>NC_142042.1:56371173-56682244 GCF_982192425.1 Myodes glareolus | reverse complement strand
TGAGGAAAACAAAATCATGCCTTCCTTTCTTCCTTACCATTTTAGATCACACAAACTTTTTATCATTGGTGTGTCAAAGAATTTGATAGGTTGAGGTCTTTTGTTTGTTTGAGACAGGGTGTTACTGGGTAGCTCTGACTAACCTGGAGCTACGTGGAACAGGCTGTCTCTCGGAAGTCTACCTGCCTCTGAGTGCTGGGCTTAAAGAGGTGCATCCCTAGGCCCTGCTAGAAATGGTTCCTTTCTACCAGTGTTCTCTTCCTACGGGAAGCATGTTATTTAGACATATCTCACAGATCAATCCTGATGGGAAATTTGTGTTCAAGAGTTGCCTTTACTTTAGCAAGGAATTTCTAGCTCTTTAGAAGTCACAGATCCCTCTGAGAATGACCTTTCCCAGAAGGACCCACTAAGAAGGGCACACACACAAGTTCAGGAGTTTCCTAGACCCTCCATTGGCCCCTCCACAATGCCTGGTAGTTCACAACCTGGGACTGAGAAACCTGTTTCCTCTGCATGCTGGCCTCCAGACCGTAGCCAGTGAGTGGCCCCCCAGCACCTTGGCAGTAGCTCCTGAGTTGCAGGGGCTCGCACAACAGGGAAGCAGCAAGCTAGACTGCAGCATCCTCTTCCTCTTCTAGTAGGACCTGGGGCTTGCAGAAGGTAGTTTTGAGGACACCGGTCTACAGGTCTAAAGGCGTTCTTTAATGCCTAAAGATTCCTAGATTAATCCTAGATATTTGCAGTTTCCTTGGGGGTGGAGTTAAGATGCAGACTCCTGTGTGACTCAAGAGCAGCTGCATGAAACACGTACCCAGGCCTCCAGGAGGGTGCCTATCTGTGTGGCCTAGAAGGCCGGAGGGAACAGGGTAGTGACTAGGAAGCACAAGCTTTGTTGTCTGACTGGGGGCAGTGGTGCCTCCGTTTGCCTGAGCGGTGAGCACTGTTTGTCTTTTGCAGATCTCCACAGAGCTCGGGAGAAGCAGACAGCATCTTTTACGCTGCTTTGTAAGGATGCCACAGGAGAGAGCATGGGCCGGGGAGGAGACAACGTCCAGGTCGCTGTCGTCCCCAAAGATAAGAAAGACAGGTGTGTGGTAAACTTACCATGTGTAGTAGGCAGTGGGGAAGAAGCCGGGACCTCTGAGTGACTGGAGATGTAACCGGACTCCTTCATCGTATGATTCCGTAATGCCATGAGAAAATGATTCCACACAATTAACTGACTGTGTCCCCTTTGTAGGTTTTATGGCTTAGCTCAGTTTTCTTTCTCAATATAGCTCCCCACTGCCCCCAGTCTGTCCTCATTCCAAAGTTTGGAATGGACAACTTTTTTTTTTTTTTGATGTGTAACAGAATTGTACCCTTTCTTAAACCTAGGATTTTCCCATTAAATTGTCCTAGGAGTGTGTTTATATTTTTCCCCTGCAGTTGGTGTAAGGAGAAGGGACCACGGGGCAGGGAGTATAACAGAGGCCCGCAGAAAAGAGACAGGAGCACTCTATAGGTTCTCAGGACGTCGGGCCAGGGTGGACCTGACGCTGCTTACCCGCATCTTGCGGGACATTTACAGTTTATATTCAGTGTAAGGAATATAATGCCACATAAGTCCGGCCTCAGATGGGGACATCTGGAGCAGGCTCGTGAGAGGGGATGGCCCTTTGAACGCTTACTTTTCCTTCAGCCCCATCAGAACGGTGGTCCAGGACAACAAGGATGGGTCATACAATGTTTCCTTCACCCCCAAGGAACCTGGAGTCTACACCGTGTGGGTCTGCATCAGAGAGCAGCACGTGCAGGTGAGGAAGGCCCCCGCTGGCCGTCAGCGCAGGGGCTCTCATAGGGCTCTCACGGGACCAGCTGCATCGGGGATGACATAAGCGGTCCCTTGCTCGACTCCGTAGTAGAGGGTGCTCATGGCCCTGCCACCACCCACTGTTTCCCCCGCTGGCGGTACTCTGCTACATCCTCCTGGCTAGTCTGTGGGGATTCTTAATCCAGAGAAGATGTCTTGACCACGGGGGAGTCCCTTAGCAGACACGCACACACATTCAATAGTTCTCAACCTTTCCACACTGTGAGTGGGCCGCAGCAGGCAGGGTTACGGCTCCTCCTGTCGTCTGTCCAGGCATTTATCTGCCTGACCATGAGTACACAGAACATATGTGTGCCTGTACCATGAGTCCAATCCCCCCACAAGTCAGTATAACACTTCTTGGTTTAGGAAGTTTTCAAATCTCTGCTGATATTGGAGCGATTGTTTCCTCAGCCAAAAAGCAATGGTGATGGCCGTCGGCATCACTGTGGCCACATTAGCCATGTGACTTGTGCAGTAGGACGGCATTCAGCACCATTACTGCTGATCTAATCATGTCGGGAATGGGCTGGATGTTTTTGTATACTTCACTTCAATTTTCTCCAAAGCCTACTCAGACAGACCAGTCTTGCCCCGATAGTCAGTAGTTCTGTAACCAAAACGGGAATTTGAGCCTATTACCTAAACTCCGGGTTGTTTTGTTTCATTTCGTTGTTGTAGAGATGGGGGACAGACTGCTGTTATCATCTGTAGGCTGCTCTACAGTTCACTGTGTAGCCGGGCTGGCCTTGAGCTCTGACCCTCTCGCTCTCGCCTCAGGAATTACAAGATGTGCCAGGCATATTTGCCACAAGGTTCTTTTTTAGAAAAATTGTGTTTTCCAGCCTTCCATTGCTGTGACAAAATACCAGAGCTGTAAACTTAACAGAAAGAAATGTTTACTTTGGCTCATAATTTCATGATTCAGGTTATTGGTCTTCCCTCAGAAGAGGGTGACTTTAACACTGGGAAGTCTTCTAGGCTACCAGGCTTCCACAGACAGTGTGGCTCTTACATGGGTACAGGAAAATTACAACACTTAATAAACATTTGTGTTTAACATGAGAGAGAAATTAAAATTCAAGTTACCCTTGAAGAAAAGGCAAGTAGTTCCTAACTTGAGACTCATTAGTCACACATCCCAGGCCTTTCTCTCTTCCATGTACCCTCACAGCCCACCAATACGAGGCTGGACAGACAGATCTGTGGTGTCCAGGGTCTAGAGGTGGGAAGAAAGGGGCTAGCTCTGGGAGACACGTGGCTGACAAGCTACAGAAAGCACTGCATGTGTCCTAGCTTGTGGTTGTGGCAGCCCAGTAACTACCCACGAGACGCCTCGAGACTGCAGTCAGTCACACGAAAGCCTGAGTCAGGACGGCTGTGTGTGTGTGGGGGGGGGGGGGGGTTCCACTCCTACTTCACTCAGGACTGAAGGGAGGCAGAACCCATCCAGCTTGAGCCAGACATGAGCTAATTCAGATGTCACTGAAAATGAGGCTATGGAACTGTCTTCAGTGCCCAGAGGCTTAGGAGATGCAGTCAGTGCCCTGGTGTAATGTCATGACTCGTGTATGGCAGAAAGCGACACACATCCGAGTCAAGTCTCACTGCACTTGGATTTGTCCCATCCAGCCGAGAAGTCCCTAGCCAGATACCTTTCTGCCCTGCATCCTTGTCCTTCCTGTGACTCAGAGCCTGCTTGTCATGCACCGACTGGTGCTCAGCGCACCCTGTTGATACCTGAGGTGCCATTCTTTGCTCTTGGCCTGCACCCTTCAGGGCTCACCCTTCACCATGACGGTGAGGAGAAAGCACCGCCCGCATCCAGGAGTGTTTCACTGCTGTACCTTCTGCTCCAGCGGAGGCCAGAAAACTGCACGCTGTGCCTGCGGAGGCACCATGCCAGGTAAGCATGGTCGGTGGCCTCCAGCCTGCTTGCCTGTGCAGCAGCAAGGGTCCGTCCCTTCTCTGCCTCACAGCTACTGGGCAGGGTGTTCTAGAAGTCCAGCCTTACGGGTCGAGGCAGGTCAAGGGACTTGCACATAAGCTTCTTGCTCTGAATTGAAATGACAGGGTTCAAAGTTCTGAGATCTTTCTGAATACAATTTACAGTACACAAGCTTTGTGACCAACCCACAGGCCTCTTGCTTCCCTGTGGGATTCTCCGATTCAGTCTGCACCTGTTCTAGCAGTCTGAGCACTGTATAATGCAGACCCACCCAAAATCATGAAGAAACCGTAAATGGGGAGGATTAGGGGAATGGATGATTGAGAAGCATCTGACTCTCTGGGGAGGCAGGATCTCCAGGCAAGAGATCCAAATATTTTTTAAAAAGTTATCTTCTCCTGGAGTTGGGGAGAGGCAATCTTGTGGGTAATGGCTACTGTTCCAGAAGACCCAAGGTCGATTCCTAGTGCTCACATGGGGGCTCACAACTGTTGATTACATCCAAGCCAAGCGATGTGATGCCTTCTTCTGGCTTCTGGGTATCGGGCACACATTACACAGACATTCACACAGGCAAGACACTCACATACATAAAACGATAAGAAATTTACGCCATATCTTTAACAGTGGCCCACAAAATGGGCTTCTGTGCCCTCCTAGGCAATCCATCCAGGATCTGTTTTCTTTAGCACTGATCTCCCCTTCCTGTCGCTCACTGCATGCAGGGAAGATCCAGCTAGCTCATTTAACAGTTCAAATGCAAGCTAGATCACCTTCAGGCTGCCCGTTGGGCAGTTTTGAGAGCCTGGCCAGCCACGAAGCCTCGATAGTTCTGGCTCCAGTGGAGCGAAGCAGGTCGTTCCTTCGGAGAACTCGTCCCTGCTGAAGTCTGAGCACTGCCCGGTTTCACCTGTGTAGCAACAGCTGGGCTCTACTGCCAGGTGTTTCCCTCCCTGTGTATCCTGCAGGTGGGTACCTCGGCTGTGGCCATGGCCACAAAGGACACCCAGGCCGTCCGCACTGGTCTTGCTGTGGGAAGTTCACGGAGAAGTCTGAGTGCACATACACAGGTGGGCAGAGCGCACCGAGGAGTCTGCTTAGGACCGTGGCCCTCTGACGGCTTACTGGGTACAAGTTCAGCCCGGTAAACCTGAAGCCAGCATTACTTCAGATGTGCGGAGGGCTGAAAAGCTTGAGGAGATCCAGAGACTGACAGAATTAAAGACAAAGTGCTCTCTCTAACCTCAGAGTTAAGTGGTTTTTTGAGTATGTGAGTTTCTTGTTTTCTGTGTGGCTGAGTGTGGGCTACCGCTACACTGCTCTTCAAGGCGGGCTGATGATCTACTCCACAGCAGGCTCCTTTCTGTCTCATACAGGTATCAAGGTGTCTGTGCCATGGGAACATAACAGTCACGGAGCAGGAAGGACGTTCTCTCCTTACCTTCCGTTCTATTACAGCCTCTTCAGTTTATCCCTGAGCTGGAATTTAAGTGCTTCTCTCAGAGAATGAAAACCCTTTGTCCCAATCACTTATTAGTATCTGTCCAGTGGTTTTTCCATGGTTTGTGACAATTATAACATGATTCTGTTGTTTAGCTAAGAGCCTGGGTGCTGACGACTCATCCGTAGGGCACACAGTAGCCAATTAATAAGGAAGGATGGTGTGGAAAGATCTCACCCATCTGTTGAGTTCTTCCTACACATACTGGAGAGTCCTCCATCTTCACAGCTCTGACAGTAGAGAGTTTCTGCTGTGTCTCTATATCCAGCTGAAAGCACTGACTCTGCAGGGCCCCCCTAGCAGCTAAGAATTCTGGGAAAAAGACTTATACGGCCTCAGCCCCACCAAGGTCTTCCTTGCATACATTTTGTGTGTTCTGGGATCCTTGGCTTCTGATATAGCAGTAAACTTAGCATATATTAAATATAATTACCGAAATTTGCATCATAAGATTTCTTAGGAAGTGGTGACTCATTGGAGTGGTCACTCGGGTAATGCAAAGGAGGTGACATGTTTAGTTGACAGCTGTGAGGTCACCACACATTTCCTTCTTGGAGCTGCTACATTGTAGTTACAGACATGAAGATACTGAGTTTCTTCCTTTTCTGGAAGCATTCCCCTTTAGCCCCTTTCTGTAAGCCAAATCTGATGTTCCCAGAAAACATGGCTGCCCATCACCCCTCAAGGTGGTTATTGATTGTTCTTCACGGTTTATGTTTCTTGAGCGGAACCACTGCTACTTTGAGATACTGTTTTTGCCCCCCCCTCATACCTCCCTGAGGAATGCCTGGCAGAATCTTGGGGATACAGGACCAAGTAGCATCTAGTGTGGTTACAGGTTAGACTGTTCACAGTGCCTAGGATAGTTTTCCACAGCAAATGGAACATGGAACGCCTCTCGGGAGTGTCCTCTTCATGTCTGATGAGGCATCACTCCTGTACTCTGCTCGACTTCCTTTCCCGTCTCCTCTGCTCATCCTTGCCTTTTTCCTGTCCTCTGTACCCCCAGGAGAGCTGAAGAGCAGCTCTTCCATTTCCCTCCTGTTCCCAAGACCTCATTCTGTCACTTAAATACCGTTTATACACAGTGACTCCTAAGTGCCCCCTAGGTCTGCTCTAGATAATCATGTCCAATGGCTCACATCACATCTCCCCTTGTGTGTACAGTAAGCATCTCACATTTAAATGACATCCAGTGTCTAGTTGTCACTTCCTCCTGCCTACCACCACCAAACTGCTTCTCTTGTAGTCCTCTCCTGCACTTCAAATGCACAACTCTGTCCTTAGGTTGGGAGCCCTGGGAACATCCTGCATCCACACACCATATCCAAGCCACAGAACGGCCATCAGCTTTCCCTTTGCACATCTACTGCGCTCTACATCCACTGCTACTGTCCAGGTCTGAGATGCCAAGGTTTCCCAACTGAAAGGTTTGTCATTGTCTTCTAACCCCCCGGCTTCTGCCTTTCCCCCTTCCACTCTATCCCCCAGGAGAGAGCCTCTCAAAATGTCCCGTCATTCCGCTCAGTACCCTCCGGTGGCCTCCCAGCATGCATACTTCATTCACGTTACCACATATGACGATCATGGTCTGATCCATGTTCTCTTTCTGGTCAGCACCTGCTGTCCCCTATCCAGGCACGGTGGCCCTGGCGGGTGTTCCTCAGACTCAGGCAGTCTTATCTTGGGGCTCTTACAGTCCCTGGTCCTCTGTCTGACATGCCCTTCTCAAAGACGCAAACCTTCATGAGTCACTCTGATTTCTCCAAGTTTCTGCTCTACTCTAGCGTCAGCTCCATCCTATTAGTGAGCTCGCCACCTGCCCTGTATAAAACAGCCGCACCCTACCCAGGAGAAGACATCACCCTGCACAGCTTCATCACCATCTGCCATATATATCTCCTGGAGACTTTGAGCTCCCTGAGGGCAGGGATTTGACATTTAGTAACTGTACTATTCCAACACGGGGCAGATATTGGCTCAAAGTGTATCAAATGAATAACAATAAAAACTTGTAGAGTTTTCTGTTTGGCTCTACTTAGTATGTTTTCATGACTTAACCATATACCACTTGGGAAAATGTCTTAACCTTCTATCAAACTTGCTGGATAAATTCTGTGCGCCCAAGGGACCACCTTTGAATTTTCCAATTACCTCAGACATCTAGGGAGTCTTGGGCCATGAAGGCTCCTTGGATTACATCATCTTTCCCAGGTGTCTATGAGGCAGCACAGAACGTTGCAGCAAAGCTCATGAGGCTCCCTTGGCGAGGCTGCAACAACCAGACAACTCTGTGTGGTGAAGCTGCATCACTAGAGGAAATTTTGATCCCTGGGGCCCATCTAGGTTCTGGCCAATACCTAGGTCACTAAGTAGTATTGCTGGCAACAATTCTGTTAGCAATATTGAAAGCCTCCAGGGGTGGCAGGAGGGAGACTCTTCCTTGGCTTGCACACTAGGGTCCTAGCTCAATGGAATCCAACTACTCAGACAACCAAAAGATCCATGGAGAGTCAGAGCGGTCTGAAAAAGCCCAAACTCCATGCAAGGAGAGAGGAACTGGGGGCTCTAGAGACTGCCCTACGGTACAGTGTGCTTCAGAACTTTGAGCTATGCATACTGAAACATCAAGACGCAACTCTATGATGTAAGTGTTGCGGCTGCTGTTACAGCTGAGGGCAAAGGCTGTCCTCTGAGATACTGTCTTGGAAAATAATCACCCGTATATAAGCCAGCCCACCCATCCTCTAACCTCCCTGCAGTCACTGTTCAGCATGACACCAGAGGATGTGTACCTGCGTCAGGAGTGGCTGGCTGAAGAGACATACATCTTCTAATGTATGTCACATTAGAAGATCAGAGGAAGAGGTGCCCCACTGTGTGTCAGTTCCTACATATTGAGAAGGCATTCCTTCGTCACTTCCTCAAAGCTCTCAAAGGTCAGTTTCTGGGATGATCCCTCCCAGCTACAAGGTCCTCTACCACAGCTCTTGACACCAGGTGACAAGACCTTCTAGACACCTCATCTCCCCTACCGGATGCTTAGCCTCAGGGAAGTAGGCTTCTGCTTGACCTTGCTTCCCTTTACAGACGGAGTACTCAGTAAAGCCTTGCACAGGAGGTGCTTGGTATGTATTTCAATTAATGTACAAGTGACTGTGCAACAGAAGCATTTCCCATCTGTCTCAGATGGACTTTGTATTGCTGTGAAGAGACACCATGACCGTGGCAACTCTCATAAAGCAAACATTTCACTGGGGTGGCTTACAGTTTCAGAGCTTCAGTCCTTTATCATGGTGGGGCACGGTGACATCCAGACCGATGTGGTGCTGGAGAAGTAGCTGAGAGTCCTACATCTTACAGACGGCAGAAAGTGATCTCCGTGTTACACTGAACGAAGCTTGAGCAAAGAAACCTCAAAGCCCGCCCCCTCGGTGACACACTTCCTCCAACAAGGCCACACCTCCCAATGGTGCCACTCACTATGAACTTACGGGGTGGGGGGCAATTACATTCAAACTTCCACAGCATCCTTCTTTCTTACATATCTCCATCTATAATTCCATGATTACCCTCTTGGTGTAGGAGAATCTGGCTTCACCTTGGAGCCATTTCACTGAACCGGATACCCAGGAGAGAACACCATTGTGTCTAAGGGGCCACAATAAAGCATTAGAGGAAGGCATGGTGGTATATGCCTGTACTCCTGGCACTTGGGAAACAGAGGCAGCCTGGGTTGCAGGGTGTACAGCAAGACCCTGAATAAAGAAAACAAAAAAACTAACCCACATGATTGCTAAAGAAAGGGGTCACATCCATAAAGGTAGCATTCTGCCTATTGCTGTTCCCAATGGCATATCAAGAGTCTTGGAGTTTGACAGGGCCTAGAATGTCACTCAGCTGTGTGTGTTGCATGCTCTTTTTGAGCAACATTTAAGAGAAAAGTCAGATATAAACCTCCATGAAGGAAACACCTTGTAATTGTGATGTTTGAGAACACTGTGTTGGTGACAACCGTTCAGACTGTTCTGCCAGCTACCACCGAGGAAGGGCAGGGCAGGGCAGGTACCGAATCAGAGGCCATGGTGCTGCTTCCTCGCCTGCTCTCCATGGCTTGTTGAACTTGCTTTCTTATAGAACCCAGGACCACAACTCGGGTGGCACCACCCGCAGAAATCATTAGTCAAGAAAAGGCCCCACAGGCCAATCTGATGGAAGCATTCTCCAAGACAGCCCTGGTTTCTATCAAGCTGGCAAACTAAGCAGCACACAGCTTCAAGCCCTAGAAAAATACAGGAAGAAAAAGAAAGCCTATCTGCAAAGAAATAATAGGCAATCTGAATTCTTAGGCAAATAATCCATATTCAAGTGTTCTCATCAGTAAAAAGGGAATTAGGACTAATTAGGAACAATGTACCATAGAGTCCACAACTGTGAGGGATGGAACGGAAATGCAACATGCCTGCCACTGGGAGGAAACAACCATGGGATGTGCTTCCGGTCTTGTGTCCTTTTCGCCCAGGTTCCATGGCTGCGCCCATGTTCTGTATGCTAGCGCTTCTTGCACCGTCCCGTAGCGCTGCCACGGGTTCTGCATGGCACTTCAGGCTGTGGACTGTCCACGGCCAGCTCAGAAGTGGCCAGGCACATGTGAAAAGAAAACTGGAAGTGGAGGCTCCTGCATAGGCTTGGTGACCCTGGCAGGGCTTAGCACGGCCCTTCAACTGGTCACTACAATGTGAGGTGATGCCCTTGATTAGGGTGCAAAGGCACCATCTTACCAAGAAATTGGTTAGTGAGCCACTCATGGTGACTAATTAAAGAATCTCGTACTCAGATGGCTGAGGCAGGAGGGTTACAAGTTCAAGATCAGCCTGGGCTAAAAAGACCCTATCTAAAAAAAATATGAAACAATAATAACTTGATTCATATGAACTAAAATGAACATACAGACTGAGGCACAGCCCAGTGATACAGTGCTTGCCTAGCATGCATGAAGCCTGGACTCGACTGTCAGTGCCCAAAATATAAACATTTAAAAATAAATAAAACAGGGGCTGTGAAAGTAGCCTAGCAAGAGTTCTCAGTAGCTAGGCCCCCTAGATTCAGCCCCCAGACCACAGAACAACAAATAAATTAACCTAAACCTGAGGTGGACACCAGAAGGCCCCTTACAGCATTAACTAGGATCTAAGAACACCACTGGTGAACTCCGTTCCATCAGGTGGTTCCACATTTCCTGCACCCACAGACATCACTAGCATCTCACGTTGGGAGGAACACTTACCTACCTCAGAGAATTTGGAAGCTTTGCTGGTTTGCCATCAGAACAGGAGAAATGAAGGGAAGTCTCTAAGATACCAGGAAAAGTCTACTTAGAGGCATTTGCCAATGGGCTTTGAATATAGCTTAGAATCTCCGTATTCTCCAAATAAAGACTTGGAAGTTTGAAGGTTGGGACTCTGTCTCCGCGGTGCTTGAAGTGAACATTCAGTGTCCACCCCACAGGTGGACATCACTGATCTGCTTGGCAAACCATGTGTCCCCAGGGTAGTATGTGATCTATGCTAATTCATACACCGTACAGACAAAAGGCTGTGATGTCCAAGGGACCTGGAACTGACTCATGGCAAGCGGTCAGCTAATGACCGTCAGATGTGGACATGCTTGCTGAGGGCCATTCCTTCTCAGGCGTCTCTATCGTACTTTGATCCTGTAACTTCCAAAGGGTAATTTTACTGCCTTCATTTCATTTTATTAGGAATCTCATTGTCGCCGTTAAGTTCTGAAAACAAGGTTCACCTTACAAATGAGGGAGCAAAACATAAATTTTTAAAACCTTGTATTAACTAACTAGCTCTGCACCTAGCTACGGTGAGAGCAGAATTCGAGCACAGTGGAAGTTCCAGAGTTGATTTCTTCCTACCAGCGCACATTGTCATTACCTACTTTTACAAGAGGCTGCATCTCCTGCCACACTGACTGGTGAACATAGGGCTCGTGCCTTTACCCAAATCTGACAGAATGATCTATGGCCCAAATTAAGTTCAGAAACTGTTCTTTCTGGACCTGACAGGCCACCACACACATAAACTCACAGTAGCTATGGCTTATGCATAAGATCAAGCTAGCCAAATATGAGCATGGATGGAGGAGGGCCTTATAAATTTCCATCCCATAGCTTAAGAGCTCTCGGCAACAGTGTCAGTTTGCGTCAAGGATGCTGTCTCTGTCTCCCTCTCTCCCTCCCTTCCTCCGTCTCTGTTGACCGCCAGTGCTCTGGTGCATGGCCCTGTGTACATACTGTCACATGGAGTAGTCTTGGGTTTAGAAAGGGTACATCATGTTGAGAGGGAAAAGGCGGTGGTGGAGGATGTGGTATGAAGTTCTCAAACAACGTGTTTTAAAGGAAAGAAGAGAACCCTGATCCAGTGGCATCTTCCCTTCAGTTCCCATCTCCAGCAGGTTGCAGAAACAAGAGCTATTTAGAAAGTTGCACAGGATAGCCTACTTCCTTACGTTACTTCTCTTCATGCCCCCTACTACTACTCAGTAATGGGGATCCCACCTGCAGCAGGCAGTCTCTGGATGCTCCGAAGAAAATATGGTTTGGGGACATAGCATCACCTCTATGACATTCTTGAACACATTTATTAGATGATACCCATGATAACACAATGTGGTAGAATGATATAAACTAAATAACACAACAATATTAAATGCCAGCGGTAACAAAAATTGATATCAACATTAAATAATACAAATACTACATGATAGAAATCCTCTGATAGCAAAGGATTCAGTGATGAACTGAGTGACAGTCACACTGATGTTGATATCCTCCTAAATGAAACAGTGGCACACAGGCTAAATGACAGGTGCTAGATGATACATGATAAATACTCAGCATCTGTTTACGTGCAAAATATCCTGACCCCAAGCCCGAGGAGCTGCCTGGATTCATCCAGCCACAGAGATGATGGCTGCAGGCTCTTCCCTCTTTTCCGCTCACAGAGAGGCTTACAAGGAGCAGCCTGCCAGCAAGAAGATAGCACAGAGCCTACATAGAAGAGGTAATTAAGATCAGGTCTCCTATCAGCTGAGGTGGCAACACAGGGCTCTGTGGCTGTTTGACAGACAGGGTCTCACCATGTAATTAAGGCTGACAAAGAACCTCAGACTCAAGAGCCGCTTGCCTTTGCCTCCAAAGTGCTGGGATTATAGGCATTTGTCACCAGGCCTGTGAGGACTTGTTGAGCTTTACCAACGCATTTGTACAGTTCTTCCAGACTTATCTTCCCAGATCATCTAAAGCCTAAGTTTCATTGGTCTGGTTTGGTTTTTCTAAGATTTGGTCTCACTCTGTAGCCCAGGTAGGCCTGGAATTTACCCTGTGGCATAAGCTGGCCTCTAACTCACAATCCTGCCACAGCCTCTTGAGTGCTGGAAATGTAATTATGGACCATGACTGGCTTCCAAAGCACTTCTGTGCTTTGTTTTGAGAGTCTCTAACTCAGGCTGGCCTGGAACTCTCCATCTGCTTGCTTCATAAGGGCTGGGATTATAGGCATGCGCCAACATGCTAGGCTCAAATCTGAAATAACCAACTGGTTTCTATGGCACACGTTAAACAAGTAGAGTGATAAACATGGTGGACTAACAGTTTAACATGGTGGCCTCCCCTCGAGCACTGGCATAGGAATATGCCTCAGTTTAGGTAAAATGATATCTAAGGCTCCAGGATCATGAGAAAGCACCACTCCAGAGCTAGTGCGCACCAGCACCAGCAGAGGAAGCTAGATGCCAAAGAGGATCTTGAGGTCAGCCAGCGTGAGCTTGGTCACAGATGCTCCAGATCCCGATAGGACTTGTTTGGCCAAATCTTTCTTTTTTTCTTGGAGCTGTAAGATCTTCTCTTCCACTGTCCCCTCACAGACGAACCTAAGAACAAATGATAACAAACCTGAGTCCAAGCGGCTAACCCACGCGCGCATTCGGAGCTCTCTCTCCTTCAGCTGGAAAGGAGATGTTTTCCTGGCACTAGTGAGAGCAGAGAATCCACGCACGTTTCACGAAGGGTGTCCACTTAAAGTGATAGCCTCAGACTAACTTTCTTCTGAAGTGAGGGTCACTGCATTTCTATCTAAAATGTAGAGGCCCGGTTTTCACTCAAACTCTATTTTGACAAGGTCAGAAGGGCCTCAAAGGTCAAGATTCTGACAAGTCTGTGTGTGTTTATGTGCAGTATCTAATTTCTTAGCTAATCCATACCATAACCAGGCCTCATTCAAGTGATCACTAAGTCTGAATTTATATATATACATACACCATGTCCTATGGGAAGTGACAAAAAGGGTGTAGTTTTTTTTCTCTGTAGGAGAAAACAAAGATATGAACATCCAATAATAATAATAAGAAGAAGAAGACTAAGGAAGTGGTATAGTAGCAGTGTGTCCAGGATACAAAAGGCAATCTGTGTAGGTCAGTCAAGGAAGGCTCCATTGGAGTTAACTCTTAATGTGTGGCATGCAGGATGACCAGGGGTTTGCTAGATGACGTGGTGGCGTAGGCACAACATCCCAGTGAATGAGAATAGGGGCAAACTGAGGCTGAGTTTCAGAACATGGTATGTTTAATTAAAGAGCATGTTGTCCAGGCAAGTCTGCTGGTAGCTGAAATTCAAGAGCTCTAGACCAGGTCCTCAGTTATCCCCATCACACCAAGACACTGAGAGTAAATCTACAGGAAGTGAGTCATTGAAGGTGTGCCATGTCCCAACAGACATCAGTTAGAAAGAGCCCTCTGCTGGCAATGCAGAGGACAGGAATCAGCGACATGTATAGGGAGCAGGTGGTGGGGGTGGGAAAGAAAGGATGGTTAGCAGTCTAGAAAATATAACTGAAGGCCTGGGCATGGGAAGAGGGACAGGAAGGAGTTTAGTTTCTGGCTGTACAGCTAGATAAACAAGCACTATCCATACAGATAATGCAAATGTCTGCACCGAGGCAGTAGGAAGCAAAAATTTCAGACTGGCATTTTTATCCTGGAGGGTGTAATCATACTTGGCACACCCAGGCGCTCAGCAGCATTCATTTTGGTATCTGAACGCACAGAGGATGAATGCAGACAGATGAGTACCTGCCTGCTTAGGTTTAGATGTCTAGAGGGATCTGGATATCCAGGCTGGAAGTTTAGAAGACAGTGGAACTAAAAATACAGATTTTGGACTTAGTGAAGGAAAATATGGAAGGAGCATAAGACAGGAAAATCAATAATCACTGCATGTGGCAGATTTTGGAGGTCACTAGTGGCCTCAACAGGGACAGCTCATATGAAATGTGGAAGGCGCTTCATATAAGACTGAGGAAGGGAGGCAGGCAGCACTGACTGTGACCTCTGAACTCTTCACTAGACCCCGTCATGCAAAGAAAGCCAAAAAAAGGCCACAAGGAGAGTGGACTGCAGCAGTGGGGTGCGCTGTGATGTTCCCAAAGCCATGCAGGCCCCAAAGAGGACCGCTCTGCAAACAGGCTATGTGTGCCCTTCAAAGTCAATGTCAAAATCAGAGAGGGGAGGAGGGGAGCACTGTGCCAGATTAAAGCATACAAAGTCACGATAACCAAATGCTACACAGGATGTGGCATCTCCTACTGGGAAGGACAGCACTGGGAGACATGAAACCGAATATGGATTGATCAGGCTTTGGTATTACACTGACGGTAACACTCTAATGTTGATCACCTACCTCTCTCTCTCTCTCTCTCTCTTTCTCTCTCTCTCTCTCTCTCACACACACACACACACACACACACACACACACACACACACACACACAGGAGCTTTCTGATAATTTCAGTGGAACTTTCTGTATGACTGAGACTAAGCCATACTGAAAGGTGAAAATGACCTGGGGCAGGGGTGGTCATTCCACAGCTGCCTCCTTGGTGAGCTGTGGCTTGTCACCATGCTCACTTCCTTTCTCGCCCTGACCAACAAGATTACCTCAGATTGCTTCTTCCCTTCCTGTCCACTGTCCCTGAGGTGTGCCCGCAGAACATCATTAGTGCAGGGGTCACCACACTTCCTAGTCTATGAAAATACTCCCCAGAAGACTTTCACGAAGGAAGATGCTGAAAAGGGCCTGGCGCCTCTGCTTACCTGTGTATGACGACATCTTTCTCCTGTCCTACTCTGTAGATTCGGTCACATGCTTGGTCTTCAAGTGAGGGGTTCCTGTTAGAGAGGTGTAACTCAGAAACACCGACATCACACACAGGGCTGACAAACCACCGCCTACTGCCAAGACCACTGTCCCATTTCTGTATGCTTCTTTAGCTAATAAAAGTCATTACGTTTTCAAAGGGGTTAAGAAGACAACATGAATATGCAATAGAACTGAGAGGTGGGGGTGCACACTTTTAACCTCAGCACTTAGGAGACAGAGGCAGGTGGATCTCTGAGTTTGGGGTCAGCCTGCTCTACAGAGCAAGTTCCAGGACAGCCAGGGCTACAAAGAGAATCACACCTCGAAAAACAACAAATACGCAACAGAAAACTATGTGTCCTGCAAAGCTGAAATGCTTACAGAAGTCTGTCAATGCCGTTCTAGAAGGAACTGACCTAAAAGTTACCCTCTACTGAGAACTGGGAACAGACTTTCAATGTTCTTAGCACTGTCATGGGTCAGTCCCTGTAAGGAACGGATGTGAACAGGACTCCTGTCCAGTCTTTACCAGCTGATGACCATGGACAGATCTAACAACACCCTCCACACTTCAGAACCTACTTGGAAACAAGAGCAGGTTAATAGTCCCAAATATTTCTTTAACTTTTGTGTTCAGTGGCGTCAACTAAAGAGGTAGAACTTGTCCTCTTCCCTATAGATCCTCATTATCAACTCTAACTGGACCTCACCCTTCCTCTTTGAAAGCTGAGTACTGTATCTCATCTCAAAACTGGTGTCATCCCTAGTGTGTTTTTCTCACTGCTGTGTGTGTGAAAAGCCTAAGTAAACCGCACGCATTCTCCACAAATCCAGCATCGGTTGAGGCTGAGAATCAGACACATCATCCCAGAAACAGCGCCTGGAAGAAAGTATGAAGGTGTAGCCCTGAAATCCCAGCTACTGACAACACCGAGGCAGAAGGGCATAAATACCAGGCCCGTCTGGACTACAAACCAAGTTCAAGGCCAGCTTGCACAACTAGTGAAACCCCACCCTATCTCAAAGTGAAAAGTAAGCTGGGATCAGCATGTGCAAGGCCCGGGCTCAGCCCCCAGTGCTACAGAATGAAAACAAAGCCCACCACAGCAACTGGTCTGCATAAGCAGAAAGTCAAAGACTGGCACTGTGAGCCCACTTAGCCACACGTGACCTCGCTTGTCTTGTGCCAAGCAGAACACGCACCAAGGTGCTGGCGCCACACACAGTGAAGCCCAAGGCTGGACACAACAATTATTTCTATCAGTTAGAAAACCCCTCTTCTTCCATCTGGTGTAACAAAGGTTAAGACTTCCTTGGCTCCTCAACTATGTCTGGAAAATTGTATTCTAGGGACATCAAACTGAGCGATGTAGCTCTTAGTCATGAGAAAAACCTGTGCTCCTCTTTTGTTTTGTAAGACAAGGTTTCTCTGTGTAGCCCTGGATGTCCTGGAACTGAAACTTGCTCTGTAGACCAGGCTGGCCTTAAACTCACAGAGATCCACCAGTCTCTGCCTCCTGAGTGCTGGGACTAAAGGCATGTGCTACCACATCCGGTTTCTTATTTTTTCCTGTGCTCCTCATTTTTAAAAAAGATGTTAGATTTTATAAGAAGTTAGTGAACAATAAATTTCATGAACTACTTGTACTTATGAAATGCCCCAGCAGGGCTGGAATGTCAACCAGCCTTCCAGGTCACTTAAGACGGCTGTACAGAATGTGTCCACGACTCCCTAAAAGGGCACACAACCTGCGAGGTCAGACAGCATAGCAGGGAGAGCAGCTCAAGGAAACCCAGGTTACCAGTGCATGTCCAGAAGGAAGAGGTGGTTTCCTCCAGTCAGATTGAGTCCCACACCGCCAGCCAAGAGGGAGATTAGCATGACCTGCAGAAGGAAACACTCTTATCAACCTCTGCACACTTGGTCTTATAATCATCTGCCGCAGGCTGGGTCTTCAGTGCTCCAAAAGCCAGGCGGCAAAGGCTTGGTCCCCCCATCGTGGTGCTAGATCAGAGGCAGTGGAGCTTTATGGGATTGGCACTATTCATTGTCAGGTCATTGGGAACTTCCTTTGAAGGTACAACGAGACCTTGGCCCTCGACTCTTGCTGTCTTCTTTACTGACCAAGCACTGCTGAAACCTCCAAAAGCTCAAACCAGAAGCAACCCCTTCCCTCTCCGCCGGGTATTTGAAGGGACAGAAAGAGCTAACCAGCATCTTTCCATCTCTAGTTCAAGAAGGTCAAAACACAAGAAACACGTTCTTTTCAAATTCCCCGTGTAATGTTTTGAAACATTAAGATTCCATTTCCATTTCTTTCCTTATTTTTTGGTTTTTTGAGACAGAGTTTCTCTGTGGCCGTGGAGTCTGTCCTGGAAGTAGCCCCTGCAGACCAGGCTGGCCTCAGACTCAAAGATCCACCTACCTCTGCCTCCCCAGTGCTGGGATTAAAGGCATGCGCCACCATCACCCAGCTAAGATGCTATTTCTTACATTCATCTTTGAAAAAATGTTCACATTCTCACAGAGAGTCGACCTCACAAAGCAGTCTGCCAAAACACATGGACACTGTAATTCAGATCCTCGAGGGATCAACTTTGCATTAACCAAATTATGATTAGTCTTAAGATCATGCCTCCCACACTAAGTCACTCTTCCTTCCACCCGACTAGTGTTTCCTGAATCCTTTACCTGTTACACGGCCCTGTTCTCCTGCATCTCAGTCAAAAACCCACAGACCCGCAAGGCTTCCTCCTCTACAGAGATTCCCCTGATCCCAACCAGGCCTGCTGACTCTTCAGTTTTATCCTCGTAAGTTATTCTTCTTAGAGTACTTTGGTGATGACCCCCAATAAATGTCTAATAAATGATAAACATCTGGAAAGAGCAAGACAATATTTTTGAAGTTGAGTTGCAACATTACGCTGCTTTATAACCGAGACCAATTACACAGGCCTGTGAGGCCTAGTTCATACCTGAGGCCCCCGGGAGTGGTTGAATGCCTCCACCAGGTCCATTCTCTGTTTGGGGTTGACTGAGCCGTTAATGGTGGTGTAAGTCAGCCCATGCTTCTTGAGGTGCAGAGCTACCACTTGCAGCATGCTGGTCCACTGAGAGACAATGACACTAGGGGGAGAAAACACAAGCCACCAAGACTATGCAGTCTCCTCTGCAGGCTGAAACACCGCCAGTCTCAAGGTTAGTTCTAAAAGGCACACAAGGAGAATCCCTGTTGTATAACGGGCAAGGTCATGCTGGGCTTGTTTCCCAAAGACCTGAGTGTAAAGGCTTGGTCCCGGGTGGCAGTGGTAGGTGCTGGGAATGATTCCGAGGGGGAGCCTGGGAAGGCAGTCCTCTAAGCGGACTGCAGAATTCAACTCTTCCTCCCTATTTCCTGATTGACATGTGACTACTCATTCTGACGTGTGTCCCTGCTAATGCCATTTGCTCCATCACCAATAGCATAAGCCAATGGGAGCATCTACTCATAACTAAAGCTTCCAGGGACATACGATCTGTCCGCTAAGTGTCTCCTGTAGGAACGTTCATGGTAGTGGCATGAGCTAACATGGGCACACATCTAAGGTCATGCTGTAAGTCCAGAGTCCTTCCATCTATTTCTGTGCTCCACTCTCACTTGGTGTTAGAGTCAGAAAAACAGGACTGCCTGGGCTAAAGTGAAGATGTCTCCAGTTGACTTTTGTTTGGGGTCCTAGTGCTCATCCAAAAACCTGTTGTCCTGCAGGAAAGGGCCACGAGCTACTTGCCCTGTGGCCACCACAACAGCTGCTAGGTTGCTCACCCCAAGCATGTCTTAACCAGAGCTTTAAATTTTTTATAGGGAACTATTTCATACATGCATATGCAATTATGAAATACAGATGTATCTGTGTGTGTTACACTATACATGTGAAGGCACAGCAAATGACACATGAACCCACTTGACTGTAAGCCCAACGTAAGCAGCTCAGTAGCTG
Source organism: Myodes glareolus (assembly GCF_982192425.1). Lineage (NCBI taxonomy): Eukaryota > Metazoa > Chordata > Mammalia > Rodentia > Cricetidae > Myodes > Myodes glareolus. Next base: position 56,662,758 of record NC_142042.1, on the reverse strand, counting down.
CCCACTATGCTTCTCCCTGTTGGATGTCTGAGCTCTGGCTCTCTGCTCCCCTTCCCACGCTTCTGTTCCTTTACTCTCTCAGATTCCTACCTTACCCCAATCCACAGGGGTGTGGTAAGCCAGGGACCCCATTCAATGCACATCACAATATTTCAGTTAGAAATTACAGGAATTCACACCATAACCTCAGAGCTTTCTGCAGGGCATGACTCAAGCTAACACTTGGAGAGCATCGCAAACATCAGTCTTCCTTGTCTTTGTAGTGAAATGACGCTCACCTCTTTTGGGACCCTGGGCCTTTTCGGATTGCCTCCAGTTCTGCCAGCAGAGAAGACACCTGGGAAAGGTCACGCAACACTGCAGGTTAAGCCATTCACTTCTGTCTCTTCTCTCCTGAATTAGAGGCAGTTTCCTGGACAGCTTCTGTGCTTCTGGCCTGGCTGTCTACTCACTCAGCTGCAGACAGAGGCTATTTCTAAATGTAAGCAGGCTGCCCTCCTCTCCACGACTTCCCACTGAGGATAAAGCCCAAGCCCCCTGTGACCTGCCAGGTCCATCTTCTCTGACCCTCCTCAAAGGACATGTCAATCAAATGTCATCCCTGTCATCTAGCAGGATGTACCCAGGCAGTACCCTGGTCAGCCCAGGGTCCTAGTCTATATGCAGGCACTGAAGGTCCCTTTAAGAGACAAGCCTCATCTACTCCCGCTCTCTTCCTTTCTGCCATTTATTTCTCTAAGGAGGCAGCTTTCTTTCCCTCTGTCTCTCTCTTTTCTTTCTCTTCTCCTCTCTCTCTGTATCTCTCTGTCTCCCGTTCTCTCTTTCTTCCCCCATTCTCTTTATCTCAATAAACTCTACCTTCAAAAGCTCTGTCTGTATGGTGTGTTTGTCTCCTGCCTAGGGTCCTAACCCAAGATCCCAGCTCGTGCAGAACTTATAACAGGGCTGACCACTCTGGACTGGATAACTAATGAGGGATCGCATTGCTGGGAGAGACTGCTCCATCTCTCAGCAGCTGTCCTTGGCTGCCTATAGTTCTGTGCTGGGATAGGACCCTGTGAGATCTCTCTCTGCCACATTAGTATGTCTATTTGGTATTGTCATTGTTCAGGACTTGTTTGGCCATACTGTTGGCCATATAAGCCTCTCCAACTTAAGTGTGGGTTAGGTGTCTACCACCTATGTTCCACTTTTGTCTCTACTGTCATGGTTCTGATCACACGTCACAGTCATTGCTTAGCAATCATCCTTTGCTCCCCGCTCTGAGGAGCTGAATGCCACACGCCTGACTCACTCCTGTGTTCCTGGCCTCTAGAACACTGCTGGAAGAGGGAAAGCTCTGGCCTAAGAAGAAAACACAAGAGCTCTGCTGCCTTTGAGCCGCTTCCTGCCCACATGAAGCCTAACATGATTAGAATCTACCAATGGGCTCGTGTTAAGAAGCTGAGTACAGGCAAGGCCATAGCAGCTAACTCTAATGATGCTTATACATTCTGGTCACACTGAGAGAGCTCTTACTATTCTTCAGCTATTTATGGTAAATACCTAGGTTCATGTTCTAAAATTTTAGCTAAGGGACAGCAAGATGCCTCAGCAGGTAAGGGCGCTTGCTGCCATGCCTGACAACTTGAGTTCTCTCTCTGGGCCTCACCTGGTGAAAGAAAGAGATTTAGCTTCCACAGGCTATCCTCTGATTTCTACAATTGACAAAGAACGCACACAAAATAACACAGGCAAACAAACAAAACCTTTCAGATTTTAGTTAAGGGTGGCATTTCTCTTTTGGTATGATTCTGTTTCATCAGTGACTTCCTTTCTAGTTCACATCTTTAGAAAAGCTTTGGTAAGAGTGGCTGAGGTTGGGAAAGGAGCTTAAGGTTGGAACAGAGAGAAGGCAAGCCCTACTTTGTGGGTACGTAGGCTAATGAAGCACACTGTCAGCCAACAGAGAAGCAGGCCTCTGGTTGTAGTATAGCTTTGTCTTCCTTTAACAAAGCCCTTTAGCCCTAAAAATCTTTCATGAACTAGAGCTGAATGACTAACGAAGACAGTGCTCTGAGAAAACAAGACTCCCAGATGGAGGCCTTCCAAAAAGTCAAAGCCATTGTCACCGGCACACCAGTCTCCAGGGCCATGTTTCCGCAGTTTGCCTTCCAAGCTTTCCCTAAACAAACTGCTCATCCAGTCCCCACTCCCAGCATAAAAGTGGCAGCCCTTCCCAGTATTCTGTGACAGGGAACCTTCCTTGATGAGAGCTGTCCCAAATCACTCTCCGAAAGCCCATAGTGAAGGTAGGCTTTAGAGTTCTCTGACAAAGTGCGGCCTGGAGACCAGAGGGGGCTCTAGAAGCTGAGAGGCCTCACTTCGCCCTCATCTGCTCTTCCCACGTGCACAAGTGAGCTACTCCAACAAAGGCAAGAAAGGTAATTCCATCTTTCTGGAAAGCACAGAGGTGACAAACGTACCTTAGTGCTCCTTCGTGTGTTGTCAAAAAGCTCCACTTTGAAGCACGCACCATTAAGACACACCGTGGCTGACGGCTCTGAGACCTCGACTTGGGACAGGGTCAGAGCGCTGAGCTGCTCTTCCAGGGACAGGCTGAGGCCTTCGCTCTCCAGTTCTGTCGGGTCCAGGGCCTTGGAAGAACAGAGAGAGGGTGAGAATGGGACAGAAGGGAGCAGCTTTCTTTCCAGCTGATTTCTAACACTCAAGAGCAATATATCTTTTTTATCTCTGGTACTGTGGAAAAGGCCCTGCCTAAAGCATGACCCTGAAGGGTTTCACCAAGCTAAAAGCCTGTCAGCCAGGTTACATGGTCATTCTGTTTTCATAGTTCATACAGCTGGCAGTCAAAGAATAGCACTAACCTTCTACAATGAGTAATACCATAACTGAGGATTCTAGATGCGCCTGTGTCTGAGTTTTCATAAGCCTCGGGACTGACCGACAGTCACCACATAAGCTTATGACATTCTGAGACATTAAAGAATTCACAAATGGATTCCTTAACAAAATGTCACTCCCTGGTCTAAAATAGTATGTACCTAAAACAAACAAACAAAAAATGATTTAAAAAAAAAGTAAATTTGCTGCCATGGGAATCATGAGAACTAACAAACATTAATATAAAGTATAAGAAATCAGTCTCTTCTCCACCCATTAAAGTCCTGCAGACCAGTGTTTTCCTTCACTTGAGAGCCTGGGCCCCGGCTATGGAGGACTCCAGAGGTGACAGCAGACTGGGCCCCGGTTATGGAGGACTCCAGAGGTGACAGCAGACTGGGCCCCGGTTATGGAGGACTCCAGAGGTGACAGCAGACTGGGCCCCGGTTATGGAGGACTCCAGAGGTGACAGCAGACTGGAGCGGTGGTTCTCAGCTGTCCTCATGCTGTGACCTTTAATACAGTGCCTCATGCTGTGGTGAGCCCAATCATAAAACTATTTTCATTGCTACTTCATAACTGTAATTTTCTACTGTTACGAACCATAATGTAAACATCTGTATTTTCTGATGACCCAGGCAGCTCCTGTGACCCCACAGGGCTGTGACCCCTAAGTTGGAAGCCATGGACCAGTGTGTTCTCTCACCGACTTCAGCAGAGAGAGGTGGCAGCAGCACTGGCGAAGTCGCAGAAGCTGGGACAGGACGTGCACGGTGCTGGGTCTCTGTGAGTCTGCTGGGGTGGAGCACTGGGCCACGCTGGACCCAAACTCCTGCGCCACTTCCAAGAGAGAAGACAAGACCCAGAGAGGGCAGGATTTAAAACAGGGAAATCTGGGAAGAACTGAGAACTGGGTGAGGCTGGTTAGCCTGTTTTTGATCTGAGATTCAATAATTTAGCTGTGACATACTTTTTAAAGAAAAAGGTTTTGAGTGCTATGTGTGCCATGGTATGCACGTGGAGGTTAGAAGACAACCCCAAGGACTCAGCTCCACCCTCCTTCCACTACATGGGTCCCAGGGATTGAACTCGGGTTGCGGGCCTGGTGCCCAGCACCTTCATCAGCTGAGCCTTCTTAACAGCTCTGTAACATACGTTTATGGAGTCAGATGAAGTACTGGGGTTTTTGGTGGCCTTGCCTATATTTTAAATACTGCAGATTTAAAAAACAGAAAGAAGTCCTTATGTTTTGAGATCAGTGTACTTTCTTCCGGCTTAACAAGCTTTGATAACACGTAGTCTCTCTGGTACCTGGGGCCCACAAGCTGTTTCTGCTATTTTAACAGCTAGTAGTCCCCTCTCAGTGGCTGCATGCTTGAATGTCTCTGGCTTACCTCTACTGAATGGATTATCAGGGCTTCTTCCAGGGTGGCTGCCTCTTCCTTCGTGTCTCTTTAGATAGGACTGCAGAGCTGACCTATCTCAGAACAAGAAAGGAAATACACATATTATGGTCACTAAAGCCAGACTGCCTACAGCGGCAGCTACTTAACTAGGAGCAGGGTCTGGGCAGGTTATAGGCTGCACTGGCTAAACAATGCTCAGCTCACAGCAAACAGGAGCCACAGACAAAGCAATAATCAATTATTATTATCATTATTTTCAAAACAAAAACTTTTGAAAATTTGTAGTAAGTATAAAGTACAAGAAGACAAACACCATCCCTGGAAAGAGAAAGTGCCATCAGAAGGGAGCAGACGGAGATTTCCGGGAACGACAAGAGTTCTGGAGGAAGTGCAGAGAACAAACAATCCCAAAGACTACAAAGCTGTTTTTGATTTGAGCTCCAGTGAGATGCTGAGTGGTAGGTTAAAGGTCAAAGAGAGTCATTATCCAAAACAGCCCCAAAAGAGCAGAGATTCCACACCCTGATTTCTATGGAAACAAGTCAATTAAAAGTCGGGTCAAGAATCTGCCTTCAATGTGTATGGGAGACAGAGAAAAATCAAGGAAAAGGGAGGGAGGAGAAAAGGCAATAAGAAAAAATGCAGAGTTTGGAGGCTTTCCAGAATATAAAGATGTAACATGTTAGGGTCATACATGAAACTGAAGGAAACCTAAGTCCAGACTTCTCCCCAAGCCAAGAGAGGGAAAACCAAAGCACCAGAGAAGGTGCTTCTTCACGGCACCCACCTGGACCTTGCAAGAAAGACGTCATAAACAGCCTGTTCGTCCTCAGAGAGCTTTAAATGGTGCAGCTGAAATCTACGCTGGGGGAGCGGCACCTGCAAGATGGGAGGAGGAAGCTCTGTAACCAGCAGATACTTCAGAGCAGACACCTAGCACACTGGCCCTCTCATGCCTTCCCTGGAAAGGACTGTGCCAACATAGCATCGGGGACTGCTCTAAGGAGGGTCTCCTTAGAAGGGACAGGCTCCTGACACAAGGCTGGTCACCCTCCTTCCCTGGCCTCGCTGGGGATAGGCAGAAATCTGGTTACCAAAGGTTTACCGGTGGAATCCAGTTGGTCTTTTGTTCTCCTCAGCAAAAGGCTCCTGGTTAAAATGCTTAACCGTTCTCCTCCTTTCGGTGAACCATTGTCAACCTGACTCTTCCAAAGACTGAACTCATCAAACGGGGAACAGCGGAGAAACCTTTTGTAGGGCCAGGAAGAGCAGGGAGAAGATGGAATTAGTGTTCAAAGTAAGACACAATGAAAACAAACCAGAACTGTTACCTGTCACCCCATCCCATCTGAAAATGAATTCCATAGCAATGTCTAAGGCCAAACGGACACACGCCAATCAGAACCACATTGTAAAGATGTGCATTGGACATGAACACTGAAAACAGTCACAACAGGACATACACAGCTAGAATTTATTACTAAAGCATCAATGTTAGCAAAGACATGCCAAAGTCTTTTACGGGCATATTTGAAAAGATAAGCATTTTGAAATTGGCATTTTTTTCTGTTAGCAATCCTGCCCTCAGTCCAAGTATTTTAAAGCAAAGTAGCCTAAAACAGTCACTAGACTGAAGAGTGGTAACTCAAGCTGCTCTGTACTTTTACATAAATAGAAAATACCGGTATCAGCCTGAGAACTGACAGTACTGTCTCATGCATACCCATCCTTTGCCTTTAAAGCTTGCTACCTGCTACACAAGACAACCTGGACACAGACACACTTCATCACTAAACGCGAAATAATGACGAAGGGTTGCAGTCTAGGGATGGGGGTTCACATTAATGACCCCCAAGAGGTCACTCACTTCATTAGTGAATACATATCCAACAGGTTGTTCTGAATGGGGGTTCCCGTGACAGCCCACCGGGCTTGAGCTTGTAGCTTACACACAGCGATGGATGTCTGAACCCGAGGGTTCTTCACGTTATGAGCTTCATCCAATATGATTCGAGCCCAGACTACTTGAAGCAAAGGTGCTGAGATGCCCTGGAAGAGACAAAGTCATAGCCAACACCAGTAAGGGGACATGCATGTTTCTCAAGAAGATGAGGGGACACGGCCAGTAAGTGCTGAGCATTAGACTATGTGTGCTTTCACCTACACTTCCCTGGCATCCTCTCCTCCCCGGCATCCCCAAGCATTTCCTCCCCGGCATCCCCAAGCCTCTCCTCCCCGGCATCCCCAAGCATTTCCTCCCCGGCATCCCTAAACCTCTCCTCCCTGGTATCCCTAAGCCTCAATTCCCTGGCATCCTCAAACCTTACCTCCACACTGAGGTTTGAACCTGGGACCTCTCCCTCATGCTTCGTTGTGGGAATCTCCTTGGCCAGAAGGCTGTAAGTAGTAATCACGATGTCATATGTAGAGAGTCTGCATGGATACAATACAAAGCAAACAGTAAACAATTCCTCCTGGAGTCTACCACAAACAGAGTTGATTTCTTTATTAAAAAGGCCTGAGGAACTGGGGAGACAGAATAGCTCAGTGGTAGGGTGCTTGCCTAGTATGCTCAAGGCTCTGGGTTCAACTCCCAGTACTGCAAAAACAAAATTTAGGACAGGAAGAATGATAGCAGAACTGACACTGAGTAATTATGTCCTTGGTACACACATGCACTCTCCCTGTCCCTCTGTGTGTATGAACATATGAACTATGAGGCAGGTTTTTCTACCAGAGTTCTCTCCCTCTTACCAACGTGACCATTTTTACTACAGTGTGTTCACTCTAGCCAGAACTCTTCCCATCCAATGAGTTAGAAAAGAAAATCTCTAGCTGCAGTCACAGTAAGTCTGCAATGACCCGGTCAGAACACAGTAGGGCAGGGCTGGAAACTGATATCTGATGATCTGAGGTGGGCGATGCCAACGGTCCCTTCTCACTACCACTTTACAACAGGTCTGTGAAAACCCATTAACTCAGGCTGGGTTTCCGAGCTTCACTTAGTAAGCGTTCAGCTCACCTCCTACATTATTTACAAGGCTCCTAGGAAAGGCATGAATCGTATTTGAATAGATTTAATATCATGTACCTCAGAGACAGCAATAAACTCTTTAGGTGTAAAATGATACACCTAATTCCAAATGGCAGTACCATCTATGAATCCTCAGCATAAAATATAAGTGACTGATGTCTCTGAGTACAAGCCTGTTGTGCTCAAAGTGCAAATCAAGTGAGCTCCAATTGTTTCTAAGGCTCTAGAGCAGAAGCGGGCAACAGCAAAGGCTGCATTCTGCCAGTGTGTTGTCAGATTAAGGTCACCCTCTCAAGACGGCTCAGGTTAGGAGCACATGCTGCTATCCAACACACTGCGTGGCTCGTAACTACCAGTAACTCCAGTTTCAGGGACTCTGATGCCCTCTTCTGGCCTCTACAGGTACCTGCATGCATGTGGTGCACATACATAACACTCATAAACATTAAATAAACACATTAAAAAATAAATAAGCCTTTAAAATTAAAAAAAATATTTAAAAATAAAAGTCATCAATCTGGTAATTGACCCCTGGATGACACCTGTACAGTCTTGTGGGACACAAAATATCCAGTAGCAAAGGTTGGAGAGTGCCCACATGGGAGGAGGAACAGCAGTGGTCCTCATCTTTGGTTAAACAGTAAGCATTTGCCTCAGATTTTCACATCCCAGTTAAAAACAGAAAACAGTTCCTTTAAATTAACAGGCAGGTCTAGATGTAGTTCAGTGGTAGGTGCTTACCCAGAATGCTCCAAGTATTCAATCCCCAGCACTGGAACCATAAGATACAGACTAACATCTGGGGTGATTTTTTTCTCCTGCCCAAGCATCCCCTTTCAAGAATTTTTATTTAAGTCTAACAATTCTGCATCTAAAACTCTTAAGTCTAAACTTTTGAAATCATTTATGTATGAAAATGCAGCATAAACACTCACATACCCACACGGCCTACAGTAGGCAGATGCTACTGAGAAAGCATGGAAGACTAGGTGTTTCCTTTCACGCTTAGGGAAATGGAAGATGAGTTCTAGAATTAGACCTCAGTGTCCGAGAGAGACGCTGACATTTCTCCATTCCCCAGGGTTTAGCAGGGGATGTGGCTGCCACCTGGAGGCAGCTCAGGCACTGCAAGCCACTCACAGGGCAGCTTTGGCCAGAGAGAGTGACCAGCAGGCAGCAAAGTAAAACTACTGAACCGAGACGGATCTGATTGCAAGCTGTCTGACAAGGAGACTGAAAATTTCCACACACATCATTAGCCCTGACAAAGGGAAGAAACAGGCAAACAGAAAGGCAAAATGACTCTTAGATGGGTTGCGGACGCGTCCAAGCACTTCCGACTTACACTTTGGCTTGCCGACTTCTGTTTGGCCCATGGTAGAGACAGATTCTGAGCTTGTTGCTGTGCACACGTTTCTCTACCTCATTCTTCCAGTGATGAATCAGGGAAGCGGGGCAGACAATTAGTGTTCCGTTGGAAGTAAAAACAGAGGAGTCTTGAGGGGGGAGAGCAATAACAAGTTATATTTATTGAACAGCCTTGAGCAGTAACTTCCTCTTGACTGACTTTATCCCTTCAATCAATATTTTTAACTACTGTTTTATTTCTACACAAAGCAAACGGAATAGGAAATGGAAGCAAATTTAAACCAAAGCACTTAATTATTTATTTTCTCCTATAAAAATGTAGATTCTGAGTGTAAAGACAGGGAGGAAAGTGGGCAGTGTGTGGCCGTCTAAAAAGCAATGCTCTTTCACAGTGGCCAGAAGCGGAAGCAGGCCCTTTCCTAAGGCCTCCTGAGATGATTAACTACAGGGAATTATTGGTGCTTTTCCCATGAAAATCTTAATTTAATGTACTTCCATATTAAAATATAAATACAAGGTCAGGCAGTGATGGCGCATGCCTTTAATCCCAGAACTCGGGAGGCAGAGGCAGGTAGATCTCTGTGAGTTCGAGTCTGGTCTGGTCTAAAAGTGAATTCCAGAACAGCCAGAGCTGTTACACAGAGAAACCCTGTCTCAAAAAAAAAAAAAAAAGCCACAAAAAATAAATAAATTAAAAAATACACACATACACCAAAAACTATATGTAAAATAGAGCCCCTATGTAAGTAGAAAAAGCCTCTTCCAAGACAAGTCAAATGCTACTTGGAATCATCTAGTGATGCACACTGCCCCTCATCTCCATGTGTGCTGTGTGCTGCACAGCAAGGGTGGAGGCCCAGCTGCAACAGTGTTTACCATGGGCCCTGAGAGCGGAGCACACCCTTCTACCCACACAGCAAAGCAGGACCTGTGTTCGTGTTCTCAGTGATTTACAGCATTAACAGATAATATACAGCATCTTCATGAAGATGTTATAGTCAACGATATATATCCAATTGTTGGCTATACTGAGCATTTTGAATATTCACCCTTTTAAAAAGCACATTAATTTGGATTACCTGAGAGTTTATTCCCAACATCAACAGAAAATAGTAATTACTCTTTTTGAACTCTTTTACCTCCAGAGAACCTTTTCTAAGTTTAAATAAATGGGGGGGGGTCATTTATAACTGACATATTCAACATTAAGAAAACACAGGAAAGTAGCCAATGCAGTTTTCCAACAGATTAATTAGATGTTTCTTTCATGGCTTGAAACTCTCCCTCTGTCGGTTCAAATAAGGTTGGAAATGGCAGGAGGTGCTTCTATCTACCATTCTTGGAGAGCCACGTCACAGTCAGGCTTTTGTCCTTTTCCTTGCTTTTCTCCTGATTCTTCTTGGTTAGGATGAGTGCAATCATTGTCAGGGTTTTTCCTAAGCCCATATCATCCGCTGGAAAATAAGACACGGAGAGTCAACACAGCTTCAGCAGACTCCTCTGGCAGAAACTGACCCACTCCCTGTCCTACCTGCTCCCTGCCCCAGTGGGGTCTTTGCTTTAGCAAAGATGATCTGCTATTTTATATGGAGAGCTAGGTCAGACACTCAGAACACAGTAGTTAGATCTTGTTCTACCCCAGTTTCTCTGCTACAGTGGCATTTTTCTAACAGTGGATTGGGTGACTCTTAGTTCCATGTCATTTGGTCTTTCTGTTATTTCCAAAAGCAACAACGTCGAGCTAACATACCCTATCACCTACTCTACTGATGCTGCACGGCTCCAACAGTCTGTCATGCACTTCTTTTATCTATCAAAGGTCAGAAATGAACACATTATATACAAGTGTGTGCATGTGTATATATGCATGCATGTATGTGTGTGTGTGTGTGTGTGTGTGTATGTGTATGTGTGTGTATGCGCCCACGAGCGCATCACGTACCAAGGCACATGTGTGAAATCAGTTCTCATTCCACTTTTTATGTGAATTTCAGAAATCAAGCTCAGGTCACCAGACTTTTACATGTGTCGTTTGCTGAGCCAACTCACTAGCCCTGACACTGTCTGTGTCATGCCCTGTCCCTGTACCAGTCACTGAGTTTACCTAACTTATTCTTCATACCACATGTGACACACAGGCTCACTCAGGTTGCTAGATTCATTCAAAATAATCATTGTGCTCAAGCAGAAGTAAAATGTGAGCACACAGGCTTTGTATGATTCAAGTTCTGCTTCTGCCACAGCCCAGGAGTCAATACAGGCAGCCTGTCTACCAACCTGAGAGCCCTGCTCTCAACTTTAGGCTAGGCTGCCCTTAGCCTTTGGAGGGAACATGTAAGGAAGACTCTCACATTTCAGAATGAAGGAGGGACTAACTCTGCCCATACCATTTGTATACGATGTGGTTCTGTGCCAAACACCACCTTTCCTTCCGAAGGATGGAATCCTGGTGTCTATCGGGATGAAACAGCCTAAGTGACGAGCTTCTAGAAAACTCCCGTGGGCACTGGGGTTCCAGAATGCTTTGATGGCTGGAAACATTCTCCAACCTACTACTTGGATGTAAGTGTGACGCAAAGACTGCTCCCAGGATTTTGTCCCGTGAGCCTTCTGCTGCTTTGATTTGTGGAAGTTATAGTCGTGGGATGGACTAGATATTATGGGTTCTACTACAGATCTCTGAACCCAGGGCACATAGAGCTAACAATGGGTGGCCTTAGCTTCCTTCAACACTCACAGCAAAATCATGACCAATTTGATATTGTGGTGATGGCCTGTGTTCCTGGAATGCTGGCCCCCATTCTCATGTTCCACAGCTTCTAGAGCCTGTGGAGCCAGCAAGGAATAAACCCTCTGCTTGGTCAGGGGCAGCTAATGTTGGCTGCCAACACTTCCTCAGGTAGGCTCTGCATTTTTAACCAAGTTCTTAACATTTCTACACTTTAACTTCCCATCTGAAACAGTGGACACACTTTCCTCACAGTGTTGTGACATTCAGTGAAACAATGCAGCCAGGCTAACCTAGTATCTAAGAATCCCGCAACTGTTGGCTCTCATCAGAATAAACTTACCCAGAATCCCTCCTTGAGGTTTCTGACTTTCCCGCCACAGTAACCAGGCTAATGCCTGCTTCTGGTGGAGAAGCAAAGGGACCTGACAAAAACAAGTCAAACATCAGACTGAATTCCTACGAAGGCTATGGCGGGCCCTGGCTTCATTCTACTCTTCCTTCATACAGGTGAGCCCTCTATAGTTTGCTGTTGCCACAGCCACTGTTCCTCCCATCTGCTACGCTGATGCCTTTGCTACGGCTAATGATTGGCACCTATAGTAGGACGCTCCTGTCCATGTCTCCACACCCATTAAAAGCCCATGTTTGTCTTCTCAATTAGAAGTCAGGTTGTTTTTTTTCTTTTTCAACCAAACCTCTGATGGCCACTCGGCTTTTACTAGCCTTTCTGTCTTTTTCATGATCCTTACATTTGACTCTCTTCTCTGCCTAACAGCCTAGTATGGAATGCTGGTCACAGGTTGTTGTAGCCCTTGAGCTAGTGACTTCCCCCCCGGTCCTTCCGTGTTCCCGTTTCCCTTGCACTCTGGGAGAGTATGAACCTTCACAAAGTGGCCACAAGTGCAGAGTGCATCTTGAGCATTCAAACCTAAGTTCACTTGCCAATGCCAAGCTCCACTGCCAGGGCTTCTCCTTACTCAGGAGCATTACCTGCTCCCCCAGTGCAGGGAGGATGACAGTCATTCACCATTCGTGAACACCAACCCGTGTCTCCTCCCTCACCACCACCGCACTGTCCTGGGTTGTTTCTATCCTCTTTGCTCTCTAAATAACTGCAATTTTTTTTAAGGCATAAAAGTACTTACTGAGCCAGATGATGTTTTCCTTATTCCGAGTTCCTTTTGGACTTTATATATGTGGCCTATGACACAATGCAGGGTGTTCTTTATCTCTGTCTAGGGTCACATTTGTTTTGTGAATCTCCATCCCCAGCAGATCATTACAAATGACAACTGGCAACTACAGGAGAAGCCACTAAGGCATTTATCTGCAGGCTCCAGTTCTCTCTGCAGGGCGCTGCACACTCTACAGTGCTAGTCTTCCCGGCTCACCTTCAGGCCAGCTGGGTCTTCTGCCACTGCTGTCTCACCGGGACAAGACTCCAGTGACCGATGCAGCTCGTCAATGGCTTCACTTGTGATCTTCCATACATTATGAAGGCGATGTTGGTTCATATGGCCTGTGAACAGACAAGCGTTACCCAAAGATGTCAAGTGCCATGACCCGAGGGATGAGGATGTAGTGTGGTCGTGTGTATAGTAGAGCATAATGCCTGCCTTGCATACATGGATTTGATCCGCAGCACCATACAAAATAAGATACATGAGACCCTGACTTTCAAAAAAAGGCAAATCAAGTATCATATTCTGATAAAGCCTCAAAAATGTAATTATTTGCCAAATGATGGATCTGTATTGAGTGAAAATTCCTACCCTAAGGCTCTACTGACCTCCCAAGCTTCTCCACTCCCATTCTGTTTGCGCAACTACATGAACTATAATTTAGAATAGAATGATTTCTAATCCTTGTCTAGAGATGAAGATCGCACTTGAGGCCTTGAACAGGACAGGCAAACACTACCACTGAGTTACATCTTCAGCCAGGTCTCTGGGACTTTTGATTATTTGTTTTTCAGTTCTGAAAGGGAGTGGACAGAAAGGTCATGCTGTGTAGTAATTCTGGAAGCAAAGGTCTCTGGGTTCAAAGACGAAAAGCCAGTGAGAGTAAAAGCCATGCATGAAGTCCTCTGTGCAGACAGAAAGCTGATCCCTGAGGTGCAGGTCACCAGCTGACTACGTATCCTAATACACTGTTTGCCCTCTTAGCCCACAAGGATGAGCTACCCAAGCTGTTCGCACTTCTGGGGGAAAGCATTCTGGTACAAGGTTTCTAGACAACAGGAAACTTTAATTTCTAAAATGCCTTAAAACTATCTTACTAGAATTCTTTGCAAGACTTATCACATGCTCTTTTACCTCAATAACCTGCAATAATTTAATGTTTCTCTAGGTGACTTCGTCACTGTCATGGAATGGAATAATGAGCAGCCAAGACTGTTACGCTATGTAAGCATGTGCTTTCTCAATGCCTCTAAGTTCAAACACCACCCCATCTATTAGACACTCCCTAGCAACGCTGCCCTTCAAGGTTTTAGGGCTCTAGTGGTTCTCATTGGGAGAGAACTGCTTTTGCTGTCCTAATTTCTACCAGCCCACTTCCACTCCCAGCTCCTGACTGGTAAACCAAGTCTTCAGATAGCACAGTGAAGACTGTCTGGGGCTGGGTGTGGAGGTGCACACCTTTAGTCCCAGCACTCGGGAGGCAGAGGCAGGCAGATCTCCTTGAACACAAGGTCAACCTGGTCTACAAAAAGTCCCAGGCCAGACAGGGATACACAGTGAGACCCTGTATCAAAAGAGAGAGAGAGAGAAAGAGAGAGAGAGAGAGAAAGAGAGAAAAGAAAAGAAAAGAAAAGAAAAAAAAGAAAAAGCCAAGACTGCTTGGGAGCTGCAAAGTTGTCTGCAAAGTTCACAATGGGAACTTAGCTAACTAGGGAATTACTGCTTTCTGCATGTCTGTAAATCATTGGTCACCACTCACATCATTCTGTTCTGCTTCAGTGCAAACCTCACCTCTCATATGGGGATAGATTAAAACCACAGCTGCTGCTCCACCTCCCTCATAAAAAGCTAGCATTCACACACATCACTGTATCCTGTGTGCTGACCTCTGGGTCAGTGGATGGGCACACGGCATACGGCAGTAACCAGTCCCTAGCCTCAGAGACCTAAAACAACTGTTCCAGGCTCAATAGAGAATCAAGGTCTCTTAACATATGTGCAACTTTCTATTCAAAAATGGCTTCCCCTTCTTGTGGGCACAAAGACAGCTGCTAGGTAGCACATAACTACAGCATCAGCTCGTCACAGTAGGGCTGAATCCGTGGCTCTTACCTCTTGAGCTCTGGCTTGATCCTTCAGCAGTGCCCTGGTGGCCTGCCTTTAGTCCTAGAGAGCCTGCAAGCTGGCCATCCTGAGTGGGAAGGGGCTGGGGAGGCACGAAGCGCGGAGGGTCCGCAACGGTTTTGGTGTGGTCACTCTGCTGTGATTCCCGAGAGCTACAGTTCTCCTTAGCCCCTGCTCCACAGACAAGGGAAGAACAGATTAAAGCGAGAGAAACAAGCAGGGGCAGTGCAGACGCAGTCAGGAGAGGCTTCACTTCAACTGTGCTCAGGCCACAGGAAGTAGGAATGCTTTTACAAACAATAGATAGCATTAGAAGAAAGCTCAGAAGCAAACAGTAAAACTGGGGGAAAAAAAAAGAACACAATCTTTATCAAAATGTTTCTGTCAAGTTCACAAACACAGAGTTCTGGGGCAAACCCCATCTTACCTTGCTCTGGGGAGAGAGCCAGGGCACTGAGGGCGTCCTCCAATGCCTGGATTTGCTTAAGCAACTTCTCACCCTTGTCAGGGAGAGCCTGGATATTCACTGCAGCCAGTGTGCCCTAAAAAACAGATCCTATCAAAGGGAACTGGCCTCTCAAGTTATTAACTTCAGATTCAAATGGCTTAGCATGCTGAAATTCTAAAAATATCTTGTAATTATGAATGTAAAAACCAGGATTAAAAAGCTAAACAAAACCCCAACTAGCTGCCTAAGCCTAAACATAGGAAAGGCAGGTATTAAATGGGCACCTATTATAGGGCACCTATAGAGCCCTCTCAGGAAGCTACTCAGTTCTGTGAGGGTCTCCCAGCTACACACACCCTAACCTCAGGGCGGTGCTTCTCAACCTTCCTAATACTGTGACCTTTAATACGGTCCCTCATGTTGTGATGACCCCCAACCATAAAATTATTTTCATCGCTACTTCCTAAGTGTAATTTTGCTATTGTCATGAATCCTAATGTAAATATCCAATGGTCTTAGACGACCACTGTAAAAGGGTCCTTCCACCCCCACCAGGGCCGTGATTCAAGGGCTAAGAACCACCACTTTAGAGACAAAGCACAAGTCAAGACTGGCCTGCCTTTTTTTTTTTAATTTTATTTATTTTTAATTACATGTATTTGTATGTGTCTGTGTGTGAGTATGCAGATGTAGATGCAGGGGCCCAAGGAGGCAAGAAAAGGGCATGAGACCCCCTGGAGCTGAGGTTACAGGCAGTTTTGAGTCACCTGATGTGGGTGCTGGGAACCGCACCGGGGTCTTCTGCAAAAGCAGTATAACTGCAGAGCCAACACTCACCTTCTTTTGTCTCAGCTGTGTTGTAAGGTTTGCACGCTGGGCTGCTGGGTCAGAAGGCTCGCCCTTCTTGGAGACACCTGAGGCAGCAGGTATCTGTCTTTGCACACACGGATCAGAAAGGTGAAGGTTCCCCTCTTTCTGTGAGTCCACAGGCAAGTCAAAGAGAAGTGGGGACTCTGGCCTACTGGATACACCGTCTTCTTCTTCACTGTCATCGCTGCTGGAGGCAGCATGGCGGACCTTCCCCAAGCAAAGCCCAGGAGCTCCTTCCCAGGAGGCCTGTGCACTGGGGGCATCTGTCCCTGCTCTGCCTTGCGCCTCCCCATTCCTGAGCTGCTCCCTGCTGAGGCATCCTTCTTTCTGGGTCTTGTTTTTTGGGTTCTCACCAGGAACCTTCTGAGGCAAAGGCTGGGTTTCCTTTCCTCTCAGAGGTTCTGGCATGTTTGGGACGTCTTGACTCTCGCTCTCTGACGTCTGAGGAACCACGCATGTTTGTTGAAGCCCATCTCCATGGCCTTGCTTGGAAGCCATTCCTTCAGTCTTCTTAGTTTGAAGCTGAAACTTTGCTTTTTCCTCTTGTTCTTTCCTGACACCTCCAGACTGTCTTTCTGTCACCAGGTCAGGGGAGGGGGCTTTCTCCACGCTGCAATTAGACTTGAGTTTCTGTTCTTTCTTTTGATCCCAGACCTGGTCTTCCTTTTCTTTCTGCTTCTTCTCAGCTGTATTTCCCTCACCTTCCCCTGTGACCAACTGTTTCCAGAGAGCTGCTTTTGGATTATTGTTAAGCACCTTGAATGGGTTTCTTGGCTGGCTGGGAGAATGAGAAAATAACTCAGGTGCCTGCGGAGGCTTGCTGGTTCCATGATGTTCGCTAGGATTAGGATCCTACAGACAATGAAAACAGTACACTGTAAAGAAAATCAAGGCCACCCTTCTGACTAAAATGCCTCTTTGGAGGAAATGGAAACAAAGCAAACGCAATCCATGCCCAGTATAACTTCTGCAGGGAAGAAAGAAAGATGTCAAATTCACAACAAATCTGTTTCTCTCGGTGCCTTGTTCCTTCTCTGTACAGGGTCACAAGAGTGAAGCCCAAGCCAAGCACCTTTAGAGTCACATGTGTACTTCTCCCTTCCTCACAAACATCACACTTCCCAGGTCTAGTCCCCAGGCACTGCACTCTCATAGTCTAGGAACATTAGAGTTACGTTTAGGTTATGTCAAAATCAAGTAAATACTGATCTGTAAAAAGATGGGGAAGTTAACCTCTTTTTCCTAAGGAGGAGGACACTAATGACTTTTAGGACACTGGAAAACCCTTGTGTGAAACGGGAGGGGGTAAATGATGAAACTCTGCCCACTGCAGTGGCTCTCTGAAGGAGCAGTCACACGGCTCTTCGGGGCTTTCTCAGAGGCAGTATGATAGACACCAGCGGTTCTAAGGCTTGGGGTGCTGTCTGTCAAAGCAGCTCACTACACTGTCTTAACACGCCATACAGAAAGCAGATAGGTGATCCTACCTGCCATGGGACGTCCCCACACCAGTGCTTTCCCTCCGCCTTACTTCTAGTGCACCGGAAGAACAACCTAGTGGAGCATAAAACACAAATGGTTAAGGCTACAAAAAGTCTTTAAGAGGTTTTTTTTTTTTTCAATTTTTAAAAAGGGGTTTTAATTTTCTTTTTATGTGTATGAGTGTTTTGCCTGCATGTGTATATATGTGTACCACATTCATGCAGTGCCTGTAGAGGCCAGATGATGGCACTGAATTCTCTGGAAGTAGTTACAGGCCTGTAAGTGCTGTGGGTTGCCTATTATGAGTACTGGGAACGGAATCCATGTCTTCTGCAAGAGCTGGTGTGGGAGAATTGTCTGTATTCTGTCAATCATGTTTTAAATAAATGCTGATTGGCCAGGCAGGAGGTGTAGGCAGGAAAACCAGACAGGAAGTGGAAATGATGCAAGGAGAGCAGGAGAATTCTGGGGAGGAGGAAGCTGATTCTTCGCACTCCTGCCCAGATCACCGAAACAGCAGGATGTGATTTGCCAGCTGGAAAAGGTACTGAGCCACATGGCTAACTTAGATCAGAAAAATGGGTTAATCTAGATGAGAGAGTTAGCCAGTAAGAGGCTAGAGATAATGGGCCAATCAGCTTTATAACTTATAGAGATCTCAGTGTTATTTTTCTCTGGGACTAAACAGCTGGGGGGATGGGGCGGAACAGAAAACCCAAATAACAAACAGGCCCCCTCATGTTACAAAGAGCGATAAGTGCTCTTAACCACTGAGCATCTCTCCAACCCCCGTAATTCAGAGAGAGAGAGAGAGAGAGAGAGAGAGAGAGAGAGAGAGAGAGAGAGAGAGAGAGGGTCTCACCACAGTCCAGGCTGACCACATCCAGAAATCTGGATTCAGGTCTCCATGCTTGCACAGCAAGCTGTTTACCTACAGAGCCCCCCAGTCCTTGCAGAAGACATTGTTAAGGGCTGGAAGGTCAAGAACAAAAATGATACAATAACCAGAGAGTATGCACAGGTTTGTTCTTTTTATTCTGTATGAAGAACAAATGAAATGGAGAAAGTAATCAGCAATGGCTGCTATAATTAGAAAGAAACAAACAGACAAGCAAACAAAAGAACTAACCAGATATTGTGTGTGCCAGAATGGAGGTCACAAAGCTGTCTAAATAAGGAAATTGCCAAACAAAGAAGATACCAGCAAGCTAGACACTGTATCACACAGCTGATTCTTCACAACCTGGGGATCAAGACCATCATCATCACCCCTCCGGACAGAAGGTGGGAGGGGCACACTGGGATGCACGACCAGCAGAGCCTGGCCGCTCCAGCTCTCTTCAGGCCGCTTTTCTCAGTGTAGCTGCACTCAGCCTCACCATCTCAGCTCAAGCTTTCCACCAGTGAACGTGGTGTTTGGAAGTAGCTGGAGCTGGGTTCGAACCCCTGCAATCCCACTTCACAAAGGTCAACACTCAGATTCCCTTCCTAACCTCTCTCGTAGTCGTCTTGCATCTACCTTGTAAAACAGAGATACTATAATCAATCACAGCAGGTGGGCACGGAAGACAAGGGGTAGCACGGTGCCACATGGCTGCCATTCTGTGGTAGTTATTACCTCAGCTGCCCCTTTCCTCCACGGTGTTCATTTTTGAATCTCCAAGGTTCTTTTAATGCAAATTAGAAATTCACTGATTGCCTTCTACCACCTGGAAAGGTGGGTGTTTATCAAGGGGTAAGAGATCGTAAGTGTCAGAAGGACTGCACCAAATAAAGATCTGCCAGCCCCTCAACTAACAGAAAGCAATGTGCGACTGTATATATATAAACTACATTTTCAGGCTAGGGAGATGGCTCAGTGAATGAAGTGCTTCCTTGCAAATGTGAAAATTAAAGTTCTGAGCCCCAGAACCCACATCAAATCCAAGTGAGTATGGCAGCCTTACTTATAGTCCCCGCACTCAGGAGGCAGAGACAGAGGGTCCCCAAGACAAACTGTCTAGTAGGCTTGCAGAACTGGTGAGCTTCAGGATCAGTGAGGACCCTGCCTCAGTAAATAAAGTGGAGAGTGACCAAGAGAGTCACTCAACATCAACCTCTGGCCTCTACACACATTTACACACATGCACGTACACACACCCACATACATACAGACATACATATACACATATCCCCCACATACATATAAACAACAACATTCCATTTACAACAAGATTAAAAACATAACCAGAGGAACACATTCAGTAAAATGAGTATGAGAACTTTATAACGGAAATTATCTAAAATCACTGAGAGGAAAATTTAAAGTCATACTACACCACGCTCACAGACTAGAAAAGTCAATATGGATGTCTGCTCTCTCAAAACTGATCTCTGTAAATTATGCAACCTCAACAGTGTTGTCTGTAGAAACTTAAGAATTTGAATCTGTATTTGATATGCAAATACAAGGATCCCACAAATGCCAGCACAATCTTGAAGTTGGGAGACATACTAGTTTACATAATTAACCATGCAAGAATATGTAAATGAACCAATGGACAAAAATTAGACACCTTAGACATTGACCCAAACTTAGGGTCAATTAATTTTTTTTTTTTAAACAAGGATGCCAAGTATTTCAGGTTGGGGACAGAGACTTAGAATACATAGATTCTAAATTACACAGACTATTACACAAAAACTGTCATGTATGTATGACCTTCTCAGTCTACCTTCTGTCCTCAAGCCTCCACTGAAGTGAGGGCCAGGGGTAGGGTGCAGGGGCAGAGTATGCCTTAGGTTTGATTGATTCCAACCAGCTGAATAAGAACCACCAAACCCAACATCTGCAGTTCTCTGCGTGGTCATGCTACTTCATGCCTCGGCACACCAATGCAATACATTTATTTAAAAGAACATGGAATACCTGGCAAGTTTCTACTTACTTTTTAAATCTCACGGTAGATAACATCTCTCATCAATATGGACTTTCCCACCGTTCCCAGGGGAAACCGCACTTTATTGAGTACTCAGCATGTTAGATCTTTGCCCTCTTTCTATTTGCAGAATTGAAAGCTGACAAGCTAGTGGGTTGATGTTACTAGCGATGGGACAGTTATGGAAGAAGAATAACAACACAGCCATTAATCCAGACATCAACCATCGACATCTCGGATTATCTAGTTGCTCAGCATTTAGCACGGTGGTTCTCAACCTTCCTAACACGGTGACCCTTGAATACAGTTCCTCATGCTGTGGTGACCTCCAACCATAAAATTATTTTCATTGCTACTTTGTAACTATAATTTTTGCTACTGTTATGAATCCTAATGTAAATATTGATATGTGACCCCTGTGAGAGGGTCGTTTGATGCACCTCCCTCTCCGTGCCAGGGTTGGGTTGAGAACCCTGACTTAGGGAGCGACAAGGTAAATGACGCTCAATATGTGCAAAAATAGCTTGTCTTTCAGTAATGATTTTAAAGAATAATCAAAAACATATCTACCTGCAACTCTTTCAGATTAAAGAGAAAAAAAGAATAAAGGAAATGTTTCTAGATGCTCCTTACGGACACTCACCTCCATTCTTTCTTGCCCTGTGACAGAAACAAGCCCTGAAGCTCTACCACGAAGTCCTCATGCAATAAACAATGAGAAACAGGAATACTAGAAGGGAAAAAAAACATTGTTAGGAGACAAGAAATAGAAGCCAGCAGTCTGAAGTCAGATCCAAACTTGAATTCTTATTTTTACGGATTTATTTGGAAACAAGGTCGCACTGTATAGCCCTGGCTGGCCTGGAACTCGCAACCGAGACCAGTCTGAATTCTTATTTTTATTGATTTATTTGGAGACAAGGCCACACTGTGTAGCCCTGGCTGTCCTAGAACTCACAACCGAGACCAGTCCGGCTTCAAACTTTCAGCAATCCTTCCTCTGCCTCTTGAGTCCTGGCGCACAAACGTGTAACACCACAGCCACCCAACTACAGATTTTTACACTAAGGATTTACATGTGGCTTGTATATTTCACATATCATTTTCCTTGTAGGTCCTAAGGAAAGGATCCAGAGTCTCTCTTTTCCTACTTCCTAAAGCAAAGCATGACAATAATTGTTTTTCTTCACGGCTCAGGAGTTTAAAACTGCCTGTTACAAGATATCTACACTGCAATACTCCCAGGAATGACTTGTAGTCTAAGGCTGGCCAAGAGGTAGATTCATTGGGAATTTTCCTTAGGTTCTCCCACTGCCCTTTACCCATCAATGCCCTATTAACTGTCCCTGACTGCTACTCACTTACCTACTTCTAACAATAATCTACTAATTTGCTTCTTGTCTGACATAATTTTTTAAATGTCCCCCTAGCTTCCAGCAGAAACACATGAACAACACTCAGGGTAGGTTTTAGTGAAGGTATAAAGCATGCTCCTGTGACCTGTGAACCTGTTTCCAGCCTGCAGTCTGCTGTCAGACACACCTCAACGCTCAAGGGTAAGTACTGTCCTAGCTTGTATTACATGCACCCATGAGTGGCACTCCTCCATGTATGAATATTAATTCCTACAGGGCGACAGGGAATGCCTTTGATCCCAGCCCTTAGGAGACAGAGACAGGAGGATCTCTGGGTGTTTGAGGTCAGTCTGGTTGACAAAGCAAGTTCCAGGATAGTCAAGGCTGAAGAGAGAAACCCCGTCTTGAACAAAACAAAACAAACAAACAAAAAATGTGAGCTTTGTTTTTAGAGGTCTTATTCTTTATTTTCTGTTTAGGGGTATTTTGTCTGCATGTCTATACACCAAGTATATGTTGTGCCTGCAGAAGCAAGAGGAAGGCATCAGATCCCCTGCAACTGGAGTTACAGACATTTGTTAGTTCCTGTGTGGGTGCTGGAAATCCAACCTTGGGGTCTCTAGAAGAGCAGTCAGTGCTTTTAAATGCTGACCCATCTCTCCACTCCCCAAAATATTTGCCTTAATTCTGAATCAAACATGTTAAGTACCCCGATGCTTAATTCCTATAAACACGAGCATGTGTCTCACAAATCTCAATATATTTAGAAACTAGAAATAGTAAACTGTCATGCAAAACGGAGCCATCATACAACTCATCCTAGCCCATTATAAAGTTATGATACTGAAGAAAATAACTTTAATCTACCAACTTCAGCAGGCAAGAGAGCGGGAAGAAATGTTAGTTAAACGATGCCGCTGTTTAATTCCTTAGAGAATGCAAACACCTGGTATATACGATTGTCACACTTGAGGGCAGTATTAACTTTCCTCGTTTTGGAGAAGCTTGACATTTCCAGGTCTCAGCCTTCGCATCCATAGAACCCGAGCTGCGCATCGATCTTTGCTGTTTCTTTCAGCGCAGCTCCCTAAAGAAACTGGATCTCTCTGGAGAACTACTCCCTAAAGACATTGGATTATTAACCTCACACCACGTCGATGCAGGAAAAAAAGCAGGTATCTAACTCCTAACCTCAAACATTAGAAAGGGAGACCTAAAATGGGTGCAAAACTAGCGAGTTAATTCCCACGTTCACTGTCTACGCTTTCTAGACAGCGCGCAAAGGATGCTGGGTGGGACAGAGGGGGACCAGCTAAGGAAGGCCCGACGGGTGACTAGAAACTTGAAGCTGAGTCTGGAAGCATCTGAATATAGGAGGAATCCGCGATCCAGAGACGTAAGCTGACCAGGCTGGGTCACTCGGTGCAATCGGGCTCCAGACTTACTCGGTGGCCTGCACGAAGCCGCATGTGTTCGTCCGGCACACGTAGAAGCTCTTTCCCTTATTCGGGCCATCGCGGACGCCGGTCTTTAAGAAGCAGACGGTCCCTGAGGAGATAAGAAGGTCAGCAACGGCCACTCCAAGGTAGTGCCACAAGCCCGTGAGGGAAATCCTGAGACTCGGAAGACTCGGAGCCTTACCGTGCTCCGGACACTTTACCAGTTCCATGACGCCAACTGACCCAGACACGCCGGGTTTCCGCCCTTGACCCCGCCCCCAGAACGCTCCGCCCAGCGTTTGACCCCTGGATTCGGAGAACCAATCAAATGGGAGATCCGCTCACCTTCCACCAATTACAGCCGCCCTCAGGCTGGCGCGCGCCGAAATCAAACTGAGGGGGCGTGGCCGAGGTCGACGTGGGACGCCAGATGGTTCCCGGACCTGGAGAAACGCAAGATCTAGGGAGGCTGAACCTGGGTGACTCCCAAGTAACCCGTGAGCCCTTGACGCAGCCGGGGGAGCCTGAGGCGCTCGCTTGCTCGGGAAGCAGCTGCTGTGGGCGAAAACACTTAAGTTTGAGGCGTCTTAGACACGGGAAAGTCCCTTAAAACTGCGGGAATGTATTGTCTGTAATAGAGTAGTGGGACCCCGGACAACCTTTAAATAAGTGTAGCATCCTACCCTCGAAGTCCCCCAAGATCCAAGAGGCCTGAGTGCTCGACCTCAGAACAGCTGCCGGGATCTCGGTTCCAGGCTCTGCGCCTTTGGACCTCAGAGCTGCCTCTGACTGTTAGTGAGGTTCTTAGGGCCACCTGGTGTGCAAGCCCGGTGTCTGAGAGAAGAACCGGAGGAAAAATGGGCCTCACGTGCAGGCTAATTTTACTTTGTGTGTTTTGTATGGTTAACCCTTTTGAACTTATTTTGCATTTGTAGTTTAAAAATCGGGAGTGACCTTAAAAGAATATTGCATTTGAAATTGTAATCAAGGGGCTAGGGACATGGCTCAGAAGCTGAGTGATTGCTGGCCAGCCTGGTTTACAGAATGAGTTCCAGGATAGGCTCCAAAGCTGCAGAAAAACCCTATCTTGAAAAACCGGGGTGACAGGTGGAGTGAGGACTGGGGGGGGGGGGCGGTATTGCTGATCATTCTTGCAGAGTTTGGTTCCTAGCACTACTTCTGGCTGCTCCCAACCAGGCCTCCACAGATTCCGACACTTGTTCACACACAGAGACACAGACACAGAATTAAAAATAAAATAAATCTTTAGAAATTGTAATAATTTTATTGGTGAACAAAAGAAGAGGAGTGACTATCCGAGTTTGGTGCAATAGAGATGGCTTCATATTTATGTCTCAGCCCTGCAGAGTGCCACACACAATAGCTAGGGGGACAGAATAGCTGTGGTGTCTAAGAAGTCTGGGCTACATGGAGAATGTAAAATTTTAGGAGTCCAGAGGAGGGGAGATAGACCCGAGGTATTATTTATGAATTAAGCAGTTCTTACTAAATAGCTTTTTGGTGCCCCAAGAGGAGTAGGTGTTTGAGAAATACAAAGTTGACTTAATGCACATATTCAAAACAGCTGTTCTAACCACAAGGGGCTTACTGAATGGAGAAGACTAAACGAGCCTATACCCAGTGCTTAAATAAATATAAAATAATATTTAAATGTCAAGATGAATGGAGCCAGCAGCAAACTCTGGAGAGCTGGAGGAAGATGTGAATTTCCGAGGACATTCAGCATGCCCACAGTTCTCCGGAGAAATTTTGCAAATAGGCGAGCACTTCCTTTCTTCCCAGATTGCAGTTCAAAGATCTGTCTGTGCCTGCGAAATAGATGCTGCGTGAAGAGATGGAGGCCGCAAATGCCGGGCTCGCGGGAAGAGGACCCTGGTGAGTCTCTCCTGCACAATCTGATTTTGAAACTGGTCAAAGCGGAGGTCTCAGCTACGGCATTCCAGAGGAACCTTTTCCTCTGCCGCTGTCCATCCACAAAGGTCCAACTCAGCAGACATGGACACAGAAAACTTCCAGGAAGGGAAGCCGTGTCTTCTGCAAACTTAGAATCTGCTAAATCAAAATGTTTAGACCCCGGGTCATATGAATAAGAGCGGGGGTGGGGCAGTGAGACCGCTAAGCGGATACAGGTGTGGTGTATATATATCTCATATATAGTCTTAGCCTGAAAACCTCTGGAGAGAACCTTGGAGAATAGGCCTTATAAATCTCTCTTTTGAGTTGAGAGTGGAAGTTTTGGTTCTCCTGATAGCTTGTCGTACTCAGAATGCGTCGAGTAGACCCTAAATCTAGATGTTTTAAATGCACAGGTGAACAAGCCAATACATTATTTGAGTGTGGGGCTGACTCAAGCTCACAAGCTTGATTATTCTGTACCTGGACTGTGCCACACACTACACTAAAAGTTAAAAAAAAAACTATTTTTTATTTATTTTGAGATAAGAGTCTTAGAATTGTAACCGTCAAATAAGTGAATTCTATGAGATCTAAATTAGGACTCAAGAAAGATGTAAATGGTGCCAGAACCTTCCACGTGGAAAGCGAATGGTAGATATGTTCACATCCTTAGGAACGAGCCTAGGGGTTGAAGAACTGGGTAGTAGAGATCCTTTCCTTTCAGATGGTGTTGATCTGTTTCTCTAACCTGTGAAATAAAATTCAGGGCTGAACACACATTTTCATTCCTGAGGAAATGAAAACATATCTGCCTAGCACTAGGCTGCCTAGCATATGTGAAACTTACTGGGCCCTCACTAGATTCTGGAGGTTAGAGGACCAGCCAAAACAGTAACCCTGTGACATTCCTGCCAGCTTCGTTTAAAAATATCCAGCAATTTAAAATTTTCAGTCATTTGTCAGATTCTCATAGTTCTGCAAGTCTTGTTTGTTACATATGTGTTCAAATGTGATTCTCCAGGCAGCTGTCAGTTCTAAGTTTCCTATTTTGTGGGGTGTGAGTTGAGTAAGCAGTGCTGGGGGCCTTGAGCATGCCAAGTACTGAAACACTAAGTACCACTCTGCCTGATACCCGATTTTATGAACCTCTCAGGCATTTGGATTGTCGTAGACAACAGGCTGAGTACCTCAGTCTAACTGCCAGGGAACAGATCTTTGCCCTGCAGCAGGTTCTGAGAAGGGAAGTTGTCAAATCTCAGCTCTCTCTGAGGAATGTTCCTAAGATAAGGGCTTTTACCCTTTTCTTTTTTCTTTTCTTTTTTACTTTTTGGCTCTATTTTCAGGGCTAAGGCATATTTCTTTCACTGTCTCAGGTTCTAGGGCTAAAGTGTGTTTCTTTGGTTATGGGTTCAGGGCTAAAGCGTTTCTTTCACTAGCTCTGGTTTAAGGGCCAGGGTAGTTTTCTTTGGCTGGCCCTTTTGCCCTACAGGTCTTGTCTCTGTCTGTCTGTCTGTCTGTCTCACACGACTAGGCTGCTAAACTAAAGCTTAAACATTTAAAATTTTAAAAGCATCTAGTGACTCAGGTACTTCACCCGCATTTCATCAAACATTTGGGTGTTTGCTGTGGCGTCCAAATCTAAGAACAAATGAAACAAAAGTCCTGCCATTTTATAAATTGTCACTAGGTGGCAGCATATTAACGTGAAAGCCATGCAAAAGGCCAACCCTCCTGTGTTTCATTCTTTCTGCTTAAAAACATGTACTGCTCACTCAGTTTCATTTTGTTTGGTGCCTTCCCAATACATGAGCGTTTTTAACTTGTCCTCTGACAAAGGCACAGTCAAGAGGATACGGTGAGCAAAGATCTTCGTAATCGGAACTGTCAATCAGTTTGACAAATGCTTTGATTGTACCAAAATTTTGCAGTATTAGATTCCAAATTTCACTTTTCTTAAACTATGATGCCAAGAGTTGCTCAAAGCCATTTCTTTTCCTTGTAGTCAATTCCTTGTAGTGTTGTTTTTAATGTATAAATTGCATTGCCAACTGGGTTTGGAACATTTTTCGTGTATAGTATAATGTGTATGTACGCATATACATGGACATGTGTGTGTGTGTGTGTGTGTGTGTGTGTGTGTGTGTGTGTGTGTGTGCGTGCGTGCATGTAGAGGCCAGAGATTGACAAGACATATCGCCTAGTTTTCTCTACCTGGTTTGTTGAGGTAGAGTCTCACTGAACCTGCATCTTACTGGCTGAACAACAAGATCCAGGGATCCACCCGTCTCCATGCGCAACCTGTCTTCTAAGGGTGCTGGGGATCCAAACTCGGGTCCTCATGCTTACAGGACAGGGATTTTACCAACGGTGCCCTCTCCACAGTCCCTCCCCACAGTGTTAGACCATTTTTATCATCCTGAAAGTCCCATTAACCTAGTGGCCTCTGTTTTAAAGTTTTGCCTTCTGAACATCTTCTATAAATGGAACCATGAAGCTTGTCAACTGCTCCTCTTCTTACACGATGCCTTGGAGGTTCATCCATGTCGTTTGGTGTATCAGTGTCCCACTCCTCTTTAGGGATGAATAACATTCCTTTTTACTCATTTGCCAGTGGGCAGACTTGTGCATGCCTGTCCCTTTGGGGTCACGGGAATAATGTTACCGTGAACACTGACATACAAGTCTCCACATGGGCTTTGTTCTTATTCTTCCTGGGTAGGTAATTGGGAGTGAAGCTTGGTCAAATGGTGAATTAACTTCTTAAGAAATTGCCAAATTACTTCCCAGGCTGGTTGCACCATATTGTTTTTCTATCAACCATACCTGAGGTTCCCCCCAACACCACATCCTCATTGGCACTTGGTATTAGCTGTCCTTTTTAATTATTGTCATTCTAACAGGGATAAAACAGTATATCACTTTCCTTTTTATTTGTATTTCCCTAATGACTATTGATGTTAAATTCTTTATCTTTTTGGGGGGGGCACATCTTCTCCCATTTCAAATGATCTTGAGAAGGCTTTTTCCATTAAAGGTTTATATGGAAGTTACACGAAAACCAAAGTAAAAGTGGCATTAATCCAAGGACATCAGAGAAACAATAATGGTTTGTATAATGTTACACATCAAAATTGTTTGTGTATTCTGACTTAAATCATGCCAATATTTGGAGACATTAAACTATAAACTTTTAAAACTCCGTATTACATGGCTCTGCTTCTCTCCCTCTGGGAAGCTGGGCTGGCAGATCTGTGCTGTTTTACTCTCTATAACTAGCATGCATTGCTCTTATGATTTAAAAAATCCAATAACACCATTAAAAGCAAGCACACGGGGAGATATGACAAAGAGAATGTACCAGAATAATAATCATCATGATTGTGTAAGATGGCAGAATTTGAGACGCCCTCCCTGTTTTTCATTCCCATGTAATGTCCTTACCCTGCCACGGAATGGCTTTGGGATAAGATCTCTGTGCCTCCCCCATAATCCTTTATGCCTGCTTACTTCTCAGCCTGGCTATTGAACTCCATCCTGTAATCAACCCCTTCTTTTTTTTTTGATTCTCTTCATTTCCTCCCACCCTCATCTCGGTATCTAATTTCATCCTTTGAACCAAGTCCTTTCTGCCTTTTGCTCATCTCCAGACTAGTTATTTTGTTTAATTCACTATATTCTCAGCCCTAATTTCCAGCGTTCCTGAAAAGCAGGAACACTCCTCGCTGCTTCCCTAAGGCCCTAACCACACTACACAGAGACGACCAGGACGAGAAGGCTGCTGTGGCTGTGTACAGTTGCCCCGAGTTACCTTTCCTCTGGGTGGGGACACACTGCACTTAGACACAGGCTCTCCTGTTGGGAAGGAACATGCTACCCCATGTTCTGAAGATTCACCACCTCTGAGTCTCTCCGGGTGCTGGGATCTTAGTGGCCGAGACAACCTCCACAGATCTGGTGATGGCTCCCCACACCTCCCTCACGGGTTCACATAGGTGCTGGAAAGAGCACCCTCTGCATTGCGCTACTATATTTCAGAGCAAAATGCTCTTAAATGGTCCACCCACAGCTGAGCACTTAGCGTTATTTATACTCAGCCCTTGGACCAGTTATGAGTCTCTGCATTAACTGCTGTCCACTGCAGAGAGAAGCTTCTCGGACCAAAGCTGAGAGCAGCACGGATCCATGGGTATACACAAGCATTTGCAGTACGGTGTGACAACATGACAATTTGGCAAAACAATAGCAGTAGGTTCTCCTCTAGGGCATATGATTCTCCCCCCCCCCCCAACCCCGTCATGGACTTTGAACCAGGTTTACAGTATCAGACATGAAGTCTTCCCTGTGAATCAGGCCTCATAGTCGTTCAGAAAGCATGCTACATTATTTCACTAGTGGGTACATTGTTCCAGGCTGGTTGGTATTATAGCATGTAGGATCCAGCACTGGGCAAGATCTTTGATGTATTTCTTCCCCAGCAGCCTGCATAGCACCTGCTGGCACTGTTGTAAGCTAGTCGGCAGAGAAAACCTTTTCTGGTTAGTCTGAGATTGATTTCTCTATGTCCAAAGCGAGTATTACCTTCAGCAATGGGATCTTACCACACAGGTGTGATGAGCAACCAAGAGCAATGGAATTCTTTTCTTGGGTTGGAATAGCATAGGTTTCCATACAGTTTTTTCACGCACTGTTCATGTTGGTTAATCCTGCCAACACCTCATTTCCCCACCCCATCCTGCTCTGTGCTGAACTGTTTGTTCCCTCTTTCTACTTTTGTTTTTTCCTGTCCCCACCCCCTGCCCCCGCTTACTTACTATTCCTCCTCTCTTAAGGTGTCCACCCTCCAGTGGCCTGTTTCTGGTTTCCTGGCTTCCATATGTACTCCAGGATAAAAATACAAAAGATTAAAGCTAGAATACACACATGAGAGATAACATGCAATGGTTGTCTTTCTGGGCTTGGCTAGCCTCAAAATTTTTCCAGTTCCATACATTTGCCTGCAAATATCATGATTTCATTTTTTTTACAACTGAATAATACTCCGCTGTCTATATGTACTACATTTTTCTTACCCACTTGTCAACTGATGGGCATCTTGATCGATTCAAGTGCCTCAATCGTGACTATAAGGAGCTAGCTCTAAGGACCGTGAATATATAGTCATCTCTGTAGTAAGATGTAAGTCCTTTGGGTATATGCCCAGGTTCAGGGAGCTTCAAGGAAGAGGCAACAAAGGGGAGAAGTACTGTGACATGCATACTTGGGTCATCATCTGGCTGGTATATGCGTTCATGCACAGCAGCTGTGCTTCCTACACAAGACTGAGCCAATCAAAAGTCTAACATAGACCGGGGGAGGAGGCTGAGGTCCCACTGCTGTCAGATGAGCGACTGGCATTTGATAGTGGGAGGGAGAGTCGCTGTTTGATGACTCGGCCACTGGTAGGTTGCTCATGGCCCCGGTTTATAATCTCACACCTGTGTGCATATGAGCAGGACAAGTTGCCCGTGGGGGATTGGTCACAAATTCTCAAAGATTTATGTGGAAGGTCTGGGAGGTGTTGGAGGGAGGTGGTGGTGAATGGGTGTGATCGATATACATTATAGAAATGTATGAAACTTTCAAAGAATGCGAAGAAACTATTTTAAAACTAAAATATTCTTCAAAAAACTGTAACTTTTAAAAAGCATGGTTGATCCTGCTATTTCTCTGAGTAAAACTCCCCAGCGGCTCTCTATTAAATTGGAGGAAGATATAATCTTCCCTTGGGTTCATAGGATCAGCCCAGGTTTCCTTCCTACCCACTGCAATCCTGCCACCTGCTTGCCCCATGCCTACCCCATCCGCCTTCACTTTCTTCAATGCCAAGCTTCCCTTTGTCCTTAGGCCTCTGTTCATCCATCACCATCAGCCCCCACTTTTCACAGTTCTTTAAGGGCCCAGTCTCTCACCCCTGAGACCTCAACCTAAGCAATACCTCTGCCACACTTGCCCTGTGGACATCTCCACAGAGCCCCCTGGGCTGCTGTTCTGTCTGGGAGAGTCCATTTGTTTCCCGCATAGCACTATGCACATAGGTCTGTCTGTCTGTTCGCTGTCTGTCTCTTCCATTGACTGTACATAAGTGCCAAGATGAGAAACTAGTCATGTTCAGGACTCTAAGTACAGGTCATAGAAATTCAATACATACCTGTTGCATGGGTGGCTGAAAGCAGAGTGGAAGGACCCTTAGCATCACTTAGTGCACCCTCTGGTCCCTTCCACAGTATCCCTTCATGGATGCGGCACAGAAACTCCATTATCACATGCCGGGGACCTCTAATGCCTGCTGAGAAGGACACGTTCTGTCCGCAGTGTCCATCCTTGTCACTTGCCGTTACACGAGGTCCATCAAGTCTTCTCTTGTGTCACTTGAAAATATTCTCGTGTGACTGTTTTTTCCTCTTCCCATAGCGTCTGCACATTTTCCCTCCAGAGAGACCGTTCCAGCTGCCACAAGTCTCTCCCCTGCCAGCCCCCCACCGCAGTAATCTTTTCCAAGTGATATTTGCTTCATTTCAGGCATCTCCAATGAGATGACTGTGGATAGTTATAGCCTTTATTTTGGCTCTGACCAGTTTATTAGGTGGCTCCTCCTCCCCCGTTTCTTTATAGCAAATATGCCACGCTAGTCATTTATATCGAGTATGCAATCAACCCAGACCACGGCTTTCATCTTTCACACACGGAATCAAGATACCCAGTGCATCTAATTTGCTTGAACTTAGCCATGGGTCCTGAATTTCATCTTGTTAGTTGGATCTGTCCTTCCTAGCTTGTCCAGATCTCTTTGACTCTTGTTTCTCAGGGCTGACTTATTAGAGCTACCTCCTGACTGAGCACTTGACAAGCCTAGCCTCTTTGCCTTCAGCCATGCTGTCTGTAAAAATGCCGAGCCAGGCAGAAC
Organism: Myodes glareolus; assembly: GCF_982192425.1. Taxonomy (NCBI): domain Eukaryota; kingdom Metazoa; phylum Chordata; class Mammalia; order Rodentia; family Cricetidae; genus Myodes; species Myodes glareolus. The sequence goes on along the minus strand of NC_142042.1, from coordinate 56,630,659 downwards.
ATTCCTCCCAGTAAACATGATGCCATAGTCGTCCAGTGTAGAACGGACTTACATAGTGCTCACTCTGTTGCTGTCAGTCATGGATGCTGCCCTCTTATCCCCTTATTGATCAGAATTATAGCATGGAAGAAGACGAAATGAGGCTAATCTGGCCTGGATCTTTTTTTTTTCTTTTCTTTTCTCTGTGGTGTGTGGCCCAGGAAAAGGTCCAAGGCCACGGAGGGACATGGCTCTTCAGGACACAGCTCTCGCCTTTTTCTAGGCTGGTGGTTCGTCCGGCCACATTATCTCCTGTTTTGTTGCTTTGCCTCCCAACTTCTCTCAGTTCCTGCTCCTGACCCATCGGCCTTTTCCTTCCTCTCTCTTTTGGTCTTCTCTCAAGGTTCATGAGTATTTGGATGAAGGCTAGGAAGAACTAAGTAAGGGAGTTGCTACGTGGGCTCGCAGTGAGAAGAGGTGATTGTGGTGAGACCTGAGGCTGGCTCCTTACGGACCACAGTGCAGAAGTCCTGCTGAGCCCCATGACCCAGCTCGCCTCACTCATCAGTTCCTCTTTAACACTTCCTCACCCTGTTTCCTGGACTGACCTTACGTCATCTTAACTGGAAGCCAACAGTCTTGCATCCATACATGACAGACACTGTCTCCTGCCCCGCAACAGAGGCAGTAAAGCCACCTGAGCTCTGTGAACACTCGCTGCCTCTGCCTCTCGGGACTTCTTCCTAAAAGCTTGCGGTCAGCTCCTCGCCACTGGGCCCATCCAGAGCTCCCCGTGCTTCTGGGTGAGAAGTGTGGTTCTCCCACTGTGGGCTGCCGGCTGTTATTTCTGCTTTCTCACCCCTGATGAACTAGCTGCCTTTGTGTCTTCCCTTCCATTCCCTCTTCCACTCCTGTTTGCTTCTCTACTCCCTCCCTCACCTACGACACTTCTCCTTCAGTGCAGGGCAGATGAAAGCAGCGTTGCTGAGGGCTGTGGTGGGAGCTGTGGCGTCCTGGTTCTTTGTGTCCCTACCCAGAGCTTTGCATGCATCCTTAAGCAATCCCTCTGCATCCTTAAACTTTTTCGTGATGACACCATTCCTGCCACTCCAGTAATTGCTTATTTCTCATGGAAGAGCTGGAGCATGGCTAAGTGGCAGGTGGGGACATTTTTCCCACTTCACTTGACTGATTTTGCTTTTAGGTTGTACATGCTATGCATGTGTGCGTGCGTGCATGCGTGTGTGTGCATGTGTATACTTATACAATAAAACATACCAAACCTATAGCGCCTAAGTAATTTACTTCCACTGAAAAATGTTATCAGACTTGAAGAACATTCACCTAGGGTAAATACAGGGCAAGCAGCTCATTGATTATCCTGACAGTTCTGCCATGGCATTGTGTTCCCCACAGTTCACACACTGAAGCCAATATATTGGTATTTGGAGATGGGCCTTTAGGGAGGAAGTTAGATTTGGATGAGCTTTTAAAGGTGAGGCTCTGTGGTGATTATTGATGCCCTCCCCAGAAGTCGCAATAGGGCTGGGGAGAGGGCTCAGTGGGTAGAGCATTTACCACGCAAGGGTGAATCCCCAGAACCTAGGTAAAAACTAGATGCAGTAGCACACTGTAATACTGCATCTGTAACACCAGTACTACTCCAGTGAAGTGGGAAACTGAGACAGGAGAATTCCTGGAAGCTTGTGTACCAGCTGGTCTGGCATATGTGACCTGTTCAAGCATGATGCAGAATGCAACATCCAATGCTGCAAATAAAACACCCTGCTCAAGCATGCTGCAAAATGCAACACCCAATGCTATTATTCTCTGACATTCGCAAGTGTGCCATGGTATACGTGTGTGTGTGTGTGTGTGTGTGTGTGTGTATGAGAGAGGGAGAGAGAGAGAGAGAGAGAGAGAGAGAGAGAGAGAGAAGGGTGTTCTGTTTGTCTAGAGAGCATACTAAAGAGGAAGGTAGCTCAGCTCATCTACAGGTCAGGAAGAGCCCTCAGCTGACTGTGGATCAGTCCCCAATCTAGGATTCAGACTTGAGATCTGGAAGGAAATACATTTCTGTTTTGTCACTCAAAATGCCTCTGGTGTTTTGCTCTGGGCCTAAGCACACCAATACAAATCTCCAGACTAATTGTTTACTATCTTCCACAGCATAATCCCACATACAATGTTTTCCAAATGTGCCGTTTGCACTCAAATCTACATGTAAATTGAATTAGCTAATTAAGGCAGGTATAAAGTATCCCAGGATAGGAGTCTCCCATGATTCCATTTCTTATTATTTTCCATGCATTTATATATCTTTGCTTTGAACTCCTGGGCTAGATCACACTGGCTTCTCAAAGTGCCCAGACCACATTATCTTGATGTCCCTCCATCCCTTTTCCTGGTAGACAGATTCTTTCCTGAATCCTTCCTTCCATTCACCTCCAGACTGAGAACAGCACAGCGATCCTGCTCAGTCCTGTTTTGTGCCTGAGTCTACGTGTGTGTTCAGATCCCACGTCTTGCTCTCTGCGGAAGTACGGAAGTACGCCGAGAACTAAAACACAGGTAGCTAGCGGATGCCAACAATGCCTAAAGACATGACTGCGGACTCCCTCACTTCCAGCTCATTTCAGCCTCCCACCGAGCCCTGTCAAGTCAGGGACATTAGCTTCATTCCCTGAATCTTAAAGGGACAAAAGATCTTCGAGATAATCATCAGTGTGATAGTGAGGCAAGGACAGTTCAGGCACCCTCTCCTCTGCTGTCCAAGGACCTAGCTGGGGACATCCCCGTGGAAACCTGGGATCCCCTCTAGAACCAAGCCTCTTGCCAACCCTAAAATGGCTCCCTTAATGTAGGTATCTTCTTCCCTGCTCCTATATCCGCCCTTCCTCCATCTCCACCCTCCCACTCCCCCAAGCTGTTGCCAGTCCTTCCCTTCTCCCTTCCCTCTCCCCCCTTCCCTTTCCCCCAATCTCACTCCCCTCCCCCATGCTCACAACTTTTGCCCAGCAATCTTACTTGCTTCCAATTTCCAGGAGGCTCTATATATGTTTTTCTTTGGGTTCACCTTGTTATTTGGCTTCTCTGGGCTTGTGAACTATAGGGTTAATGACCTTGGTTTATGGCTAAAGTCCACAAATGAGTGAGTACATACCATATTCATCTTTTTGGGTCTGGGTTATCTCACTCAGGATAGTGTTTTCTGTTTCCATCCATTTGCATGCAAAATTCAAGATGTCATTGTTTTTTACTGCTGAGTAGTACTCTAATGTGTATATATTCCACACTTTCTTTATCCATTCTTCCATTGAGGGGCATCTAGGTTGTTTCGAGAATCTTTGTCCGGCAACGGATGGAGATAGAGACAGAGACCCTCATCAGAGCAACGAACTGGGCTCCCAAGGCCCAGTTGAAAGGCAGAAGGAAGGAGAAGATGAGCATGGAAGTGAGGGATTGGTCCACCAACTGAGGCAGTGTGCCTGTTCTAATGGGAGCTCACTATTAGAGTGGGTCTGAATGAGCATTTAATCAAACCGGACTCTCTGATTGTGGTTGACAATGGGGGCTGACTGAGAAGCCATTGATAAAGGCACTGGGACTTGTTTTTACGGCATGTTCTGGCTTTCTGGGACCCTAGTCTATACAGATGCACAGCTCCCTAGACCTGGATGTAGCGGGGAGGGCCTTAGACTTCTCACAGGGCAGGGTTCCCTGCCCTCTCTCAAGCAGGGTGGGAGAGGGAAGAGGGGGTATGGGGGAGAGGGAGGGGGTTGGGAGGAGGGAAAGAAGTGTAAATACTTGAGTGGAAAAATAAAATAAAAAATATTCTTTATTAGAAGAAAATAAATAAATAATAAATCACTCTGACAGAAAAAAAAGGGACAAAAGATCAAAGTGGTTGCTGAGAAGAAGTAGTACCTTCAACCTGCCTCTTGGTGAGGGCTCCCGTGTTTACCAAGTGAGGAAGGACAAACTACTAAATGGGGCGGGCACATGATGATGGGTGGCGCTCATTTCATGCTTCACTGAATGCCTTTCGTCACTCACGCACCACGGGTATATGTATAAGCACCTATGCGCCAGGACCCGACGCTGGGCGGAGCGGGAAACCCTTGCTCAAGCTGAGCCCCGCCGCTTCGGCGGCTGGCAGCTCCACTCGTCTTCCCTCAGCAGAGCTGTTCTCTCCGTACAGAACTGCTGTTTGTCAGTTTTAGGGCTCAGAAGGCATTTGAACCAGGCTTAAGGGAATGCTGGCCATTCCGATATCAGCACCCTTTTATTGAGCAGGTGGTATTCTGAGCAATGACAACCAGAAGACCCTCAATTTTCTGCAGCCAGCAGCGTGATACAAATGGCTGCCGGCAGACAGGCCGTTAAACATCGCGAAGATTCCCTAAAGGCAGGCTTGAGAACTTGTAGCGCCTTCCTTCAGTGACAGGCGACCATTCCAAAACTCGCTCTCCGGTGTCTGTTTCAATTGCTTCATAAGGCAGCGCTGAGTGGCCATGTACTCAACATATGTTGGGCTGAAAGGAACGATGTGGAAATCAGGCCTGAGTACAAAGGGCTCCCCTGCTCCCCCAGACGAAATCCATCTCTCTTGTACTAGATAGCTGGCACTTAGAGGGTCCTGAGACCTATCATTGCTGTTTTGCCAGTGTTCCTCTCGTTCCTCTCGTGTTACTTATATGTCTCTGCTCGTGAGTAGGTGGACTCTCTGCAGCCGGCCAAAGCACAGCGTGATGGAGAGCGCTGCTTTTGGAGTCGTAATCCTTAGTGATCATAAAACGGGAGTGCGTTTCCCTGCTTTATGCTTCTGATGGATAACTCCGTGTGTCAACTTGACTGGGCTCAAGAACGCCCAGATAATAATACAGCGCTGTTCCTGGGCATGCCTGGCAGGGTGGCGCAGGAAGAAGCGGGCAGGTAAGCCGCAGAAAGATCGGCCCTGTGGGCTGGAGAGTTGGGTCAGTGATTAGCACTTGTTCCTCTTGCAGAGGACCCAGGTTCAATTCCCAGTATTCACATGGTGGCTCACAACCATCTGTAACTCCAGTTCCAGGGGTTCTGACACCCTCTTTGGGCCTCCATGATCACCATACACACCCCGGATGCATATAAATACCCGAAGGCAAAACATTCAATACACATACAATAAAACAAAATAACCTAAAATTTTTTTTTTAAATAAAAAGATCAGCCATCAGGTTGGTAGCTGCAAACTATTACCAGCTCAGATAGAGCCAGAAGCCTGAGAAAGAGCAAATCTCCTCTTCTTGATGTGGAACATCAATCTTCTGTCCTTGCACATCCAACCTTTTGGTCCATGGGGCTGCAAGGACTACATGCCTTTGCCCTTCAGTTCTCAGGCCTGGGGCCTCAGCGTGGGAATCAGCTAACAGCTCCCCTCATTTCTCCAGCCCCTGGATTCTGACTAAATCACACCATTTGCCTCACTGGAGCTCTGGCACCCATGACTGTGTGGAACAATTCCCAGAATAAAGTTCTTCTTACATCTCTGTCCGGCTCCTGTTGTTCCTGTTTCTCTGGAGGACCCTGACTGATGCCATTTTCTTCCTGGTGTTGTCACAGAGAGTCAATCCTTCGAAGCCAACGGTAGCTGCTAGGAAGGAAATCCTTCCTCCACTTCCCTCTTTGCCAAGAGAAGAACTTTGCTAGCAATTTCTGCGTGCCTGGCTCGTAGTGCAAGCTTTGTCACTCAGTCAGGACCACGGGATGCTTGGTAAATACACGTATCTCATCATTTCTATTTTATACTAAAATTCTACAATAGTTGGCCATCTATTTGATTCTCAATTTTCAATTTTAATGATATTTTAATTTGTCATTTTACCATATAAAATGTGAGGTAATCTTTTTTTAAGATACTATTTCTAATTCCTTAAGCATAATTTACTAGAAGACGCATCCGCTCCTCAGTACAACAGGAGCAATAGTAGAAATTAGGTAAATGCATATGTGTAGATTTATTTCTGGTCTCCGGTTCTGCTCTGTTGGGTTCTTTCTTTATATGGACATATTTCAGATGGTCTTAATTATTGTATTTTACAGAGTTTCCTGGAATCTGATTTTTGCTGTTCCTTCAGCTTCTTATTTTTAAACAAGGTCTTCTTGACCCCAAATAATTTGTATTTTTTATTTAGTACTAGGATGAGAGTGTTGATGCCTAAAAATAACCTGGGATTGGAGTCAGGAGTCCACTAAGTTTGACACTAATGCAGTTTAGGGCTTGACAAGTATTTATTATGGAAGGGGGCTGCGGGGCTGCTCTGTGCCTTGCAGGGTGTTCAGAGAATACCTGGGCTCTTATTCACTAGCACTTCCCCAAGCTGTGACACCAAAAATGTCTCCATGTACCACCAAATATCCACCAGGGAGCAAATTTGCCCCCTTCCTACACTGCTAACAGCTGCTTTACATCGGCAGATCAACTCAGAGATAATTGACGTGTTAATGATGCTGAGCCTTTTAGCTTTGAAAATAGACTCTCTAGTAGGTCTTTTTCAGCTCAGCAACGTCGTACTTAGAGTTTTAAATGTAGAATTCTTCTACATATGTCCCTAAATTTGTTCCAAGGCATTTGATACTTTATTCTATTATAAATGTGATTTCCCAAATGACTTGGCATCAAACTAAAGTTCACCTTTTTTTTTTGTACCGATCTAGAACCTGATTGGAGTTTCCTGCAAATGTAATCAAGTTACCTGAAAATAAAGGCAGCTTCCTTTCCGTTTCAATCGGTTTGCTTTTGATTTCTCTGTCCTGGTGTGTTGTGAGGTAAGCCCACAAGAGACCCCCACATGGAGATCTTCGAGAGGAAAGGAAAGTCTTGTCAGCAACTGCGTGAGTAACTTGCCCAAATCGTGCAGCCCCAGACCTTACAACTCTTTGTCTTTGGTGCACAAAACCTGCATCCTGGTTGGCACGCTCCAGGTAGCACAAAGCAGAACTTCGGAAACCAAAAGGCACGACTAGTTTAGTACATTAAGAAACTTTTTACCGGGGGACTTTCTTGGAACTATGGACTAGGTCTGATTTTGCCAGGTGTTGGGGTCTACATGACAGGTTTTATCGGCGTGGCATCAGTTGTGTTAATGTCTGGGGGCCTGTCACAGTATTGAATTCTGAGAACTCTCAGTCTGGTATTCAAGAGACATAGTGCTAGCTGGCATCCCAACTCACTCCTCACAGGCAGGAAGCACTCAGGATTCGGTAACTGAATGTGACACCCTTTGTTAATTCGAGGACGTTCCCCTCTATTGTCTGTGTTCTGAGAAATGTGTTGGACATGAGCCCTAGAAACCACTAAATGTTTCCTTGCACCTACTGAGATGATGAAGAATTTTCTCTAAATTCTGTTAACACAATGATTTACATAAATTGAATTTTTCATGGTAAGCTAGTTTTGCATTTCTTAATACAACAGGCCCAGTGGTAAATCGCAATTAGATCGTGGTTGGTTGTGATTTGATGTGTCGCTGACGTCTATAGACCATAGACAAAGTGGTTTTTGTGCTCTGCTTTGCTTTGTCTTTGAGGCAAGGCCCTATTATGATCTCCTTAGAGTCTAAGCTGGCCTCAAATCTGCGATCTTCCTGCCTCCACCTCCCGAGTCTGGAATTAGAGGCATGTACTACCATGCTTGCCTTTTTTGCTTTCTTTCCTCGAAACAGGGTCTCCCTATGTAGCTGAGACTGGCCTCGAACTCATGGTCCTCCTTCCTCCGTCTCCCAAGGACTGAAATAACCAGCATGTACTTGATGCCTGGCCTAAGCAATGATTTCCTGGACAGCATGTGAAATATAGCATTCCTGTCATTTTTGTTCTCAAAGCTACTGCACACACTAAGAGATACTCTGTAGGAGTATGACACCAGAGTAACAGGATAATTGAGGAAAAGTGTAAACTTTGGTGTTTTATCCTTTCCAGCATGTGTGTGTGTGTGTGTTCACGTACAGGTGGAAGCGAGAAGTCAAGCTCAGATGTCTTTCATCAGGAGCAGTCCACCTTGATTTTTGAGATTGGGTCTCACATTGGCCTGGGGCTCACTGGTTCAGCTAGTCTGGATGACCAGTGAGTGCCAGGGAGCCAGGGATCCACCTGTTTCTGCTCCCCAGTTCTGGGATTGCAGGCACAGGCCACCAAACCAGACCAGGCCTTTTTTTTTTCTTTATGTCAGTTCTGAGACCGGAACTCATGTCTTCAAGGTGAAACCTTCACCATCTCAGCTATCTTTCAGCCTCTCCACCACGCTTTTTAATGTACTAAAATATACAAGAAAAGATTGCTATTCTTCCTGTGTAAGTGCACATCCCAGTGGTCTTAAGTTCAAGCAAATTGTTGTACAATCACCACCATTCAGCTCCAGTGAGTCTTTCATCTTCCTAAATCAAAGCCCTCTAATCAATTAAACAAACATCCCGTATTACTTAGCCTTAGAAAGCACTATTCTGCTTTATGTGTCTATAAACTTGATTATTCCAGGCACTTATTATGAGTGAATGAATCATATACCATTTATCCGTTCATGATTGGGGTGCTTCACTTACAGTATCTCTAAGTTCATCCATGTTGTAGTATGTGTCATAATGTCCATTCCTTTGAAGGATGGCTGATATAGGATTCCACTCTGTATGCTGTGAACATCATTGGTTAATAAAGAATCTGCTTTGGACCTATTGAAGTGCAGAATAGGGCAAGGCAGGAGTTCCAAGCAGATAGAGGAGGAGAGAGTAGGTGGAGTCAGAGAGGAGCCATGTAGCAGTCGCAGGAGACAGACACCGGAAGCCAGGCAGAACCTTACCAGTAGACCACAACCATGTGGCAATACACAGATTAATAGAATTGGGTTTATAAATAAATAAATATATATAATAGAATAATGTTTTACATATATAGCATTCTGTTAATTTATTCATATATCCATGGACATTGGATTGCCTTAGACTTTAGGCTATCATGAATGCTGCTGCTATGAACATGGGTGCACAAAATCTCTTCATGTCCCTGCTTTCAGTAATTTGGGTATACACTCAGAAGCAAAGTTACTGGATTACATAGTAATGCCATGCTTACTAGTAGGATAATGTAAATAGGGTAAGGAAAGGAAATGAAAGGCAGTGTCCTATGCTGTTTTACATTCCCAACTATGGCGCCCAAGCTTTCCACCCCATGTCATACAAAACTTCATCTGTGCTGTGTGATAGACCTACTTTTGAATGATAAAAAAGCAAAGGAGCTGGGCATGTAGCTGTGATCAGTGAGTGTAGTCATAACCTTGAGACGCTGCTTTGATGGTGGAGTTTTGCTGTCTGCTGATGGCCTCGGGATGTGATGCAAGACTGCAAAAGGCCGAATCCGTCCTCTAAAGCCTTTTAATTCTTTGCACAATTATCTCATATATTACCTTGACTCTGAGTGCCTTTAAATAGAAATGCATGTTCCAAATTCCTCTGTCTGCATTACTCCCTAAGGACTCTCCTCAGACAAATTGTTTTTCTTTTAATTTACCTACTTAAATCTAAGTCGATGATCCTTGGTCTATAGTATTATCGTACCAAGAGCTATTAATGGTATGTGTTTCAATTAGGGACTCATTGCACACACACACGTGTACGTGCTATCAAAGGACACACACTGTTCTTGTCATAGTATATCTGTTCTATGTGCCCAGGACTTTTGTTTTGTCTTGTTTTGTTTTTCCAGGCAAGGTTTCTCTGTGAACAGTTCTAGCTGTCCTGGAACTCACTTTTGTAGACTGGACTGGCCTGGAGCTCATAGAAATCTGTCAGCTTCTCCCTCCCAAGTGCTGGGAATCAAAGTGTGCACCACTTCCCACCTGGTATGCCCAGCACTTTCAATGATTATTTTCTGTTTGTAAAATTTCATGAAGTACAAACCAACTGTCCTTGACCTCTTCCTGCAGCTGAGGGACTCCTGTGCCTCCTGACTCCACCTTCCAGTTACTGGGTCAACAGTCTGATCCCTGATCCTCCTGCCTCTGCCTCCCACGTGCTGGGACCAGTGTGAGCCTCAATGCCTTGTGTTCATGGTGATTAGTGTTATAACTAATAACTAAAGTGTCGAAAGTCCCTCATATTGAAGAATGGCTTACTCCGTTTACAGTCAAAGGGAAGGTTGTCAGCTGCAGACTCACACCAGTGATAAGGGTCTTTCCATGTAGTGCTATGCATGATATCAGAACATATAAAAATGTTTCCTGGCCACGGTCCCAGGTAGAGAGACAGCTCAGAACAAGAGCTGGGGGCATTCACAGTCTCAGTTTCCAAAGAGTTCTCAGGGGGAGTAGGGAGCTCTTTGAGATTCTGTCTTGTATCACATACAACTCTCTCTCTCTCTCTGAATATCATTCAGTCTAGAACATACAAACTGGCTATTTGAAAGAAAACGCTCCCCAAAGGGAGTGGCACTATTAGGAGGTATGGCCTTATTAGAGTAGGTGTGGCCTACTCTAATTGTTGTTGGAGGAAGTGTGTCATTGTTGAGGCAGGCTGTGAGGTCTCATATATGCTCAAGATACTGCCCAGTGTCTCTGATCACTTCCTGTTGCCTGCAAGATGTAGGACTCTGAGCTACCTCTCCAGCACCATGTCTGCCTGCATGCCACCATGTTGCACCATGATGATAATGGACTGAACCTCTCAAAATGTAGGCCATCCCAATTGAATGTCTTCCTTTATAAGAACTGCTGTGGTCATGGTGTCTCTTCACAGCAACAGAAACCCTAACAAAGACACAAACGAAAGAATAAAGAGCACAGCTTTCTCCTTAGATGTTGTGTGGGCCTCAGAAATATCAAGGTCAATTCAAGGTATTGGTCAGGATGACAGGAAAGGAAAGGGTTTTCACAGTGAAAGGCATGCAACTAGAAACACAGTTGGGCCTCGGTGAGTAATTTATTGGGACCAGAATGAGATGAGTTATCCAAGGATCCTGTTACTGGATGTGAAGAGCTGAGTGGAAACTCTCCACCTTCTGCTCTCAGAAAGAACAGCCTTGGGCTTTTACATGCTGGTGGTAATAGCACATAACCTTAGGAATCACGGGCTTTTCTGATCTTTAGGCAAGCTTTATTTATTAAAACGCAAATGAAATGCCACTACATCAAAGTGAATACAAAAAGATAAATGGAGACGGGCGTGGTGGCAGATACCTATAATCCCAGCATTCAGGAGGCCGAGGCAAGAGGATTATAGTGCTGGGCTAGCCTGACCTACATAGAAAGACCCTAGCTCAAATGAAAAGATGAATGAAAAACCAGTTGATATAGCAAATGTAATTGTCTGCTATTTCTGAACATACTAAGAGAAAATTAGGTAAACATATATGCATAAAACTAAGAAGAATCTCCTGATGTGCCATTGTATTCAACAAATAAATATTAGCTACTTTATGACCTTCACTTAAAATTTCTTTTCTTTTCTTCCTTTTAATTTATTTAGTTTTATCTATCTATCTATCTGTTTATTTTTAGTATCTGAATCTTGCTATGTGGCCCAGGTTTGCCTAAAACTTGAAATTTTCTGATTATTTTGTTCCACACTCAAGACATTCACATGCTGTAGAACTCTAAAATAACTCTGAGGCCTCTCAGCCTTAGTGCTTTCCCCCCTCCCCTGGGAACCAGGAATCTAACAATTACCCACACACGTACTGAAATGTTGGGAACTTTCCTGCGGGGCGCCATCCTGTCCAGCAGGAATGAACCCCACCAAAAACGAGAATTCCTTCTCTGGTCACATCTTTATTTGGAGCATTCCCTTGAGGAAAATTGGGGGAAGGGAAGATAGAGCAGGGACGAGAGAAAGCTTAGAGAGAGAGCGTTGGGCCCCGAGGCAGCTGCTTTTAAACGGTGGAGCGGCTTGAACGCTGTCCTGATTGGTTAATGCCATTCTGCTGGTCTGAGCATGTGCAGGCAAGGGTGCAGGCAGGGTTGCTCAGCCCCACGTGGCTACCTCCAAACTGCAGGACCACCTGTGCCTCCAGGTGGCTCCCAACATCTCCCCCTAATTATTGTCTTTAAGAGCAATAAGGCAAAACTATTTTCCAATCTGGTCCCCACCTAGACGCAGCATGCCAAGGATATCTCTGCTCCCACCCATTCCTAAGGAAGGAAAAGGCAAAGTAGAGTAAGAGATAAGAGGTTGCACAGGGTGTTGCTCAAGTCGATGGTGTGAAACAGCTGCTCTTGGCACCGCCCAGAAGGTCATCTCTGCTGTCTCCGCACGAATCTTCCACAGCAGGACACTCAGCATCCACTGGGTCGTCTTCTTTATCTCTCTGGTCGGTCTCGCTGGCATCCAGATGTATGTCAGCATTCCTAGAAAAACATAAACAAAACTCTCCTCCCAAATAAACATTTAAGAGTACTAAAAACTCTCAGTGTAAAAATTCAGCACAATCAGTACTGGAAGTAGGCTGGTTTTGAACTTAGAGATCTGCAGGTCTCTGTTTCAAAAAGCAAATCTTGTTTGCCTGTACCAGCAAAATTTTGAATTAAAAATTAAGTGTAAAAAGAATGCAAGAGAAATCCTTTCTCTGGGGGAAGCTGTCACTGGTAGTGTAGTCCCCCTCTATTGTTTAAAAACCAAAGCAGTTGTCATTGGGAATTGAACTCATAACCTTTGGAAGAGCAGGCAATGCCCTTAACCGCTGAGCCATCTCTCCAGCTCCCCTATTCAGATGGAAAAACCTCTAGGTAGCATTTTTTATTTCACCCGTTGCCAGGGGCAATAGGTAATGATAACCAGGTTGACGCGCCTTTATTATGATAATTAGGACCAGTTCTTTGAGGGAGAATGGACGTCGATCATCTGGCTACTTCCTGCTGACAAAGGGACGTTGTTTGGGACTGAATTTTTGGCGACAAATGTTTTTATCTGACTAAATTCTTAGCGACCTTGGCTGAGGGCGGCTCCGCCTCTGAAGCCCATTATGGCGCGCTCCGCATGGCCCAAAGGCATGGCTCCGCCCCGGGCCGTGCGCGCTCGCCGTTTATCCCGTAACTGCGAACTGTAACTCAGCCTCACCTCAGGCAATGAATTCGCACCGCCAAGCTCCGGCGAGGGGGGCATCCGCCCACCCGTGGGGCCCGCCCACCCGTGGAGGGCCCGGTCTGCCCGCGCGCGGAGCCCCGTTCTCTGGGAACTCATCTCCCCGCTCAGGGAGGGCCCGGCCATGTTGCTATGGAAACACGGCTTTTCGCAGAGCCTGTGCTGGGATTAAAGGCGTGCGCCACCACCGCCGGCTACTTCCTCAAACAAAGTTCAAGTTTTCTGTACCTGAGAGCCAAAGACTGAGCTCTCTTAACAAAATTAGGCGAAAATCACCTCCAAAAGCTCTGTGGCTCTTTAAGAATAGGGAAGGCAGTCTTAGAACACGATCAAGCCCGCCTCCCTACGAGACTGTTGCCCCGAGTCTCTTATCAGCGAGTACGCACGGAGGAAGCCGCGGATCTCCCAACCGTAAACCTCGCCCTTTTTGCTGTTGTTTTTTCCTCCTGCACTGAACTTAAGGGATTTTTCTTCCCCGTTGCTTTCTGTACCTTCTTTCAGATACCTTAACTTTGATATTTTTTTTTTTTTGTATTTTCTTTTCTATTTAGGCCTATCCTTTGAAATTCCTTTTTACATTTCTTTTCCTCCCCTTTCTGGGGATTTCAACCGACGTCACTCACCGCTCCATGTTCTCAGAGTTCTGAAATTCAAGGCTCTCTGTGCTGGTGTCTGATCTTGGCTTTTTCTCCCGGGCTTTCTCAGGGTCCCCCGGCGTAGTTGTCAGGGTCCCTCAGCGTCCCGGGGTTTCGAGCACCAGTTGCGGGGCGCCATCCTGTCCAGCAGGAATGAACCCCACCAAAAACGAGAATTCCTTCTCTGGTCACATCTTTATTTGGAGCATTCCCTTGAGGAAAATTGGGGGAAGGGAAGATAGAGCAGGGACGAGAGAAAGCTTAGAGAGAGAGAGTTGGGCCCCGAGGCAGCTGCTTTTAAACGGTGGAGCGGCTTGAACGCTGTCCTGATTGGTTAATGCCATTCTGCTGGTCTGAGCATGTGCAGGCAAGGGTGCAGGCAGGGTTGCTCAGCCCCACGTGGCTACCTCCAAACTGCAGGACCACCTGTGCCTCCAGGTGGCTCCCAACACTTTCCATCTCCCCAAATCCTTGTGATTGTTCGCCAAATAGAACTCAGTTATTGGAATAGGGGCAAGATAACCCTTAAGTGTTGACTCAGTTCCTGGGAAGGGGTCAAAGTAACCCACAGATGTTCCCCCTTACCCTGCCTGATCTGGCAATCGCTCTCCCGCCCTGGCTCAGACCAATCATTGCTAGTAGCCCTTTGAATCAGCCAATCCTAATAGTTGAAGAACAATTCCCAGACTCCCCCTTGTTTTTGTGGCTTTTTACTTTAAAAGTAGCCTGTACCAGCTATTCGGAGTCTTTATGGCTTCTCGAATTCTGAAAGACCCTGTCACAACAGAATTAATTAAATCCTCATGCTTTTACATCAACTGTGGTGTGAGAGTGTTTTCTTGGGGCAACTCCTCCTCAGTAATTGGACTCTAGGATCCAACAGATGCCATCCCTGTTATTCATGGTAGGAAAATGAAGGTTGCTTTCTAGTCAGCTGCCCTGTTTCATTTTGGTGCCATCGCCATCCCAGCTCAACTTCAACTGGTGCAGGAGAATTGTCTGTATTCTGTCAATCATGTTTTAAATAAACACTGATTGGTCAGGCAGGAAGTATTGGTGGGTCAACCAGACAGGAAGTAGAGGCAAGGCAATGAGAACAGGAGTATTCTGGGAAGCAGGAAGCTCCCTCCGCAGTTCTGCCCAGATCACCAAAGAAGCAAGATGTGAGCTGCCCCACTGAGAAAGGTACCAAGTAATGTGGGTAACATAGATAAGAATAATGGGTTAATATAAGCAACAAGAGCTAATAAGTAGCCTGAGCTAATAGGCCAATCAGTTTTACAACTTATGGAGACCTCTGTGTGATTTTCTTTGGGGGCTTGCCAGCTGTGGGGAACTGGGCAGGACATAAACCCCAACAAGCAGGCCCCTTCATGTTACATTCAGCCAAACTCTTCCCTGGTCATTTTCACTCCCTGAGCACTCACTGTCCCTTCCCTGCTAAGCAGTGCTCAGTGGCTGGCCAGTGGCCACCCTAAAAGCATCTGTGGTCACCTGAGCATCTCTGCACATTCAAGACCTCTTCCCCAGCCATCTCTGTAGATGTGACCCTTGAAGCAGCCCAGAGCTACTATATACATTGTATTTCTCCTGGGCGTCTCCTCTGGCTGGAGTGCTTTCCTCAGCTCAACTTTTTATTTAAAGATAGGCTGTTACTTTGAATGCTCAGTCATATAGCATTTCCCTTACGGTATTTCTCTCATTTCTAAGTGGTCACAGCACTTTAGTGCATTGTGGGTAAAATGAATACCAGGACTGCCATCAAAGGGAAAACAGACACCTTGGAGCCTGTCTGGTGATGGTGTAGTGTCCCCTCAAGCAGGCTTGCATGACCTTCCTGCGTGAAGCAAAGGGAAGAGATGATCAAGAGGTCAAGTACACAGTACTTGAGGTCATAGGACAGGAAGTGGGGGGATGAACAGGATGGTCCAAACTGGTCAGTGTTTAGGTGTTACAAAGGAGATATTGGGCAAAGGGAATAGAGCTGTTTTCACAAGAGAATAACTAGAGAACATAAAGTCACAAGGACCTTTATTTGTTCCCTTAGAGCTGAATGTGATGCAGACAGAAAGATGGTCACTGCTGCCTGCCCATCTCTCATGCTCCATCAGCATCCCAAGCTTCAGGGAGTCCATGGTACCCAACTGAACAACAGGAAATCATAGGGGAGAGACTTCGTTTGTGAGTGCACGTAAATCCTCAGCATCCTGCAGCATCCACAGATATATTGGAAGGGCATTATTGATGGCTTAGACCCTGTTGTAAGCAAGCCATGACAAAAGCCTGTAAAATCTGAATTACTACTATTGATTTCATTTCATATGAGCACAGGTATGGCTTGAAAAAAATTGAGATACAGTGACATTCATTTATGATTCGAAGGGGTTTAAAACCTATTTATAAGTTGGCTACTGAGATGTGAACAAGCTGCTTCCTTAGCTCAACTATTTTGGACAGGAGCTGTTCCTACCACTGAGGACCTGGTCATGGAAAAGGAAATAAACAAGTCCCCGTGTCTATATAAGCACCCACTTTGAATCACTGAAGTGGGTATTATTATCATTAAAATTTCACCTCCTAAAATAGTGTACAGTGTTGGTGGTAAAAGAGTCTTGAACAGTGATTCTCAACCTATAGGTCGTGGCTCCTTGGGAGTGGTCAAACAATCCCTTCACAGGGGTCACGTATCAGATATCCTGTGCATCAGATATCTTATACATTATGATTTATGACAGCAGCAAAATTATAGTTATGAAGTAGCAATGAAAATAATTTTATGGTTGGGGGTCCCCACAACGTGAAGAACTGTATTAACAGGGCTGTAGTGTTAGGAAGGTTGAAAACCATTGGTGTAGGATATCTCACTAAACCTAAAGTTTGATTCTTGCTCTTCTTCACAGTGCAGTTGATCCTGGATCCATCCTAACCTCTCTGAGCATCAGTTCCTTGCTTGTAGAAAGGAAACACTCTCTTCTGTGTAGGATGCCAAGAAACTCTGATGTGAATAAATTCTGGACAGTCATGAGGAATTAGCATGGCTTGCATCTTTTCACCACCGCATCCATCTTCCGCAATAAATGAGTCAGTGTTACACATGTCTCAAAAGACAAAAAATGTGAGAGGAGCAGCCATGCCTTATTCATCTCCGTGTCAGCTTGTCCCACTGGGAGAAGGGTCTCGGGATAATGGCGGAGTTCCACAGGGTGGTGAGCTTTCCACCCTCACTGCTAGCCTGCTCGGGAGGACCCTAACTGCAGAATGGCAGGACCAAGATGCCAGTCCTGAGAGCCTAAGCCTGTTTATTAAGTCAACCAAATACACAACAAAGGAAGATAAACTAGGTCAAACCAAGTGTTTCAGGAACATAATACATGGCTACCAAGGGCAGAACACTAACCCGAAGAGACAGAGGCTGGGAAACCATCCCTGGAAAGGGTCAGAAAGAAATTATTTTAGGTTTTGTAGGTCACATGGTGCTCTAGCTTTTTTCCTGTTCTGTGATAAAGCATTCTGATCAAAAGCAACCTAGGAGGGAAGGGTTTGTTTGCCTTATACATCCAGGTCCCAATCCATCACTGAAGAAAGCCAGGGCAGGAACTCGAAGCAGAAACTATGGAGAAATACTGCCTATTAGCGCAGTATCTGTTTCGTTTCCGCAGCTTCCTTACACAGCCCAGGCCCACCTGTCTAGGGATGGCACAGTGAGTTGGGCCCTCCTATATCAACCAACAATCAAGAAAAACCCCCATAAGCATGCCTACAGGTCTGTCTGATCTAGGCAATTCCTCAGTTGAGGTTGATTCTTCCCAGGTGACCCTAAGTTTATGTGAAATTGATGATAAAAATTAACCAGCACACAGGGTCTCCTTAACAACCTCCCATTGTGGTCACTTCCTCACAAGGGCAGCCATGCATAGGATGCAGGGGAATGAGAGTGACTGTATCCCCGTAAATTGTCCTTAAAGCACGCACGAAAGGCTGCATCAGGCCCTCGGGCTGTGGTCTGCCAATCCCGGAGATACAGGCTTGTCTCACTGCCAAAGAGGATTTACAACAAAGCTGGAAAAGAAACCAGGTGAGGGCATAGAGGAGGAAAGTCGCAGTCACGGAGCCCAGGAAAGGTCCTCCTCCGAGGTCACACGCTAAAACAAACAAGGGCCCAACTGGGGAGAAGTGTCCTGGAAAACATATGTTAGACTGGATCAAAGCTAATTTTATTCGAGACGCTCCACGGTTGAGTTGGGGAGATGGCTCGATGGGGAAAGCACCAGCTGCACAGGCGAGAGTTCAGATCCCCAGCCCCCACACAAAATCAGAGGACGGTAGCACCTGTCTGTAAATCCAGCTCTGGGCCGGTATGAGTGGGGGGGGCAGGACACAAGACCAGAACATCCTGGTGGTTCACTGGGCAGCCAGTCTAGCCCCAAACAAGTACGTTTCAGGTTCTGTGAGAGATCCTACCTCAAAAATAAAAGGCAGAGTAGAGATTGAGGAAGATACCCCAGTGTCTACTCTGACCTCTACAAATACACTCATAGGTGCATGCATTTGTACGCTCACACACACACACACACACACACACACACACACACACACACAAACACGAAGGTTTGGGATTTCAGTTGCCTGAAAACTGATTGTTGGACCAACAGTGTGATGTAGCTCTAAGGCACTTCAAGGTGCTGTCATCCCACGTACGAAAGGGAGCATCCAGAATGGGCGGGGCAATGCTGCTACAGGGGTGGGCATACTTGAGTAACCACCTTTCAGCCTGCCACAGTGATTGACAGGCAAGGGGTGTTTCAGGGACATACTTCCCCCGGCTGTACTCTGGCTGGAAAAGTTTGGTCACCCTGTTTCCTCTAAGAGGTCTGTCCAGGGTTCAATGGAAAAGAAGTAATACCTGAGTTTGGAGTTGAAAGGTATAGAGGTGGGGGTGGGTATGTTAGGGGAGCACTTAAGGCAGACGAGATGGGAAGTACCACAGTGTAGACCATGAATGATTCTCCGGCCACAGTTCAAATACAGGTTTCTTTCAGGCATGATGGTGTATGCCTTTACAGAGACAGACAGATGTCTGTAAGTATAGGCTAGCCTGGTCTACATTGTGAATTCCAGGTCAGTCAAGGCTACATTGTAAAATTTTGTCTTTAAAAAACAGAAGCTGGAGAGATGGTTCAGCAGTTAAGAGCACAGGCTGCTCTTCTAGAGGATCCAGGTTCGATTCCCAGCACCCACATGGAAGCTCACAATCATCTCTAACCCCAGTTCCAAGGAACCCATTGACATGTGACTCCTGCGTTCTGACTTTAGTGGGCCCAGCTTGTGATGATGCACAGACATACATGTGCCTAATAAAACAATTTTTTAAAAAGGCCTCTAAAAAGGGGGGGAGCCGTCATATTTCCGAGGAACTCTTCAATTTCAGTCTTCTTTTCACCCCACTTGGGAGAGAAGACGTTAATGTGTTGGTTGTTTAAGAAAACATTTGGAATGTTTCAAAGGAGGCTTTAGAGGGAGCTGGATTAAAGAACCAGCAGGTCTATGGTGGGGGTTCTCGCAGCCACTGATAATCTGCTTGCAAAGGAGCAAAGGAACTAATTATCTTTGGAGAGGACTGTGCGCCTGGTAAAATAATTAAAAATAAATGGCTCTCCTTAGAAATGCAAATTACCAAGTCCTGAAGAAACCCTGGTGGTCACATAGACAATAAATAGATGTGTTATCTGAGGTCCTTTACTTGATTGATTTTCAATTCTAGTTGCAACCAGGCTGAACAGGGGAAACAGGTTTTCAAAGCTCTAAACCATGGCATCTCACCCTGGCGACCTTCTGGGGTACCATTAGGGACCTGCCACTTCCCCTGAGTCCTAACTCCACTAACGTGAGATGGGTCATTACTGCAGACACCTCTCCGGAGTTCTACTGAAGCCTGTTCCTGCTACGCAGTGCTGTCTGTCATAAGGCATTAGCCAAGCACCACTGTGGTGGGCTCGGTGAGGTGAGGGGAAGATAGGAGGCCTTGGGGGCTGAGTAGAACACTGGACTTATTAACTCTTTCACCAAGCATGTTAATGTGTGCATCCCCAGAATCCCCACCCTAAGATGGGGTTTCTCTGTGTAGCTCTGGAACTCACTATATAGACCAGGCTGGCCTTGATCTCAGAGATTCGCCTGCCTCTGCCTCCTGAGTGTTGGGATTAAAGGCGTGCGCCACCACCACCTGGTACCAGTTCATGCTTCTAACCCCAGTGTTCAGAGGCTGGCCTCGGCAGGAAGGCGACTGCTACAAGTTGGAGGACAGCCCAGACTATAAAGGACGGGGCTATACTGTGAGTTCAAGTTCAAGACCAGCCCTGAGCTGTTTCACAAGACCCTTTCTCAACAAAATAAGAACAGAAACAAAAACCACTCCCAAATCATAAAGCACAAAGTCAAATAAAAATGCCAAGAAGGCCACAACATGTTATCCTTTTGTCAAAGAACCAATACTGATTGGATACCTACTGTTACACTTTCCACTGATTGGATACCTACTGTTACACTTTCCACTGATTGGATACCTACTGTTACACTTTCTGGCATTTGAAAAGGGATGGGGGCGGGCGGTTCTGCCTAGAAAGAAACTGACCGGGGAGTCAGATTCTGGGCACCTCAGTCCATGCTCTCAGTTCCTCTTGCTTTACTGACACCAGATTGCTCCTGCATCTCTTATCTAGAGAGAAATGATTTCCCTTGTGACCAAGCCAAGCTGAGGTTTCCAAGGGAATAGGTGATGTTGGAGAGAAATGAGAGAGGAAGGAAGGCTCTTTGACTGGTGGTCTTTGTTTTCCAGAGGAGGGCTGGATCTCCAGGATGTGAGGTCTACATACACTGGGCCAATGGCGCTATCTACATCTGAAGGTCTCAAAGAGTAAGATGGTTGATACACAAAGAAACACAACAAGATCTGGTTAATAACATGCTGAATACACATCTCTTCTGTTCCTAGGTAACTTGGCCAGGGCCTGAAGCAGAATCCATTCACCCTGGTCAGTCCGATCCAATTCCATCACATTCCCTCCATCAGCATAGGCTCTCCTTGGGGTTCAGCATCTTTCATCTTGCTCCCTGTGGTCCAGTCTCCAGGAGCTCTCTTCATGTCCACCCAGAGAGCCTTCTCTTTCTGTGTGCTGAGACTCAGCTGTGACAGCTTCCTGGCCTTCCAGCACAAGCAGAGCAGGGAAGCGAGCAGAAACAGCAGCATGAGAAAGGGACAGACGATGAGGAAGTAGAGGAAGGGTTCAGAGGAGCAGATCCGGGAAGAGAACGTGGATTCTGCAACAAAAGAGGAACACAGACGACAGTCAGTGTCCAGATTACCGGGACCGATCATCACGCACACCTCCTTAAACATTAGCAGAGGCAAGTGCGTGTAGACAACAGGGCGGAACGGCGCAGGCCCTGCATCGTGTGAGAGCACGCAGAGAACAGGCCTAGGACATTCTCAACGCACGCGTCTCCCCCTCCCCCTCGCCACTGCAGCTTTAGAACTGCCAGTGACCTACTTACAACCACCAGCCAAAAGGGAAGGCAAAACAAAAAAGAAAACCTTTCCTTTAATCTTCTTCCCTCAGAAAAGATATGTATAATTCAGCCCTCGTTCTCAGCTGTGTAGCTGGCCCTGCATTTTTAACTGAGCTATTCCCACCGCTGCTTCTCGAACTCACAATGGACTCTGCTGCCTTCTGCAGCAGCTAACCCTTCGGAGGAGCATCATTCTCCTCCTGACCCATGTCACACAGGTCACTCAGCCCCTGGCTCCTTGCCTCCCAAGCTCAACTGTCATTTCCTATGCCTCTGGGCACAGCCCCTGTCTGGTTGGATCTCACTTCTCCCAGTGAGGCCCAGTTCTCACTCCCTTGTCAGGCAGCCCCTTTGTTTGGCCCCTTCCTTACCTTAACTGAGATCATCTGACAGTGCCCTGGGATCCATGCATCACCTACAGTACTCAAGAATGTTTGCTAATCGCAACTAAACCAAATTGACTGCTGCAGGGCCAAAGACGCTGTACATGCCAAAGCATGTGATCCTCAGGCGGCCTGTCTTGCTGCGAGGGACCATCAGAAGGCAAACGTGGGGCAGTGGGGCTCCTAGCCGCTTCCCGGGGAAGCAAAGCACAGTGGACTCAGATGCCACAGGTCCTGGGAAATGGTGCCCTGGGCTACTGACCAAAGGCCTGGGCTACAAGTATTCAGCCATGTGTGTAAAGAGCTACCAATCAATCACTCGCTGCGGTCTTCCAATTACATTTCTGATATATTTGAACTTGGGGCTGTTCTGAACAATCTGACGCTGACAGCGGCTGTGCTTTGCTTGGAAAACCATAATGACAGGAGCTCTCTCTTCTTCAAAGGTTAAGCTATAGAACTTATGAGATTATAAATTCTCGGTGATAAAAACAGGTTTAATGGGTCATTCTGATCAACCTCCTGCTGCATAAGGAAATCCCTTTGGGGCCTCACTGATTCATTTTACACGCTGAAGACTGCCTCTTTGCTGGAAATCAAGAGAGAACCCAGACAGTTGCTCCAGCCTGGTACTGTGAGCTCTGTGAGGGTCGGACCTGTGTCTTACGTGCCTTTGCATCCTGTGAAGCACTTCCCCTAGAAGGCCTCATGGGAGCTGGATGAAGGAGTCAGCTGCTGACCGAGTGTATTTTCCCTGCCAGAACCAGCATGGCCACCATGGTGCTGTGCAGAGTGCCTGGCCTTGGTGAACGTCAGGTTGCCCAGTTCTGAATGGGGCTGGCACAGAGCTGTCGAAGCAGGCGGCCTGGGTTTTTTCTATTCTCATTTGTGATCTTCATCTTGCCTTTGATTTTTCTTCTTGAAAACGTGATCAATGGAAGAGAGATTTGGATTCTTTCGTTGTGTGTGTTTGTTTTGTTCTGAGGTAACCACACTACATAGCCTGAACTAACCTTGAACTCAGGATCCTCCTGCTTCCCAAAGGCTGGAATTAGAGGTGTGGTCCCATAACTGTTTTAATTTCTAACTCTTTCCTCTCCGCACAGTCTTCTCCCAGATGACCCAGCTGGACTGTCCTTAGTTTCCCAGGTGTCATCTGATGACACTTGCAAGCACGGGCAAAGGAGGCAGAGACTAAGGCTGCTGTAGAAAAGATCACACTGCAGAACCACAGGTCCCTACAGAAACTTCTTTTTCATAACAACAACCACTGTAAGGAAATGGTGGGACCCCTGCAGAGAGCCCATTGATGAGAGTAAACAGTCTCCTCAGGTGTCCAGATTCCTGGAGAATGACAGACAGCCAGGATTTTCACTTCCTCAAGGAAGCTTATAAAGCTCAGGGTTGAACTCCCTGGGATATCAAAAGGGTGCCAATGTTGACACATCCTATATAATGGGCACACTTCAGCTAGATTGGTCCTTCTCCGGTTCCTCACCTCCTCAGAGCTGTCCACCCCTTCTCCTCCCCACCCCACCCATTCTGCAGCAAGTGGATCAGAGATAGCATGGCTACAAGTTCATGAATCCTTCCCTTTCCTGAGACCTCTAGGGAGAGATCTCCTACACTGCCTGTGAGCCTGAACCCTCCTTAGGGCCCCTACTGTGCTGCTGTCTGTCCATGGCATGAATAACTCTTGTAATACACTTCTGACCCAAAAGGACAGCTTGCCTTAGTGTCTCTCTTGACCCCAGGCCTAAGAACTTTTGCTGACAGAGGAGGGAGACATAGGGGTCCTGGTTAAAATACGGGCCATGAGCATTCCTGCAGCAGGGTGGATGAGTACCAACTGTATTTCAGAGACAGCTTGATTCAAATCTTCACTCTTCAGTTCACTCTTGTGAACATTGGATAAGTTATTCATCTCCTCCAATCCTCTGTTTTCTTATTAACTAAACAGGGATGATGATAATTCATCGACTTTCATGAGATAATATGTAATATAACATTTAACACAATACCTAGACCATTTGTTAAGTAGGCAAGCAACAGACATTAGCTAGAAGGTTCCTGGGGGAGCTGAGAAACACCTAGGCAACCTTCTCCCAAGCCTGCTGACTACTCACAGAGACCTCAGCTCTGTGGTTTGGATCTGGAATGTTCTCTAAAGGACCAAGTAGTCAAGGTTTGGCCTCAGCTTGGTACTACTGAAAAGTCATGGGACCTTGAAGAGGCGGAGCCTGGTGGGAAGTCACGGGCCATTGGGAGCACGGCGTTAAGGGGAAGAGTAGAATTCTGATTTCTTTTTCTATTATTTCTTTTTCCTCTTTGCTTCCAGGATGCCAAGAGGTGGGTAGCTTCTTGAGGTGTCACACACACCCCTCTTACCCACCTTGCTGCTGCCCAAAGCCATGGACCAGCCAACGGTGGCCTCAAAACTTCAAACTATGAAATAAAATAGGAGTTCCCTTCCTAAAGGTTATCTCAGGCCTCCTTCCCCAGAGACGGGAAGCCGAACACAACATAACAGACTCCTCACTTTCCTTCATGGGCTCAATCTTACCCTTCACTGGAACGTTCAATGATTCCTTAGGAGATGCCTGCCGGCTGTGGTGATAGGGGTGAGCTATCCCATCCATCTCAGGCATCTGAACACATGGTTCCCAATTACTGGTGCTGTTTGGGGAGCCTGAGGAAGTCTGGCCTTGCTGGCGGAAGCATCACGGTGGCAGGCTTTGAGAGCCTGAAGATCCACGCTGCCTCTAGTTCGCTCTCTCTGCTTTGTACAGTTCAAGACGAGAGCCTTTGTGTCTGCTCTATCGACTGCACCTGCTACCTGCTGCCTCTGCTCTGCCATCACGGCTGCTTCCCCTCCGGAATCATAAGCCCAAACAAACTCTTCCTTCTGTAAGTTGCCTTGGTCATCGTGTTTGATTACAGCCATAGAAAAGTAACTAACGCACTGGCTTTCTTTCTAGTCAGGGGTGCTAGAGAATCGGGAGGTGAGTCTGCGGTCTTACAGCTGCTGGACCGGCTGCATGGTGATGGTGAGATGGGGTGGGCATGCAGGAAACAGGATGAAATCTGGCACTGGGCTATTCTGCCCCCAAGACTCCAGTCTTTAGTAAGAAGGAACAGTCTTCACAGGGAGGCGGCTTCTCCATTTAGAGCCGTCTGCCACCAAAGGGCAGCACGGTGCCCTCGGCACAGCGCAGAGTTGGCCAACAGCGAGCAACTGTCAGCTCCAGTGCTTCTAAATTACCTCCCCAGGGAGGGCACTGCTTGCTCTGGGTCCTACAGGCACCATTTCCCACCGTCTGCCTCCCGCCCATATGTGGAAGAGAACCAGTGACACTCAGAACCATTCCAGCTGGGCAGGGCATTTTGAATCAATCTAAGTAAGTGCCCCATACTCAAAGGACGTGACCTGCGGAACGGATCCAAAAACATAACGAGCACACTTCATCTTGAGCAGCCGCTTACAACTCGCTTCCTTCTGCCCACAGCCAGGCATGCCACAAATAGCTCTTCTTTTGGACACTACCTCAGAAAGGCTGACTCGAGAGGGAGAGGATGAAGGTGCTTCGAACCTCCTGACTCCACCCAGAACTTGGGCCTTGTGAGGGTATCTAGGAGCGCTGGCCCCGAATGGGGTTGGGATCTCTGCAGCAAGTGCATCCCACAAGTGGCCCCTGCCAGCTTCCTGTTTTAATGTGGCTGGAAGTGTGCTTGCCCATTCTTTCAAGTGTTAGTTGAGTGCTTTGGGCCAGACCGGGGAAAATAAACAAACGGCCTCTCTAGAAACTCCAGTGTGGCAGGAATGCATGTCTCCTTTAAGAATTCACTTTCCAAAAAAATCGTCATCTAAATAAAAGCTAGGCAATAGTAATGAGTATTGTGTGCCATAAATAGCCCATCTGCACCCTGCCCCAAAGCCTTATGGACTACTGACCTATCATTGCATCTCAGACAGCTTTTCAGAATGTGACACTTAGGGACCGGGTATGTAGCTCTCCTGGCAGTGTCCCTGCCTGGCATGCGCACAGCCCTGGGTCCATTCCCTAGCGCCACGCAAATCTGCTGTAACAGAGCAGATATGCAGCCCTAGTACTGAGGAGGCAGAGGCAGGAGGATCAGAACTGCAAGGTTATCCTTGGCTATACACCGTGTGAGGACAGCCCAGGCTCTAGGAAACCCTAACTCAACAAACAAACAAGCAAAAGGGATAATGTATTTGTGTTTAGGATCTGAAGGCGAGGTAGAAAGATGCAGTTCAGTCCGATGGCCCCTAGCCTGCTAAGTCATTGTAGAGACAATCCTGGGGGAGGGGAGCAAGGTCCAGAGTATACCTCCGCTCAAGCCATTGGTCCATGGCTCTATTCTGTCGTCCTAAAACTAACCCAGTCTGGTTCAGTAAACAGAGGAAGCGGAGAAGTGAAGAGCAGTGGTGAATTGTATTTGACTTGGATTCCACCTCCATGCAGAGCTGGCAGTCGGCAGGAGTATGTACACTTGTGGGCTGGTAAATACTGAACTACTCTCAGGTCGGTCTAGAGCCGAGAGAAGACATGCCATGCTGACGTGTTCCCAGAGTCCATGTCCACTGCTGGCGATGCGTGGTACAGGCGTGACAGCTGACAGGCAGGGTGACAGCTGAGAGAAGGTGAGTCAGAGAAACAGGAAGGCTCGGATGTGGACGTGTCGTCATTCTGGCCACACAAGGATGGCATGGGGGTGGCGCCCTGTCTTAAGGGTTCTGTCCACAGTCAGGTGCTAAGCTGCTGCACGGATTTCACCTTCCTTCCCTCTGCCTCCTCCCCTCTGTACTGGAAACATGTTTGGGATCCTACCAAATTAAACTCCAAACAGAGCAAATTAACTAAAACTCATTGTTGGTACTTCCTGCCATTTCTATGGATGTCTCTCTTGCTCTTCACAGCTCTTGAGAAAAAAACCTGAGCCTGACGTGTCTGCTTCCTTCCTCACTCTTCAGCCACCTCAGCCTGCTGTTCCTACTGCTTTTCTGTCCCTATCATAGGTCCAGTGGAGATGTTCCTCTTCGCTCTGTGTGTGTGTGTGTGTGTGTGTGTGTGTGTGTTGTGTGCATGCATGCGTACAGGTGTCCTCTCTCACTCTCTGCCTTGTCCCTTTGAGGCTATATGTTTCCTGTACCCACATCTCATGTGAATCTATTGCAGCCAGCAAACTCCAGGGAGCCTCCTGACTGCCTCCCACAGTTCCAGGGTCACACATGGATATGAGATCAGGCCTGACTTGGGTACCAGGCCCTGTACTCAAACTCCATGGTTGCAGAGCAGTGTTCTCAAGCACAGAGCCATCTCCCAGTCTCCCATTCTTATCTGTAACAGGTTTTGGGTGCTGTTCTGTCTCTCGGGTTTCCTTTGTCTCCTGATAAGCTATCTGATTTCCCACCATCTACGCACAGACACCTCAGGGGTCCTTCCTGGAGCATCATCATTCTGGCCACACACTGATAGCTCCTAGGGTACAAGTCAGATACAGTTGACATTTGGAATTCCCACTATCTCCCAGATAAACACCTCTCAAAAACTCTCTCTGGGTTGAGTTCCAAACCAGCTTGCACAAACTGGACCCAGCCCCCTGCCCCCAGCCTTAGTTTGGTTGCTTGGCAAGTGGCCTTGTGATCCACTCGAGTCCCAATACAAATCTGCCTCTTCTGCGCACACTCTGCCAGCAGATGTCCAACTAATTGACCTCCCGATCCCTACAGCTTGTTCTTCCTTCCCCCTTCTCACTAGTGCTGCCTGAGCTTGGGCCTCCATTTTGCCTCCTCTTGGCTACAGTTTCATGGCATTCTCCCTGTCTGCCTCCCTCCGCTTCAGCTTCACTTCTGCCTCCAATGGGAACTCTCTTAAAGTGACTCCAAGGGTGTCACTGCCACACTTGAACTTGTTCTACTGCACCCCATGCCCATTGTGATAAAGTGCCCCACCCTCACTTCCCACACTAAATACATCTGAGCTCCATGCCACCCCTACTCAGGGCCCTCATTGCTTAGCCTTGGACTGTTTGTGCGGAGTTGTAAGTCCTCGCTCTGACATGAAGCTCACATCTTTTTGCTATATTGCGTACCTTTTCATTTTCCTAAAGGTTTTCTTTCTTCTCATGCATTCATCTCCTGGGGACCCTTCCTATCCCTACTTGACCCTTCGCTCTGGTTCAATTGCTCCCTCAGCATTCTGGGACTATACGTGTATGCTGATACTTGTCACGAGTTCCTTGGATATCTAAGGCACACATGACGCTGATGGCTTTTTGCTTGGGAAGGGAAAGTCAGAACAGTGCAGACATGCCCATTAGCCAAGTGTCTGTGCCCAAACCTCATGGAACCTTGCAGGTTCAAATGAGTTACTATGGAGAAAGGCAGTAAAGTCATCTTTGAGAAATCTGAAAAATTGTCATTAGTCTGGAAAAAGAAGGAAACAAAGCTAGGAGGAAGCACAGAGGGAAGCCGGATAGGCCAGGGACCCCATGAGCCAGTGGCTGGTTGACCCCCATGTTACCTGAAGGCAGCACCCTGAGCATCATCCGCTGCGACTCATCGGAGGCTTGGTTGATCCACTTGCCTGGGTGGCCATGTTGCTGCCACTCTGCCACCCTGCACCAGTACATCCCAGCATCCTCCAGCTCCACCCAATGCAGCTTCAGGACAAAGTCTGTGGGAGAGGATCGGTAGCAGTGCAGGGCCCGCCTGCGGCCCTCTCGGCCGAACTCCAGTAAGCCGTCATACTGCAGGTGGGCCAGCATCTGACTCACTGCGTTCCCCCTGCTCCGGTACCACGTCACGGAGTACAGGGAGGCTGGGCTGCCGGGGCCATCCAGGGTGCAGCTCAGGCCCACTTCTTCATGCTCGGTAGCGTTTTCCAGCCAGTGCACTTTGCTGACACGGACCTGACTTCCTAGAAGGCAAAGTGGTGACTGGTTAGAGAAGAGAGGACTTTCGACGCGGTCACCTCTAAGTCATATCATTTCCACTAGGAGATCTTATCTGGTATTTTGCAGACATTAGAACCTCCATCACTGATGTTTGCCTTTGATCCTTCCCCTTTTTTTTCCACACTTGCCAGAACATTCTTTGCTACGAACCGAACCAAGCTTACCACGTCCCCCCTTCAGCCTGACCTCTTGCCTGATGGACCCTACCACTAAAATAGACACAACTTCAGCAGGGCTTGCAGCCTTCACCTGTCTTTGAACTTCCTCTTTGATCTCCCACAGGTGCTGTTCACAGCTTTGAGTGCTCTCTCAAGTTCGGCCTCACACCAGTCCCACTCCTTCTGAGGAGATC
Source organism: Myodes glareolus (assembly GCF_982192425.1). Classification (NCBI taxonomy): domain Eukaryota; kingdom Metazoa; phylum Chordata; class Mammalia; order Rodentia; family Cricetidae; genus Myodes; species Myodes glareolus. Next base: position 56,601,663 of record NC_142042.1, on the reverse strand, counting down.
ACCTTCCCCCATCACACCCAGATGTTACCTCTTGTTCAGACACACTGAGAGACAGAATTTGCTCGATACCCTCAGTATTTTAAGAGAATCTGGTTAACTGCAAACATTCTCGAGTTGAGAAGTGCCATTGCGTTATCTTCGCCAGTTCTTCACCACTGTGGCAAAAATACCTGAGCAAAACAACTTAAGGAAGCAAAGATTTATGGTATGGCTGGTGGTTTCAGCCGCCACGGTCCATTAATTCCTATATGTTGCATGTCTATAAAGCTAGCATCACGTGCATGGCTGATAAGGTTTATAACCAACTTGACCTATGACGAGGAGTCCTTGGACCATGGCTTCGGTGGTCCCTTAGTGTCTGTGCCACAGATCCCACAGAACCAGCTTCCTGTGGAATTCAGAGTGAGCAGGGGACGCCAGCCTTGCCTTTTCACTCTCATCTCAAGGCCAAGCGATTAAAAACAACAACAATGAAACCCACAGAAGCTCAGGGTAGTCTGGAACTCACTGTGTACGATAGGATGTCTTTCTGCCTCAGTCTTCCTGGTTGCATGCCACCACACGCGGCTTTCAAAGGAAAATGTACTGAATGAATTTACTCTTACATCCTTGAGTCTGATTGGTGTGTCGGGGCAATTCCCGAGGTACCGCCGAGGTACCTTTCCTTTTGTGGTAGTGCAAAGTTTGTGGCACCAACCTCTGACAGCCACGCTTCCCATGAACCCCAACTTGAGTCTCTTTATTGGGTAGATGCCAAGGTTTTCGTATTTTTCTGCTCTGTTTTTTGCTCCTAATTGTCACTGTAAACCTGGCTAAGAGCAGCTAGCGGTAACCACGTCATAGTCTGAGTTGTCTTGGAACTCTTTCCATTCCTTTTGAGTTCAACCTCACTCAAGTCTTGGGGAATAAACACAATATTCGCCAGAAATCCATATGAGTGGCCTTTAGTCCAATTTCCCATAAAGTCTTCATTTCTGTGCGAAGTTTCACAAGCACAGTCTCTCTGTCCACATTCCTACAGCGTGTTCTTTCACCAGAATTGTCCATTAAGCTCTTAGGGATGCATTCTAGAGATGTTCTAGCCTGCTTCTTCAACCTCTTCCAGATTCTTCCCACAAACCGGTTTCAGATCTTAAGAACCACATCATCAGGTTTAACCCCACCTCTCTGACATCAATTTCCTGTATTAGTTTCTTTGTTGCTGCTGCTGGTGGTGGTGTTGTAACAAATATCTAAAAGAAAGAGACTAGAGGATGAAAGGTTTGTTCTGTGGATGGCCTCAGAGATTTCAGTCCAAACTCAGGTGGATTGTTTGCTTAGGGCCTGAGGTAAGGCAGAAGAATATTGCCATTGGAATAGGTGGTACAAGCTCCTCTCAAGGTGGCAGGGATGGAGAGAGAGAGAGAGAGAGAGAAAGAGAGAGAGAGAGAGAGAAACAGAGAGGGAGAGGGGAGAGAGAGAGAGAGAGAGAGAGAGAGAGAGAGAGAGAGAGAGAGAGAATGAGAATATGCCTGCACTATCGTCTTCCTTCTTCTTTCCTTCTATTCTGTCTGCGACTGCCAGGCTATTTGATAAGACCACACACATTCAGTCAGGTCTCCACTTAGCGAATCATCTCTGGAGATGTTCTCCCAAACACACTCAAAACACACCTTACTAACCTCCTAGGTGCCTTTCAATTCAATCTACTCAATGATGAAGACTGCGAGAATTTCTTGATGCACTAAAAGATCTAATACTGAGGCCATATTTCTACCTGGGGAACATGGGCTTGAACCAAGAGCCGTTGCCTCCTCAAAACCTGCAAGGCATCTGCAGTCAAGCATTTGGCCAGGGAGAGTGGAAGGCAAGGATGTAAGCCACACAGATGCAGTCTGTGGGAGACAAAAAAGCAGTGGTGATGGGCTCTCTGGAGCATCCACGCAGAAGTGAACAGTAGGATTCACAAGCCTAGGGCTCAGGGTATCGAAACCCAAAGACGTAAGTGACAGTTTAGCCAGGACAGTGGTGCAGAAGCCCTGAGAGCAGCAGAGACTAAAGCAGAAGGGCCCAGGAGCATTCCCTGAGGAGCGCACAAACTTAACTGAGACAGGGGAGAGGCCTGGAGAGGAAGCGAGGCAGAGATCTCTTCTAAGCTATTTTTCACCCCTGCTTCTCTCCCAGACCGAGTTCCGCTATGGCAAGAGCTGTGTCTTCTTCATCTTTGCTGTTCTGTTTCCTAGCATATGGGAATGTCCAATTATAATCTTAGTTTTTTTTCTTTTTAATGTCACCTTGAAAATAGTACTTTAAGCACCACATTAGATGGAGTTATTTACATCATACTGTTGGCCCTCGTCCAGTTCTTTAGCCGGGACGCCCACTTGACTTTAACTCACAGTTAGAGGTGACCCAGCCAGTGCGGAGACCAAGACAAGCCTGCCCGCCTTCAGACAGCAGTGCTCAGACAAGCTCAAACGGATGGAAGCTCCATTACATTTCCAAAGATCTCCAGAGGTGGAGAAGGCTCCCCCAGTAAGCCATTCCAACAGTTAACTACTTCTATTTGCCTTATGTTTAGGCAGCCAAATGTTGAAAAGCAATTTCTCCACACGTCCCCATAGAGTTGTACAGTTTCTGTTCACAGTGGGAGAAATATGCTTTGTATTACTCTTTCTCTGCCAAATTACAGCAGAGCCCCGCTGGAGTGACACGGCTTGTTATTATAGAGATCTGGAGATACGATTCCCTGGGCAGCTGCGCAGACCAGGCTGCCAGGCCGACCAGGCAAAGGGATCTTGTTCCCATTTGAGCTCAAAACCTCAGACTGATTCACCTCAAGTAACCTCCCCTCCTTTGGCGGGCGACCAGGTCCCATGGGTATTTGTAGGTGGCTGTTATTCTTATGGTCCAGATTTTTGTTGTTACTGTTGTTTTGCTTGGTTGGTTTTTGAGACAGGGTTTCTCTGTAATAGCTCGGACTGTCCTGGAACGTTGAAGATCGGACTGTCCTCGAACTCACAGAGATCTGCCTGTCTCTGCCACTGTTTGCCACCACCACCCCCCACCACGGGCCAGATAATAGCTTTAATCTCTTCACAGTCACACCCTACAGGCTATTGGAGAAAAGCTGGCCATCTTATAGAAAGATGTATGACAACACCCTTCCGAGGTTTACCTGTGGGCCTGAGTTTCAATTCTGTGAGTCCTGAAGTCTTTCTTCCAAGTTTTTGCCAAGTGCCGTTTGTAGCTAAGAGCCATTCCTCCACGGCACAGTAGTAGTGGCCCTGGTCACTGGCTTCCATGTTCAGAATGTTCAGCAGAAAGAAATCTTGGGACACTTTCTCAGAATGAAATTTTTCCTTGCTCCGAGGGGTTTGAAATACATCTCCGTATTTTACAACATTGGTTTGGTCTGTTTCTAGGATCTTCAGATAGGACTCACTTGTAGTAGTGGGAGAAAAGAACCAAGTGATGGATAACGGAAGGTTTCCAGCAGATCGGGACAAGATGGAACATTCTATATGTGTGCTGGAGCTGAGGGGGAGCTCTTGGACTTGACTGCTTGAGTTCACTCTCAGCTTGCTCTCTGAATGAAAAGAATAAAAAGAGTTACTTTGTTAGGGAAAACAAACAAAATACAGAATTTCAAGCTAGCACTTCAACTAGGGCAAACAGCCATCACGTGGATGAATTCCCTCCCAGTAGCGGCCCTTAGCTGTTCATTCAGCTTTGACACCATTCAAGATCTGACGAAGCTACCCTTCCCATCTTTGAGCCCTGTTCCTCGCCCATGCCGCATGTGGCTAAGAATAGCTGTGACTGTGGCCCAGCACAAAATTGCCAACTTACTTAAAATACTATGAAGTCTGGTTTCATTCTTCATACTTCAGCGGTGCATAAACTTTGTAGATGACAGTGTTGTGTTACAACGTCAAAAGACCGGACATGCCCGTGAGAATTCTGTGTGATTGCAAGTTGATGTCTCTTTATAACATCCACCTGCTCATCCTCATTCTGTCCTTGCTGTGCCGGGAGGGGGGGGAGCCCTGGGAAAAGAGGCCAGCTCTTCCCCACGCTATAATATAATATAATATAATAGCAGAGGCATCTCGTCCATAGCATGTCTGCATCGTTTTGAGAACTCCCTGTCTCTGTGTGTTTACTGTATGAACTGCATCTATAATCCTGATTTGTCAGTCTAGTTAGAGCTGCCTTCAAACACGAGCAAGCAAGAGGACGTTGTGCATGGGCTATGAAAATTGTGTTTCTTTTCTCTACAGCCACGCCACTGGGAGGAGTTCATGTGGGGATGGGCTCCGCCATCTTTTAACCCCAGTGGCTGTTCCTTTGTCTCAGATGCACAGTGAATCTTGCTCTCATCCTCACTTCTTGAGGATCCCTCTACTGCTGTTGATGCTGCCAGAAGGTTCCTTTATTCCCCCTCAACAAACATATATTAATCACATATTCTGTCACATACCAGACTATTTTAGGTATTTTGGGAACACTTCCCCTCAGTGAGTCAGTTTGGAGCAGCAGTTCTTAACCTGTGGGTCGTGACCCCTCTGGGGGTGTTGACCAAGCCTTTCACGGGATCTTATCGGCTATCTTGCATATCAGATATTTGTGACTTATAACAGTAGCAAAATTACAGTTATGACATAGCAACAAAAATAATTTTATGTGTCGGGGGTCACCACAACATAAGGAACTGTATTAAAGGGTCAAAGCATTAATTAGGAAGGTTGAGAACCACTGGTTTAGAGGAAGATATAAGACAGGGACAAAGACTCACGCGTCGAACAGAGATATGCAGAAATGCAACAAATATCAGGATCACCCAGCAGGTTTACCTAACCCAAGGACAGGAGTGGGGAGAGACTTCTTGGAGGAGGCAACTCTGAGCTAAGACTTGAAGATTAATAGTAGTCATCCAGATGAATAGAGAGCAAAAGAATTCCACATAAAAGGAACGACTTGAATAATGGCTTTGAACACGCGATACATGTGGATTATCGAACCGCAGGCGGTTCAGTGTGGTCGGGTCAGATCTAAGACAGATCTTAGTGGGAGGCCCTGGAGAAACAGCTGCATGGGATTACTGAAGGTCTTTCACGGCTTGCCACGGGAGTTTGGACATGAAGAGGACACGGCTTCTAATCTGGAGTGCTGGGATGTGGTAAGGACAAGAGGAACAGTATGGAAGGGACATCTTTGGGCAATGATGACAACTTAGACTCTGACACTGAGCACAGACATGTCTTGGAAGCAGTTAGATATGACTCCCAAGACCAGAAGGAAAACCATTCTGAGCAATGAACGTGGAAGTTGTCAATGGGTGGATCGTATCCACAGGCAGAAAGGATTTTTCCTAGAAAAGCGTGGAGGGTCAGAGGACATGTCAAGCTTGAATCCCAAAGAATGGTTGTTTTTAAAGAAAACACTGGGCCCAGTGGACAAATGCATGCCTACCCTGGAAGAGAATCAGAAGTTCAAGATCATTCTTGGCTACATAATACATCTGAGGCTAACCTGAGTTAAGAAAAAGAAAGCAAAGCCAAGCGTGAAGCCCACATCCGTAATCCTAGCACTTAGGAGGTTGAGGCAGGAGGATCAGGCTGCACTACAGAATGAGACACTGTCAAAAAACAAAACCAAAAAAATTAAAATAGTGACTCCATGGAGGAGGAGAATACAAGAGAATGAGAAGAAATCATTAGTAGTAGGAAGAAACCTTCATGCCATTGGGTCGAGAGCAAAATAAATAAATAAAAATAAATAAAAGATTAAAGATTTATGGAAGCAATCTCAAACATCAGGGAAGGACAAGTAAATTAAGGCGTGAATTCACGAGTAAGGTCATTACTATTAGCACAAATAATTCTCAGCAACACAGAGATGGTGGTGGCTGCCATGCCTGAACACCCACTTGGCAAGCCAGGCACTGCAGTAGGCACACTACAGACACACCTCAGTTCACGTGCACACCAGCAATTTACAGAGGCAGTGACTGAGGTAGGGGCAGATTAAGTGTCCAATGGCTGCATCACCATCCCGGGAAAATACAAGTCAGGAGAGAGACACGTATGCACACGGCATGGCAGAACTTCAGCCAGGCTGGGTTTTACTCTTAGCCTCTGCGCGCTATTCTCAAGTTAAGACTGAATTTGACCGAAACCCTAAGTTCTCTCTTGTATGTTAACACATTTAAAGAGGTAGCTAAGGGTATTCTAATGGACTTGACAAGCTCGTCACCACTTCTGAGGAAGATGCTGGGTCACCAGCAGGGACCAACCTAAAAGATTGTGCCCTCTGGAGCAGGTCCCTTGAGGACCTGCTGTGCCAAACAGCATCCTTCAGCTGTTGGCAAGAGGAAGTCCTGGCAGATGGGGAAAGGCCCAGAGCGGCGGTCATTAGCCGATGTGGAGGTATTTCGTTGTTGTAATGATCAGTGTGGCTCCCATGTGTGCTGGCTTCATGTTCACGCCATCATGTCTTGCTTATTTTACCACCACAAATGCAGTGACTGGGTATTTTTGTTTATTTCTATAGTTTACACAAAGTTGGGGGAGGAGTTTTGTGGTTGTTACTGTTTGAGACGGAGGAGGCTCAAATTGTAGCCTCGAATTCTCAATCTTCCTGCCTCAACCTCCTGAGTACCAGGATTATAAGAGTGCATAATCACACCTGACCAGGAAAAAAAAGATTCTTTTCTATCCCCCCTCCCCTTTTAAAAGCAGGGATCAATTTCACGCCTCCCTTACCTGGAAAAGTGACATTAATCCTCACTAGGTTAGAGGTGGCAGATACCCGGGCTGGGCCACTTGTGTACAGGGAATTCCTGTCATAACCTTCCACCGTGCACCGATACACCCCTGTCTCCTCCACAGCGGCATCGTGGATTTGGAGTTGAGAGCGCAGAGAAGACTGTGAAACCTTCGTCTTCCTCTGGAACTGCGAGAGGCCATCCCCCCATGCAACTGTGCCATTGTGGGTGATCCGAACTAACTGACGGAAGGCCCCAGAGCCAGCTGGCTGGAACTGCCACGTCACCGAGCAGGGCAGCTCGAGGTCCGAGTGGCTGGCCCTCACTATGCAGGCCAGGTCGAAGGTGTGGGTGAGTGTCACGTGTGGATGACGGCTCATCAGATGAACCTGTAAACTTGATTCTGTGGGGGGGGGGGAGTGAGATACGCTTCCTGTTTACCAAGTCCCAGCGCAGGACGTCCAAATTTTCTCAATGGCACCCCTCACACAGGGACACACATTTGTGCTCCTGGACTATCATGAACTTGGGGGTACAGTCTGTCCCGAATCCCAACCCCAGCCCTCCAAGTTTCCCCTCATTGCCGCCAACTGTTCCCAGCAGCCACAACAAACAGGCAGTGTTCCCACAGTGTGAAACTCAGACAGCTGCACTGAGCAAGGGGAACACGCACAGCCAGGGTCTGGCCTCCTTCCTCTCCCCACTCAGCAAGTGGAACACGCACAGCCAGTGTCTGGCCTCCTCCCCACCCCCAGGGTTCGGCGTCACTCTCTCGCTTGTGCTAGCAAAGACTTCTGGACGCCCAGGCTGCTGCCGGAATGGAAGAGGCTTGGCTCCATTCATCTGGAAGTCAACTCCTATTCACAGGGGTTTGTGCTCAGCTTTGAACAATTCACAAGCTGCGCTCTAGAATGATCTATAAAGATGAATGAACTCGGAGGTCAGTCGACAGGCCTGATATGCAGATCCTGCCTTGTTTCTCGTGGGGAAACCTACACCATTGGCAGGGGTTCTGGATGACCCTACTCAAACTGCAGTATAGAATGAAGTGATTGACACACATTCAGAAAAGAATTTCCCAGATACTCACTCAGAGATTTTACAGTGATTGCAGTCTTCTGGGTCCACTGCAACTCTTTGGCCTGGTTCTGGAGCCTCTCTGACACTCTGCATTCATAGGTGCCACTGTCTGTGACCATTGCCGAGTCAATCTCCAGCCGAAAGGTGGCCCAGTCCGCTTTCTCCAACCTTTTGTTACTATGGGACCTGGGGCCTGGAGAAGAGACTCCCAGCTGGACAATGCCATCTTGTTCCATGCCAGCCACAAACACAGGTGTGGTCTGGTCCTGTGGGATGAGCCACCAGCTCACAGACAGAGGACCTGCATCCCCACCTGCCTTGCAGACAAGGGTAAGCTCCTCTCCTTCCCACACGGCCCGCTGCTCGGCAGACACGGTCACACTTCTTGCTGCAGATTATGGATTATGGAGGAAAAGTACTTTAATTAAACAGAAACATTTCTAAAATACAGTGGCATCGAATTATAAGGATTTGACTTGTTTGTGACAAATCGGAGCTGGCTGATTCCTCCTTATTACGCCCAGAACAAAGATCTGCCAAACATTTAAATTGTAAATGGATGAATGGATGGATGGATGAATAGATAAGTGGATGTATGTATAGATAAATGTATGTGTGTATGTATGCATGTGTGTATATATATGTATAGATGAGTAGATGAGTGGGTGAACAGATGGATGAGTGGATGGATGGATGTATAGGTGATAGATAGATAGATGTGGATGGATAAGTGTGCGTGTGTGTGTGTGTGTGTGTGTGTGTGTGAAAAATAAAATTTTCCTAAGGTAATATCACAAAGTAGAAACAAGACAGGTGACACATACATGATTCATAACATACATTTATTTTTCCTATTGTTCTGTTCAGTCAGCCCATACTGAAAAATATCCAGTTGAGCAAATATCTGATAGTATTTTGTTTGATTCATTAGGGTGAGTAAATGATCCTGAAAGTAATGAAGTCCTGATGACTTAAATGTTTAGGGTACTTGCATTTTGTTTTTAGGATAAAGGCTGTCGGTGTTTTCAGTATGTTCTCCGTCTTCCTACTTATTTTGCCCTAGCCTGTCCTAATCCACTTAGGGTGTGTTTTAAACAGGGAAAGAAAATTATTAATTAGATCTCTCTTTGTAATACTACAATTAAAAAGAGACTAATTTGGGGAAATGTATATTTATATACACACACATCATCTATACAGATCCATATCTATCTATCTCCTATCATCTATCTATCATCTATCTATCTATCTATCTATCTATCTATCTATCTATCTATCTATCTATCTATCTTTTATCATTGGCAGAGACAGTCTTCTTATGTTTAAATTACTGTGCATAACTATAATGTAAGGCTGGCTCCCAGATGGGAAATTCAAAACATGGAGAAATGTAAGCATTCACTCAGCAAATACTTATTGTGCAAGGTCCTGTCCCGGCTGCTCTGTGGGCCATGCAGACACATCAGGAGCTCCCGCGTCCTCGGCAGCCCAGCACTAAAGGCCAGCTACCACCACCCAGAGGCAGAACGACTCAGGGCAGCACACTTGACCTCTCTGAGCTTTCGCGTTGCTTTCCAGGAAAAATGAGGGTAATAACAGCAGCCACATTTTGCTTTGTTGAGAAGACTGAACAAAGGCCACACAAAGGGCTTGGGCCCTGAGCTACAGAGAGTACTGAAAAGGGGTTAGCTATTACCATTAGTGTTTAATAAGAGACACTGGCAACAGCGGAGGAAGTTCAAAGCAAAAAGAGCAAAATAAAACAGAACCAGCATTAGAAATCTAGAGGGGATCTAAATGAATCTGCAAATTGCTCTTCCCCACCGAGGAGGGAGAGCCCTTCCACCGCTTCAGGCAGGCATGCACCAGCTACAACGGCAGGATAAAGACTAATCTTCATAACCAGGTGAAGCAAATTATCAAACCTGCCTCTGCATTGTGGGTGTCAGAGGCACGATCATGCTATCTGCCTTTTGTTTTTAATATAAAAATGACTCATAACTGAAATTTAGGAACTAGAAAGGAAATGACTAGTCATAATTTCGCCACTGTAACATAGCCGTCGTGATTAGTTTCAACTAACATCACTTCAAAAATTCTCTGTGGCCATTAGCCTCATAGTCAGAAGAAAGGCACGGGGAGAGTGGGTGTTCCCTTCTGTTTAAAATATTCATGGAACAATAAAATCCGCTCGTATTTCAAATAGCAGTTTGACTTTCCAAAACAGAATGTTAGACAAGGTCCTCAATAAATATGTTAATAAGCTTTCCAGTTATTACATGTTAGGCCCAGGTTGGACTCCAACCTATGGGAAAAAAAAGAAAACAAACCCTCTTTATCATTGAAAGATAAGTCCCCAGGACCAGGAGTGGAATGCCACGACACACCCTTTGGAGCTCCCAGGATCAAGTTCTTACACACGGGGTTTAAGGAAGTTGGTAGATACTTCCCTGGGGACTTCAGAGATTTAGTGAGCTCTGTGTAAATATGTAAACCACCCACATTGTCTTTCCTGAATCCTAGAAACTTAGACCAAATGTTTAGCGTGTAAACTAACACCAGGACCCTCCACATCCTGCCACTCTCTTCCTCCCGAGCCATTGGGGAGCAGGGAGCAGAATGCCGAGGAGGCGTCGATCTATCTTTGGAGACACCCCTAGTGCAGCAAGATTAGCTTTCATTTTAGCTCAGTTTATTTTTAATTAAAATTTCTTCCCCTAGTTTTTGCTTTTGGGCAAATTTTCTTTTTAGACTTTGACTTTACCACTCAGTCCAGACGATTCTAATATTGGTTCTGGGTGCGTCTGTTTTTGCTCTATGTAAAGCACTGATTATTCAAGCATAGTTAAAGTCACTCAACCTCCATAAAGCAAGGATGAACTAAGTGGCTGTCCTGAGTCTGTCTTCTGTTGCAATAACGAAATATCTGAGACCGGGTAATGTATAAGGAGGTTCGTGGTGCTCACGATTCTGGGGGTTCAAGAATCCAGATATTGCAGTACCGGTACGGTGGGGACCCTCCCGCTACAGCAGAACTTTATGGAAGAGAAAGGAAAGCAGGAGCCATAAGCACCCATGGTGGCCTCATTTATTCAGTCCTGTCTCCCATGGTGGTATTAATACATTCGTGAGGGTGGAGCTCCCACAACCTCATTGTGTCCACATCACCACACTGAGGACCACATTGAGCCTCTGAAGGGCAATTAGACACAGGGCCCAGCAGTGACTCGCGCTCTTTCATTCACAGGGATGCTCAGCACCAGTTGAGCAGACATCTCACCGCATCACAACAAGCACAGAGAATGGAGTCTGTCTGCTTTCATTTGTCTCCTCATTTCTCACTGAGTCAGAATTATGACCCGCTGCAAGTTAACGTAACGAGATTAGCAGAAAGCGATTGAAAAATGGCTGCCCTGCCTCAACTCAAGGTCAGCTTACTTGGCTGTGTGTTCTCCAGGAAAAGGGACTCTACCCCCCTCAACCCCCGTGTACACATACATTCACACACACTGGTACACACATGTGCAGGATATTCATGCACTTGTAAGCCTTTGCTCATGTGTGTAGATGTTTACAAACACATAAAGTCAGAGGACTTTATTAATACAGAAAACCCAGCATACAAAAAAATGTAACCCAAAAAGCCAAATAGACTCAAACAACGTAAGATGACAAGAAGGGACTTAAGGGCACCTACTTGTGTCATTTTATAGACAAGAGAGTTAAAACTGAGATAAATGAAGAGAGGTACCCACGGCCTATGTCTCAAGAATTGAACTCTAAACGCCTTGGCTAGTCTTGATACATTCCCCTCCTTCACTTCACCTCCAGTGGGGTCTGACAGGCTCCAGACTCTAAAGGAAGACGCCCACTGTGCTCCTGTACTACCCAGGGAGGGCGAGTCTGAAGACAGCACTGTCTGTGGCTGTCCCCTTGTTACGTACCTGCTGGCTCCCTCAGCTGCACCTGGGTGACAGAGGACTGCTTTCTCTGAAGAACCTGCCAGGAGTCGCTCTGAGTTCTCAGCACCTCTGCCACTTCACAACTGTAGGCGCCTACGTCCTCTGGACCCACGGAGAAGATCTTGAGAGAGAAAGCCTGGGTGTTTAACTTTGAAACCTGCAGCTGTCCTTGACTGGCTCTGTCTCTGTAGTCGGTCTTCAGGCTCAGGACCCCACCAGCATCAATCTGGGCAATTTCCTTCCCATTGAGGAACCAAAAACCCTGAAACTGCAGGTCGCTGCCCCTGCCGGCAACCAGGCAAATCAGTTCCAAGGGTTTTCCTTCAGCAGGTGAGCTCCTGGCTGTGATGTTCACTTCAAAATCTCTTGCTGGGCAACAAAAGCAAGGCAGATGTTTAGAAAAACCCCTGTTCTTGCCCCTTTCAGCACACGAGGAATGAGATCTGTGATAGCAATACCACGGTTGCATCTTAGGTAGCCTTTCGGTTCTATGGTAGCTGTGAGTTCCCTACTCCAAAACAGCCCCACAGTGAAGGAAAATTACAAAGTCCCTGACTATTCCTAATCACCCAGAAACGACAGTATCCACGGTTTTCTGAAAGCAGTCCCCAGCAAGTAAAAAGCATGCAACAGATGTGTTAAGTATCTACTTAGGCATGCCTCCTTAATTAAAAAGTGAAATATTTCATGCTGTGTTGAATTGCTATAAATTATGATTTCTGGTTTTCTCTTTCATTTTTTTGTGCTGGGCATTGAACCTGGGCTTCACTGAGTGCTGGGCTTTCACTGATTGCTCTGAACCATAATCCCCAGCCTTTATTTCTTACTTTGTTCATTTGTCTAAGAAACAGCCTGTAGAAATTTTCTAACTTCTGAGCATATGTGATATGATTTTGTAGGACCCAATGAGTGTATCTCAGGCACTGAGGGCCACGGGATGATTTGTAGTCGAGCAGAGTAACATAAAGTTAGTGATTCACCACTAGAATATTCCTTTCCATGGTATGCTGTGGAATAAAACATTTGTTTAACTATGTAAAGATGCGTTGCTTCTGTTTATGCTGCATTTTTTTTAACTATGTAAAGGTGCATTACATTTGTTTCACCTTGTCTGCCTAAGGCACCTGATTGGTCTAATAAAAAACTGAATGACCAATAGCTAAGCAGTAGAGGGATAGGCAGGGCAAGCAGGCATAGAAAATAAGTAGGAGGAAGAATCCAGACTCAAGAAAGAATGAGGGAGAAAGAGAGGGAGATACCCAGGCCAGTCAGCCAGGCAGCCCCCAGCCAGACAGCCACTGAGGAAGCAAGAAAGTAGGACATAGGGATGAAATAAAGGTAAAAATCCCTGAGGCAAAATGTAGACGAAGAGAAATAGGTTAATGTAAGTTATAAGAGCTAGTGGGACAAGCCTAAACTAAGGCCAAGCATTCATAACTAATAGTAAGTCTTCGTGTCATGATTTGGGGTCTGGCAGTCCAAGAAAGTCTGCGACATTTGGTGCCCCACATTGGGCTCTAAAATACTGTTTTACCTTCCTCACAGGGGCTACACTTTAAACACCAGAGGCCCAACTGCTCAGGCTGTAGCCTGGGGGGATGGAATTCTGCCCCCCCCCCCAGACAACGACTCTGTTGCTACCAGGACAGGTCACTTTAACTAAATCCCTATTGTTCTAGTAAAACTTGAGATTCAGGGGACTGGAGAGATGGCTCAGTGGTTAAGAGCTCTTCCAGAGGTCCTGAGTTCAATTCCTAGCAACCACATGGTGGCTCACAACCATCTGTAATGGGATCTGACGCCCTCCTCTGACGTGCGGGCATACATGGAGGCAGAATGTTGTATACATAATAAATAAATAAATCTTTAAAAAAACAACAACAACAACAACAAAAAACCCTTGAGATTCAAAGGCCGGGGTGAAAACCTGCGAGATCATACAGTTAGAGTAGCAACTGTCTAACTTTCTCTCTTTGCTGGCATCCCCAGAAGCCCCTCTCTTTTTACCCCACCTCTTTCTGCTACTTCCTGTCAACTAGTTGCTAACCCTGCCTCTCTGAGCCCAGGTTAATTTTATTTAATAACACAAATGCACCCATCTTTACATAGTCAAACAAATACAGCATAAACAAATGTAACACATTTTTGCCTAGTTAGACAAATATTCCACAACAAGGGTGGATACTCAGTTTTACCTGGCCCTCCTATTGGACCAAGGCACATAAAGAGACCAAAAATGACCAGGCCTTTCTGTCTACTTTTGACAAAAATGTCAGTGGATCACGAAAGGTGACGATTTCAAGCCTGGTGGAAAGACGTTCTGTCATTAACAGGGACAAGGCTTCATAGTGGAAATTAGTGCAGCAATGAGGCCCAGCTGCCTGTGGTAGGCAGGCTTAGGAGAGAGGCAGATTTGACTTTGGAAGTAGGTTCCTCTTTTCCCCAGCAGGGATTAGAACGTACTCGGGGGTATATGTAACTATGGTCCCTTGTTTTGAAAATGGGGGGCTGACCAAATTATGGGGTGATTATTTGGCCTACAGTGAAATGATAAAGATACCATGCTTACAAAGTGCCTGACAAACATGGTTATAAAATCATGTCCAAGGCTGGCCTGTGGCATCAATTTAGCTGTTTCATGTTTCTTGTCCCATATAAAATCTCACATGAGCAAAGCCAAAATGGAACATTCTGGAACACCTCCACTTCAGTCATGCTTCCCAGATGACAAACACAAAATTAACTTAAACTTTTTATCTACTTTTTAGGAAAAGTCAACAAAAGGTTTAGGAAAAAAAAAAGCTATCCTGCTATCCCTAGTGTACCCACTGACAGCAAATTCACAGGTTTCCTGAGAAGATAATTACCCGCCGGCTGGATCCTCAGAGCTGTTTGATCTGTCTGCTTTCTTGTGATCAAGGTCCACGTTTCATCTGGATCCTGAATCCATTCTGTGGCCTCACAGAACAACTGGCCTTGATCTGAGGGCTGGAGCCTGCCTACGGACAGCTTGAAGGAAGTGGCACCCAGCTTGTCCAGCCGCACATCACCAGCCGCGAACCTAGCTGCATAGGAGGGCCCGGGGGCCAATAGGAAATCCCTGGAGAGGGAAATGATCTCAACGGCTTGGCTCTCCCCTTCCTGCGTCAGGTACCAGGTGAGTGCGAGGTGGGTGTGTTGAGCCGTTGCTTTGGTTGCCTCGCAGGTGAGTTCTAATGGCTCGCCTTCCTTCTTACTGAGTGTCTGGGAGGGCATGGTGGCAGACAGGGTGTCGGGAATCACTAGGAACAGAGCAACACTGGTCATCTAACTAGTCCATGTTTCCTCCACTAGACCTTCTCGAGGGAAGATGGCACCTACACCTCATCTCAAAGCGCATCCTTTGAGTTTGCTTTCCCAGCTATATGCTTTCCTAATACTGGCCTTTCTAATTGCTGAGGGAGCATGGGGACTTCACAAAGCATGTGCCTCAGTGATGTATGGCCCTGGCTTTGCTCCATCAGCATAGGCTAGAGCCAGGTTAGCTACTCAGCCACCAGCGGGAGGAGCACTGGAGCTTCTAGGCCTAGATTCCAGATTCAGCCTCCCTGTGTCTCTAGATGCACATGAGTAGATCGCTTCCTTTCCCTTCCCAGACCCTAATCTGCTTTCTCTATTACAGAGCTCTGAAATCATGTCATTTGTTATTCAGATCCCTAATGCAATCTTTCCCAAAGTTGTTATAGCCGTCGTAGGACCCTACCGGTCTCTTTTTCCTCAAATGGAAGCCATCCAGCCCAAGCCCGTGTGAAAGCAGCACAGAGACGGAGTCACCTGATGCTCCAGACACTGCTCTTAGAGCTGGGTATTCCCAGGAGCTCGGAAGTGGTGGGAGATGTGCACATAAAGAGCCGGTTATGGCATGACTGGGCGAATACCGGTTATCACGGTATGAACAGGGAACTACGAACCAAGTTGGGGTAGGCCCTTAGGCGATCTACAGAGTCCTGTGAAGGTGGTAATGTTAAATCTGCATCCTGGAATTTGTGGAGGAGTCTGCTAAACTGCACAAAGAAAGATAGATACTCCAGGCAAATGACAGTGCAAGAATTCCTATAGAAGTCTCTATAGGAAAATGTGATAGAAAATGGTGGTTGGAAAATAACCACTCTACGGTTAATGACATCACCAATAATATTAGTGCTGTCTCTCTCAGTAAGTTGCAAGGTGATATGGGGTGAGGGGACAAGCAAAAGTCTATCTAATGCTTTGCTACTACCAGTGGCAAAGTAGCCTTGGGAATGCCCCACAATGGCTCAATCTGTGTGGGGTAGGTCACTGAGAAAACATGACCCACCTACTTGTAACACATTTCCAAAATACTTGGAGGGGTACCCAGAGCAAGCAGCCTGGTGGAAAGCCTTTCCCATGGCAGGGCAACTGTGAGGGTGGAGACAGGCTTGCCAAAGGCTAGCTAGCAAGAGCTCACCAGTTAGATTTGTCTTCGCACTGTAGCTTCCCAAGTACTTCCCGTCCGTGTTGGGTGTGTGGCACTCATATTCGCCAGCATCCTTCATCTGGAGCTTTGTGATGTGCAGCAGGACCGAGCTGCCCTGCAGCCTCTCCACGTAGATCTCCTTGCTCTTCACTCGCTGGGCATACACTGCGTAAGAGAAGCCGTCATCCTTGGTACTGACGATCTGGACTTCCTTGGTTGGGGCTGTTGGCAGGTAAATGGACCACTGGAAATCCTGCGTGGAAGGTCCCTGATGACCGCTTACGCTGCAGCTGATGCTGACAGGGTAGCCTTCGGCTCTGTAGAGAGGGCCTTCTTGAATTTTCACTTCCCTCTGGCCGAGGCTGAGCTTAGCTTGCAAGTCGGAGGGAGGAAGGGGAATAAAAATAGATGAGCGCTCTAATACCCGGGGTACCACATCATGTAGCTCTCTATATTACCGTCCTAGTAAATGAGATCTCAGGTGATCGACTATCATCACCTCAGATCTTCACTGCCTTCCTCAGGCTGGCTGGCAGCGGAACAGCTCAGTGAGGTCATTGCTCCTCCATTACCTGAGCTTGCATAGCTCTGGTCTCCTTCTGAAAACGTTTAGCTTCAACCACGTATCAAGACCACACCCACAAAGCAGCAGTGTGTCTCAACGGACTGACTTAAAAGGTAATATAATATCTAATCATTTTTTTTGTGGTGTTTTATGGCAAAACAGCATAAACCACCAAACCTCAAATTCCATGACACAGTTTCTCTCACGGAAGGGCTTTCAAGAGAGGTAAAGTCCTCAGCTCTGCTCTTGGTGTCTTAGTCTTAGTCTTAGTCTTTCTTGCTGGCTAGTTGGAGATATTTGTAGCTCTTGGCCATGTCTGATGCAAAACTAGATAAAAGGAGCACCGGAAGTGGCGGCAACACTTCCTGTCTACTGTAAAGGTTTTTCTTTTCGGTTTGCTTTTGCTTCATTTTGCTGTTTTTTTGCTTTCTGGTTTCTTAGAAAGGCCCTTTCACTTTACCGAGAAATCTAGAAGGGATGCTTTATGAAACCCTGCAGGTTCTTTGCTCAGAGTTTAATTTTTTTTCTTACGGCTTTCAGCTAGGATGTTCTCTTATTGAAACTGTTGTGGAATATGATTTTGAGATGTGTTACATTTGTTTACCCTGTATGTTATGTGGAACACTTGTTTTAATGATGTAAAGATATGTTTTTTCTTTTATGTTGCGCTTGTTGAACTCTATGAAGCTGTGATTCTTTGCCTGTCTAAAACGTCTGATGGTCTAATAAAGAGCTGAACAACCAATACCAAGGCAGGAGAAAGGATAGGTGGGGCTGGCAGGCAGAGAGTATAACTAGGAGGAGAACTCTAGAAGGAGACGGTCACGATAAAGAAGGATCAAGGAGGAAGAAAAGAAGGGGGTCAGCCGCCATCCAGCTACACAGCCAGACACAGAATAAGAAGGAGAGAAAAGATATACAGAATTAGAGCAAGGTAAAAGCCCAGAGGCAAAAGATAGACGGGATAATTAGTTAAGAAAAGTTGGCGAGAAATAAGTCAAGCTAAGGTCAGGCATTTATAAGAAAGAATAAGCCTCCTCCATGTGTATTTATTTGGGAGCTGGTGGCAGGCCCTCCAATAGAGCAAGAGTTAAAAAAAAATAACAACTACAGAAACCTCAGAATATTAGGTTTAAACGAGAAAACATGATCAAAAGGTCATGTTCCTACAGAGAAATTGCTGGGGAATATTAATTTCAAGTGTGGGACTTTTGTTAACACTGTGTTTGTTAAACTATGAAGCTGAGTCACTGGGCCTGTCTAAAACACTTGATGGTCTAATAAAGAGCTAGATGGCCAATAGCGAGGCAGGAACAAGGGTAGGCGGGCTGACAGGCAGAGAGGATAAACAGAAGGAGAGATCTGGGAGAAGAAAAAAAAATGAGGAGCAAGAGAACAAGGAGAGGAAGACATCAGGGGCAGCCACCCAGCCACCCAGCCACCCAGCCACCCAGCCACCCAGCCACCCAGCCACCCAGCCAGTCATAGAGTAAGAAGGAAAGAAAAGTCTACAGAAATAGAGAAAGGTAAAGGCACAGAGGCAAAAGGTAGTCAGTATAATTTAAGAAAAGCTGACAAGAAACAAGCCACACTTGTCAGACAAACATAACTAGGAATAAGCCTCTGGGTGTGATTTTTTTGGGAGCTGGGTGGAGGGCCCCCCCAAAAAGTCAAAAGAGTAAAAAATTCACAAAATAAGAACTGTTTTTTCATTCAGCATCATTTCCCCCCCCCCCCCCAGAAATCACTACATGTTTGTTTATTAAGACCAAAAGGGATCTCGTCTTGTGTTTCTGAAAGAGCAGAGACCATAGACAATGGTGCCACAGGGATGGACAAGGTCTGCTTATGAGGGCCCGGGAACCCTTAAAGGGCCAGACAGGGCGGATAACATCAAAAGTGTCCATCAAGAACTGTGGCAGGGACAGAGGAGCTGACGGAATAGAATCCTCAGAACAGGCTCCAGAGAAGCAGAGCAGGGACAAAGAGTTCAGGCGACTCCTGTGTGTGTGTGTGTGGGGGGGGGGGGGAGACAGATCTGTGCAGAGCTTGTGAGAAGAGACGGAAACTACCAGAAGGTACAGAGGAGGAATCCCTTCCCCCACACGGGGCTAGCGATTGCCTGACAGAATCCACTAAAAACTTGAAACTGCATCTGAAGACACTCAACTAAAACTGGCCGAGAAACTAATCAATACCCAACCACACACATTTCCAGTAATAATTTAAAAATACATTCGAGTATTCATAAATCTCAATGTTATATATTTATGTCACACTTTTTGTGCTGAATATCTATAAATAGGAATTAGACACATTGGGAAAAAAAATAATTGCTTACCAGAAAATGACTACAGAGGAAGTTTACAACATTTTCAGCCAGGGAGCCTTAGTGAAATGTGGACACTGTATACCAGGAATATTTATAAATGTGAAGGAATATTTCCAGCTGCAGTGTTCATTGTCACCCCAAACAAGGGAGAGCTCACATGTCCACCAAGAGTAGAGCAGATACACTGTAGTGATGTATCATAAAATGGAATATTTTTTAAAAGTTTAAAGTAAAAATTATAACTATTTGCAATAACATGTAGGATTATATCTGATCAGACCCAGAATACCTTCGAATCTCTTTGAATATGTACAGAAATTCTATCTTTTATAAAGTTAAAAACAGGGACTGGAGAGATGCCTCAACAGCTAACAGCACTGGCTGCTCTTCCAGAGGACCAGGGTTCAATTCTCAGCTCTCCACATGGCAGTTCACAACTGTCTATAACTCTAGTTCCAGGGGACCTAACAGCCACCCTTACACAGGTATACATGCAGGCAAAACATCAGTGCACCTAAAATTAAAAAAATTTTAAATAGGCAAAATCACATTTTATTGTTAGTTGAGTTAAAAAATCATAAGCCAGGACGTGGCTATCATGAGAGTCAGGAGTGATTTGAGGGGAAGGATATGTACAGTGATGTATAGGCAGAATGGCTGGGCACCTCTAGGGACCTAACGATGTTTCTTGAACTTTGTACTGATTGGACGGGTTTTATTTTCTGCTTATTGGTCCAAATTCACATTTATGTTTTATTAGCCTTTTCTTATATACTACACTTCACCACGCGAATATATTTTTTAGAACTGAGGAGAAGACTGTTGTGTATGCTTAAGAACTGCATCCCCAGTATCCAGGTAAAAGTCGGACACAGCGGTGTACCTGTAACCCACATGATGGGGGAGGCAGAGACAGGAGGATCCCTGGGACTTATGGGCAATCTCATCTCTCTGAATCAGTGAGTCCCAGGTACAGTAACAGATCCTATTTCTATATATAGGGTAGACAGCCAGCTGTGACCAATTTGACAAGATTTCCTAAGGCTGCAATACCGGCACTCATATCTTGGTAGTAACCAATGGCTCTCTAATTGGACTTAAGGCCTTTTGAACAGGAGAGAAACCATGCCTGGTACTGGAAACCTAACCAGCCTCCTAGGGCTAACGAAGTCATGGATCTTAGAGTAGAACCTACTACTGCCACTTTACTAAGTCAGCATAATTCCCCACACATTCTAATTATTTATCTCTATGCCCACAGATACATGTAATTCTCATTACCCATCAAATAAACGTTTCTTTGCAACAAAAAAATTGCAGAAAACCACAATTAGTCAAAATACAAAGAACAAGTGGTCGTGGGGTGCCCATCTCCAATGCTGCTGCTGTATCTAAGGCTCAGGTGACATCATAGAAGAGGGGGACAGAAGATGGCTAGTGACAGAGGACCAGGAAATCTGCTGGGAGAATGTCTTTTAGAAATGGCAGAGAAGCTTCACCCATCCCTCAACAACCTGCACAAGACCTGAGAAGCACAACACCAATAGACAAGCTCACATGGAAGAAGGAAATCTCCCTGGGCCCCACCCGAGGACAAAGAACTATAGGCAATTAAGGATTGTTGAGAGCAGGAGAAATAGTCATCCCCAAGAATGAGCCCCATAATTGTTTCTCCAACACCAAGTGGTCAGCCATGAAATCATACACACCTAAGTAAGACTAAACGGACCGAGCAGGTTGTATTTATACACTTATGCATATCTATATGTATATACACATACATACATACATGTAACGATGACAAAGAAAAAGATGCCATGAATTTGAGAAGAGGTAGGGAGATATAGGAGGGGTTGGAAGGAAGAAAGAAAGGGGGGAATGATATATTTTAATTCCCAAAAAACTGAAAAAAAGAAAAGATGAAAGGAGGTTGAGAATGGCACCTGACATTAACCTCCATATACACATGCACACATACATATGCACATATACACACATGCATACACACACACACACACACATACACACACACACAATTTTTTGTTTGTTTTTCAAGACAGGATTTCTCTGTGTAGCCCTGGATATCCTGAAATTCACTCTGTAGACCAGGCTAGCCTCCAGCTCAGAGATCTACCTGCCTCTGCCTCCCTAATACTAGGA
The DNA here is from genome assembly GCF_982192425.1 of Myodes glareolus. Taxonomy (NCBI): domain Eukaryota; kingdom Metazoa; phylum Chordata; class Mammalia; order Rodentia; family Cricetidae; genus Myodes; species Myodes glareolus. The sequence goes on along the minus strand of NC_142042.1, from coordinate 56,580,339 downwards.
TTAAAAGTGTGCCCCATCACCTCCCAGCTAAAGAAACATTTTTTTAAAGTATAGTTTTGAGGTGCCATTACTCTCTGTGTGTCAGGGCATGTTATATGATCATTTTTTATTGTGGGCAGCTGGGCCACGTTGCTTCACATTTTTGTCACTTCTTGGCGAAATACATGCACATTAGAAGTCTCGATTGGGAAAACGAGTACTCCATGTCCCCCTGCTTTATTTGCCAATTCAATAAATATCTATTCAGCCAGTTAGAGGCTTTCTGATACTTGAGAGTACTTTGTACTTCTTTGTAACCTACAAAGAAGAGTTTGGAGCCATCTCTGACCTTGAGTCTTAATAAGCAAGCCAGTTAGAATGGCATTCCCCTCCATGACAAATAGACAAATGCAAGCCCCTGGAGGAATTGAAAGAGAGCAGAGATTTCATGACTGGTGTATGTGTGGCGGAGGTAAGGGAGGCTTGCAGGGAAGATGCTGTTCTAGTTTCCTTCTGTTTCTGTGGCAAACAGCATGACCAAAGTCAACTTGAGGGGAGATGAGAGGGCTTATATCAACTTATAACCCACAGGCCATCATGGAGGGAAGCCAGGGTGGGAACTCAAGGGAAGAACTGAAAAAGGACTTAGAGAAACTCAGCTTACGGGCTTTGCCCCAGGCTCCTGTTCCATTACCTTCTTACATAACCCAGATCCACCTGCCTGGGGATGGTACTGCCCTCAGTGAGTTGGGTCTCTTGCCTCCATTAGCAATCAAGAAAAAGTCTCCACGGATACGCCTGTGGGGCAATCTGGTGGTGGCATTTTTCCAATTGTGATTCCCTCCTCCCAGGTATGTCTAGGTTTGTGCCAAGGTGACAAAGCCAACCAGCACAAATGGCATCAGGATTGGACTTAGGAAGAGTGGGAAGACTGCAGGCCAAGTGGGGACAGAGACTTTCAGGTGACTGAGACTATGCCAAGATGACGTGAGTAAAACCGAAAAGAGCTGTTCAGAAATAGGAAGCGGTCAGCTTCGGGGAAAGAAGGACAAAAAGACTGGGGTGCGGGCATGAGGCTGGCTGGGAGCATGAGGAGCCTGTCATGGTTAGCAGGCTGAAGTTAATTAGGCAATGGGGAAGCCACTGTGAGTGCCAGAAAGATCTTAGGAAACGCAGCCCGAAGGTTGTATGGAGAATGGTGGAAGCTGGAAATATACACCAGAACGTCTAGCTCAGGACAGAGGTGATGCAAACGCAGGGCTTGAAAGAAAGAGAAGGAACTTAAGAGCTATTGTGGAGACGACAGCTGGAGGGCTCTGGACGCTTCGGTGTAGTAGGGCTGAACATAGGGACAGGAGGTCGGAGGAAACCAGATACCCATGTTTGATAAAAATCGGTTGGGAGAACAATGGTACTCAGCAGAAAAGAAGAAGGGGGGTATCAGTGAGAATTTCTACTGTGTATTCACGGTGGGCAAGAAGATATGCATTTAATTTTAGAGGCAGGGAATTGGAATGCTCTGGAATAAAAAGGAAAGATACCCAAAAAACATTTGAGAAAATAATTAAGTACGTGTATTTTATTTTGAAGACCTGTAGACTTCAAAAGCATTCCATTATTCCTGTGTTTAGTAATGTCAAAATTCACAGTGATTCAGCCAGACTTGAGCCTGGGAGTGCCCAGCTGGTCCACGGCTATGCCCACTGTTTCTTACTGCCCTGGCAAGTTCCTGAATCTGAGCTGTAGATGTAGACCAGGCCCACTAGAAGTATTCAGAAGTTTTAGGGAGTCTGAAGAAGATGGCCAAGGAGAATCTCTGTTTAGAAAATAAGGGGGGACGAAAAATACAGAGGGGAATGGGAAGTCAGAAAGGAGGGACAGCAGCCATCACACAGAGATCTGAGAACCACAGGGTGTAGAGTGGTCCAAGAGGAAAGGGCTTGGCCAGCACTGCTGAGGGCTGCTGGCGGGCAGGGACTGGAAGCGTCCTTTGAGACGAATGAACTCCATCGCTCTGCAGGTCTCCGTAAGAAATCCCAGGAAAGCAGAAGCAACGGTCGTTTTGAGGCTAAGAAGTCACGGCAGGCCATATAAAGTACTTCATGACCTTGTAGGGGACAGGATGAGGACAGAAGCTAGAAAGAGTAACGGAGTGACAAACAGTGAGCGGCGGGATGGATAAGGGCACCTTTGTAGAGGCTTCAGTAAGGGGATGAGAGAGATGGAGCCAGACAGGGCAAGAAGAAGAGGAGGCTGGACCACAAGAATGAAAGTCACTGTGCAAAAAACTTCGTCAACCATCTACTAAAAGAGCAGTGGCGGTCCCCTGCAGTACCATCATCCCTAGGAAGAAGAGAGAGGCCCTGACACAGTGCACAGCGATATGACAGTTAGACACTTCAGTGTGCAATCCCTGTGAACTGGCCTCTGGAATTCTTCTATTTCCTCCTCAAGTATACTGGCTGGGGCTGGGGCTCAATGGCTGAGTGCTTGCTTAGTATGCACAAGGCCCTGAATTTACCCTCAGAACTGCACAAATAAATAACCTGTGAGACCTCAACACTTTCTCTTTCTCCTCTGAAAAGGTCTGTGTCTTAGTCTGTTTGTAGCAATATCAAAAACCTGAATGGAGAAGAGCCAGAAACAGCCCCTAGAGACTAGGTATTCCAAGACTAAGGCACTAGAGTCGATTTGACGCCAGTGGGAGCCTGATTCTTGCAGATGTACCTTCTAGTTATGCCCTCACACGTGGAAGGGACTAGCTGGGTCTCTCCAATCTCTTTTAAGGGCATGAAGCCATTTAGCCAACCACCTTCCAAAGGCCCTATCTCCTAATACCACCCCCCTGGGGTTAAAGTTCCAACGGGTGAATCCTGTGAGGACACAAATATTCAGGCCACAATACAGCCATGTCCTGGGCTGCACAGTGAGACTCTGTCTCAAAAACAAAAGGGTTTGAAGTAATTCCACCATATGCAAAACCTACCTAAGTTCCAGGCAACACAGCAAACAACTGTTCTCTCCTTATACATTAAATATGCACTGTGCTGCAGGGGTAAACAGGGGGCTGGGATGTCATCCATCCTGACTAAAGTGGAAAGTTCTTCGTTTCTCCATGAACACAATCTCAGGAACACAAAAGTAGCCCCTCTCCATCGGCTTTTGCGTTAATGGTCCCTTTAATTGTGTGGCAGCTGGTCAGGGTCAGAGGTGATCCAGGGAGCAGGCAGGTCCAACTGCCAAGCCCAGGGGAGCATGTACCCACCACATGAGCCTCCAAGAATCGCATTCTAATTTATGGCTTGGTGTTTCTGTTTAATATGAAATAAACAAATAATTAAAAAGGGTCTGATAAGATAGCTCATCAGGTAAAGGTACTTAGGAAGCAAACCCGATGATCTGTGTTCAATCACCAGAACCCATGAAAAGGTGGAAGAGAACTGAGTTCCCAGAACTACCCCCGGACTCCATGCATGTTCACATGTGACATGCAAATAATAATTAATTTTTTAAAATAACAAGTTGAGGTGTTGAGTGCAGCTCAGTTTGAAAGTGCTTGGTGAGCGAGTGGGTGCTGGGTCCTGGAGAATTCATCCCCACATTCTAAAACAACACCACAGAGCCTAGACAAAGACTAGATTTGCCAAACAATGTGACCGATGGCTTTATCATCATTAATTTCCTGCATTTCTTCTCTATAATTATAATGACACAAAGCAGGCTTTCAAGTAATTTCCTGATTTACACATGTCTCATGTAAAAACTGTGATTCCATGCACAGTTAGAACTTGATATGAGTCAAAGTCTAGAAGGGACAAATGCAGAACTGGGGTCAGGCAACCGTGCAGTGGGTAGGGAAAAGCACCCAGCTTCTCCTTTTTCCATCTGAGCCATTATGGTCCTTCCTCCCGAACTTCCAGCCTGCTTATCAAAAACAAACGGATAACTAAAGACTAAAAACAAGTATCAGAAACCAGAATGAGGCTGAGTAACTTTCTGCAACCCTGTTCAATGTAAACCCATTTCACCCCCACACAAGGCAAATGCAGTCACCAAAAACGAAGTATGCGTTCTCCATTAGATGACAGAACAGGGTCACGGACGCAGCAGTCCGTGTGGGACCCCACCAAGGTCTCAGCAATGCCTGCCCTGGCAGGGTGCTGGCAGGTGCCAGTCACCTGGCAAAGGGTCCTAGAACACTGCAGGCTTCCTGTCTCCTCATCGGGCCCAGGTCTCATCTTTGCCCATGTGCTCTTGGCCATGTGCTCATGTGCCATGATGAGAGCCCGGTTCAATCCCACCAGGGCTTTCTGGTCAACCCATGATATTGAATACTGTACTCCCTTCATTTAAAAAAAAACAAAAAACAAAACAAAACTACAGCGTTGGCCACACTGGCTACAGCCTAGCCCAGTTCCTCCCTCATCCCAGCTGTTCAGGTCTGCACAAACTCCGCTCAGTCTCTGGGAAGCGAAAGTTCTAAACTTGAACCCACAGATAGGATTAAAGGGTTCTTAAACCAGGGTGAAGAAAAGACCTGACATCTTTATTTTCATTAATATCAATGAAAATGTCCTATGTCCTTCAGTGATGGGCATAAACAAGAAATCAGATATTTGCATATTATATGACAATTTTTGTGGTCATATTAAAATATTCTCTTCATACCCACTACTTCCTTGAAGTTGGTGGTTAATAAATATTCCTCCAGATCTTGTATAACATATAAATAAGAAAGGAAATAAATATATTATGGTTTATTTTTTAAAATGTTGTTTAGATAGGGCTCACTATATAGCACAGGCTGGCCCCTACTTGCTCTCAAGTGCAGTTATTACAGATGCCACAACACAGGCTATTGAAAATATTTTGTAACTCTATTTCAATATGGGCAGTTTACCCTCTGGTCCTATGCATTTTATAATATGCATTTATAGGTTATCCTGTGATGGACGTTGTATATGGTACACAGCATCCCTGGTACTTGCCCTACTTGGTAAGGGAATATTTTATTCCCTGCTCAGTTCATCTGCTTCCTTTCAAATTGTTCCTTCCTCTACCTCTACCCTGTTCAAACACATATAAAGGCCCCATATGGCCTTTAGCAGAGCCAATTAATCTTCTTAATCCTTCTCTCTCTCTCTCTCTCTCTCTCTCTCTCTCTCTCTCTCTCTCTCTCTCTCAGCCCAGAACCTTCTTTTAGCTTGGCCTAAACTTTGGAGAGCTCTCCTCACCTTTCCTCCTACCCAGCCACATCCACAAGCACACACATCTAGTTACGCCCAAACATCAGGCAAACCCCAAGTCCTCTTCATGTGGTAGCAAAAGCCCTCTCTCTATCCTACATAGGATGGTCAACCCAGGAAGGTGACATAAAAAAAAGTCAGGGACATGCAAAGCTCAAAGACGGACAAACTTAGAAAAAATAGAGGAATAAAAGATATGAGGTGCCCAGGATACAACAAAGTCTTCCACTGCCCCAGATCACAAGGACATCTAAGGAAGCCTAACACTGTCACCAATAAGTAAACGATGGCCACAAAGTCAGTCTATAACTTAGTTGTTGCTGTGGAGACCAAACTGTCCTGCTCTCGCCCAGCAGCCTCTGGATGGCAAGGCCCTGTGATGGCAGAAACATCAAAGCTGTAAAACTTACCCAGAGAGAGAAAGAGAGATACCGCACACAGGATGTATGCCATCTGGACCGGCACTGCCTCTCGGGGCAGTGGCACTGAGGTTGCTCACCAGCTGAGTGATAAAATTCTGTGCTGTCACGACAAAGGTAAAGAGGAAGCTAGTGGTTTTCAGCCCACGGAGAGACGGAGACGGCTTGCAGAAAGCAAAGGTGGCTACATTCACAGTCACTCGGATCTGGGTGGGAAGTAACTAGTTAGCTTCACGGTGAAGCAAACACACACAGGCAGACAGAAGCTGGGGTTCTTCCTGGCTAAATATGAAGGAATTCCAGAAAACTGGATGAATAAAAAGCACAGAGAAATATTGTGTTCCCCTCTTGAGGGAGGAAGCATGAGGGGGCCCCTGGCAAATACAAACTCAGGGTCTTAGGAGGGGTGAAGATGGACACTTCAGAGTTAGGTTGCCTGAGGTTTGGGGCAGACTCCACCAGTAGCAGCTGTGTGACCTTCGAAAAGCTAACCTTTTCTAACTCTCATCTCTAAAATGGGGCTGCTCATACCACACACCCCACAAGAGAGCCCAAAAGCTCACTGGTTTAAAGCACTTAGAACAATATTCGGTCCACAGAAAGTGTTCAATGGGTATTAGCTCCTGTTAGCACCATCAGAAGACTCTAAATGAATTTTTATCTTCCCAGAGTGGGTCTGGAGACCAAGAAGAGCAGAAGTTATTAGCCTCAGTCTCTAGGACCTGGTAAAGCGCAGACTTAGGTAGATTAGTAGCAAGTTAGTTTGTTTTAGGGCACAGTACCAGATAGATTCTTCACTGTTCTATCCACTACCACCATCCACCTGTCTACCTACCCAAACATCATCTATCCATCCACCATCTATCCACTTATCCAGATCTCCTCATCCATCCATCCACCCACCCATCCATCTGCCAATCATTCTTCCGTCTATCTGCCATCCACTCCACTGCTCACTCATTATCCATTCATCCATCACCATTCATCTGTCATCCATTCATCCATCCACCCATCCAACCATTCATTCATTCATCTAGTCTCCCCTTCCCCCCACCCCATGCTCTGGTGTTGAGGTAGAACTTGCACATACAAAGATATTCACAACTGTCCCTCCACCCTCAGGAAATGCTTTTTTTTTAAAGTTGTTTTCCCTGTGTAATAATCCCTGACTGTCCTGGACTGTCCTAGAACTCCTTGATTTGTCGATCAGGCTGGTCTCAAACTCACAGAGATCCTCCTGCCTCTGCTTCCCAAGTGCTAGATATAAAGGTGTGTGCCACCACACCCAGCCAGGAAATGCCTTCTTAACCAGATGACCACCAATAGATGTGGCCACAAACAATGGGGCACGTAAAGGCAGAGAAGGAAGTTGGTGGGCAGAAGGGATGGTCAGGACAGTTGGGACTGAGCTAAAAAGAGGACTAGAGAAAAAATGGCTGGGGCACAATTGGGAAACACTCTTGCATAGCAGGGCAATGCTGACTGTCCCCTCCTTGGGGCTGGTGTGGGGAGGGCATTGATAAGTTGCCTGGGACAGATCTTAGCGGGTTGTGAAAGCTAGCCAGACTCTAATCTTGAAGAATAGAGGAACCATCAGGAGGGTTTTTAACATGAAGATAGCACGGTTTTTCTCTGAAAACAAAATTTTGTATTATTAACTGGTTGGAAGGTGAGGGAGGTAGAGAGATCTACAAACAAAAGGTCAGTCATAGATTTTTGTAGTTGCTTGTTTCACCAAGAACGAGTTCCTGAATTGGGGCATTTAAAATAAAGACAGGACAGAGAGATGAAACATCAGAAATGTAGAGAGTCCCTCTACATGACAAGATACCAAGTGCTGGAAAGCCTCGTGTTAAAGAATAGCCTCTCTTCTCTAAACAGTGAAGCCTGACGGAGGGGAGCAGGAGAGAACATGACAGATTGTCACAATGGGGAAAGTAGGGAAGCTCCCTTAGGAGATGGCTATGGCTGCAGGAGGTGGGGCATGTCTAGTCTGGAAAGAGTGAGTGAGTGAGTGGTTAAAGGAGCCTTCAGGACAAAGGCATTTTAAAGTAAAATTCACTTTCTTAGTGGAATGATCATAGATCAGGGTGCATCTACAGAGTTGGGATATTAATATTTAATCCATCTATCCACTCTTTATTTCTCTATCCACACACCTGCTCACTGAATCATCCTTCCCTCTGGTTAAATTCACTAGGTGTGGGCTCTTAAAAACGAGCTCCCCGAAACCAGTTAACCTACACAGGCCTTTGTGAAAGATTCTGGACTTCCCCCTTCAAAGTTCTGTGCAAGACCTGGAGGGTAAAGGAAGGACAAGAAAGCTCCACCCCTCAGGAACCTGGAGTCCAGTTCAGTAAACATCTGAAGATAAACAACAGAAACCACAGGAGGAAGCAGGCTTGGGGTGTCCAGCGCATGGCCTGGCAAGAAAAATCCTAGGAGTGAATGGCTGGAGAGGCAGGGCTGGCCACCAAGATCCGTTACAACAGGCATGCTCTGAAGTAGGTTCTTGCAGGTCCAGTATGATTCCAGTGGGCAAGAGGGGATAGGAAGGAAATCCCAGGAAGAAGTAAAATTCCAAAGACAGAGGCAGGGGCATGCTGGCTGTGCATAGGAGAGCATTAACTGGCAGGCTGCCTAGGGCTGAGATCTCAAACTTACTCTCCAAGCTGGTAATTGCAGAAATCTGTTCACCGTTTTGGCTAGAGCTGTCATAGGCCACATTATGGTATTAATATTTTAGGCAAATATACTGTATCAGCAGTTACTACTGTGGAATAAACATCTACACAACTTGGTGGCTTCAGTGATATTTACTTTCACTGATCAGTCTATGTGTTAGCTAAGTAACTTCACTAATGTGTCAGGTGATGGGATCAGTAATGGCCTAGGATGGCCCTGGGTTGGACAACTCAATGCTTTGCCATGTGTCTTACACATTTTCACATAAAGAGTTCCATAGACCTAGTAAAAACACTCCATCCTAGAGGACTAAGGAAGAAAACAATTCACAAGTCTCAGGAAGTCCCTAAAACTTACAACATCCACAAGTCCTTCCCACGCCCACTATAAGCAACAAGGATGCAAGGACAGGAGACTCTCCACTCTTTTAAGCTTCCTATTAAGTTGTGCAGAGAACTCCAGGCATCTAGATTTCGTGAACTGCCAGCCATGCTGGCGTGGGTGTTTTCAGTACTTAGCCGCCTTATCTCTGAACCTTTAAGTAACCCCTTACCTATGAAGTAAGTAACCTCAGCAAACTCCCTGGTTCACCAGTTGGACTTTGGTGGCATTACTTTGATCTGTTATTGGTTCCCATCTGCAGTGGGTGGATCATTGCTAGAAGAATTGTGCCACAGAACAAAGACTAAATCCAAATGCAAGCTCTGCCTCTTGGTTGCAGGAAGCAGCTCAATGACCCAGCAAAGGGGTGGGGGTAGAGTTAAAACCTCGAGCATCACTGCATCTGTCATGTGCGGTGAAGAGAGAATTATCTCAGAAATAAGCATGAACCGCGTGGCCAACAACATGGAGTTTCTACAGCCCTGAAACGTATCTGACCCAGCAAATGTGCTGCAACTTCAGATTCCTGGCTCTTGCCAAAACATTTTTTCTCTTTCTATTTTAGTTGCCTCCATTTCTGCCAGAGCATTGACAGGGTGATGTTGCTTCTTTTCTAAAGGGAGGAGGAAAGGCAGAGAGAGAGAGGAGAGAGAGAGAGAGAGAGAGAGAGAGAGAGAGAGAGAGAGAGAGAGAGAGAGGAAGGGAGAGCACTTTTGTTGTCAAGGAAAAAAAAAGCTGTCCCAGTTCCTGCAAGATAGACAAAAAGTTGTATTGCTTCTCTCAAGCTGACACACCTTGATATTAGTTCTACAGAATCACTGAAACTGTGAACATTGTGATCTCACATCATACGCATCTAGGGCCCCAGAACAAACCACGATGTTTCCCTTACTGGGTGCACGACAGTTTCCTAGACTGACTAATGACGGGCATTGCCGGGCCCACTTTACAGCCAAGTGAATGGAGGCTCCAAGTCCTGGGCTGCTCTGTGGAAATCCTCAAGGTTAGAGTCTGAGGCTGCTGTGCTGACTAGTTCTATGTCAGCTTGACACACAAGGTAGAGCCATTTTGGAAGAGGGAGCCTCTACTGGGAAAATGTCCCCCTAGATAGGCCTGTGGTGCATCCTCATAACTGGTGATTGATGGGGGAGGGCTCAGCCCTTTGTGGGTGGGGGCCACTCCTGGACTGGTGGTCCTGAGGTAGGAAAGCAGACTGAACAAGCTACGAGGAAGAAACAGCCAGTAAGCAGCACCCCCTCAGGACCTCCACATCAGTTCCTGCCTCCAAGTTCCTGCCCTGACTTCTCTCAGTAATGGAGTGTGACCTGAGAGTTGATAAGAACTCTTTCTTTCCCAAATTGTTTCTGGTCATGGTAGGATTTTTTTTGTTGTTGTTGTTGTTGTTGTTGTTGTTTTTGTTTTGTTTTTTGTATTTGTTTTTTTTTTTTTTAGGGGTGGGTGTTTTGTTTTTTGTTTCTTTCAAGACAGGGTTAAATCTGTAAAGCCCTGGCTGTCCTGGAACTCACTGGGCAAACCAGGCTGGCCTCAAATTTAGATCCACCTGCCTCTGCCTCCCAAGTGCTGGGATTAAGGGGGTGTGTGTTGCTAACGGAGGGTCAAGTGTAGGATAGTGAGTGACTTGCAGAGGGATTAAAAACAACAAAAACCAAAACCAGAAAGTCTAAGGGGTCAACAGCAAACTGACTGCCACTGTGTCCCCTGGAGCCCTGGAGTCTTGCCCTAAACTCAGACTTGCTGATGTCAGGCAGCCTGTGGCTAAGCCTCATGGCTACCTGTTCAGCATTCCAGCCACTCTACAAGAAGGGACCAAGAAGAAACCATGGCTCTCTCTGAGTGACAGTGCTGCAGGCTGGGCCTGTGGTAGAGGATGCTGCCCAGTCTCACCCCCGCCCCTTTGTTCTGGCTGCTTGCTGCCCTGGCTCCATCAATACATTTACTATAAGGCTAAAGAAGTTTTCAAAGTGTGGACTGAATTCCTGTGAGCAAAGGCCAAGGGCAGGGTTTGGCACAGAAGCAGCGCAGGCACCAGGGGTGGAGAGCTGGAGATCTGCTTAGCTGCCTGAAGAAGGAAGATACCACCGCAAGGATCCCTAGGTCATTTCTTCTTGCTAAGGGAACATTCCCCAGGGAAGGGCGACTCTATAAACATCCTGATTTACAAGCAACTTTGATGAACAGTTTAGAGAAGACAACTCAGAATAGGAGGAAGGAGTGGGGACAGGAAGCTCCCATACCCACCCTTAGGGACAAATACCCAACTGTTGTGGCTGACACAGTCTGCATTGTTCAAGGGTTCATTGTACTACATAGCCAACTTAAGATTTTTGTGTGTGTGTGTATGTATGCTGGCGGGGTACATGACTTGTAGCAGCCATACGAAGGTTTGCTCTCACACTGTTGGTCCTGTGGACTGAATTCAGGTAGTCAGGCCTGGCAGAAAGTGCTTTGAACCTGCTAAACCACCTCACCAGCCCTAATCACCCCTTGCTACACTAGGGATACACAGCCCAGTCCAGCCTCAAACTCAATAGGTAGAACAGGCTGAGGAACTATTACTGGCCGTGCGTCTGCCTCAGTTCCCCACGTTCTGTGATTACAAGGGTATGCCACCACATCCAACTTGTCTAGAATCTACTGCCTCGCAGTATGTAAAACCACTACTGCCTTTTCTTTAATGTGGAAGAAGTTAAAAATACATGTGGTGCCACGGGAGCACTGAGCCTTTCTGTGTTTTCACACGCCTCCTCCTTCGCCTGCGGCCGTTTTGTTGCTCTGACTTCTAAGTGCTTTAGATGCTCTACATAGTTCCTGTATCTGGCTTACTTCACAAGGCGTAGTATCATTAAGTTTCAATCATGTGCATGTTCAAGGATATCCATCTACCTACCTACGTTTGTATTTTGGCGCATGCACGCATGTGTGTGTGTGTGTGTGTGGTGGGAGATGGAGGTCTCATGCACCTGTGTGAGAATAAACATGCACCCGGAAGCAATTGGGGTTCTTTCTTGATCACTCTCTGACTTATTGTTTGGGGCAAAGTCTCTCACTGACAGTGGAGCTGGCTGATTCAGCGGGGTTGGCTGGCCAGAAAGTCCCAGGGAGCCTCTTGGCACTGCCTTCCCAGTGCTGAGATTATGGGCATGTGCTGCCATGCCCAGCTTCTCCATGGTGTCCGTGGTCAGAAACTGAAGCCTGTATGGTACTCTGCCACCTAAGCCATATCCCCAGCCCCAGGATATTCTTTTTAAAGGCTAAACAATATTCCGTTTGTTTACTCATTCATCTGCTGATGGACATTTAAGTTGCTTCTACCTTTTGGCTACTGTGAATATAATGAGCATATGTGTCTCTTGGAGACATGGCTTTAAGAACATATTTTCTTTAGGACATATTCCCAGAAGTGGGATTGCTAAATCATCTGGCAGGTCTATTTTTAATCTCTTGAAGAACCTCCATACTATTTTGCATAATGGCTGTACTTCACATCAACACCAACACAGCTTATTCCAACTTTTCTGTATCTTTTTAAGATTTTTCATTTACTTACATTGCGCGTGTGCACATGCGTACACACACACATACACACACACAAGCTCTCTTGGAGGTCAGAAGGTATTGGGTCCTCTGGAGCTGGAGTGACAGGCAGTTGTGGGCCACCCAATGTGAGTGTTAGAAACTGTGGGTCCTTTGCAAGAGCAGCAAGTGCTCTTAGCCACTGAACCATCTCTTCAGCCTCTGCCTTCTTGCACAAGAGCGGACATCCTAACACACACCACGTGGCACCTCCTGGTGTCTGATGGGCAATGATACCATGCATCTTCATTTGGATGTATTCTTTAGAGTTTTCTACGCAACTCCTTTCCTAATTTTTAACTTTAATAATCAAATTTTTCTTTTCTTTTTGTGTTTTTTTTCAAGACAGGGTTTCTCTGTGTAGCTGTGGAACCTGTCCTGCCATCTGCTTTGCAGATCAGGCCGGCCTCGAATTCAGAGATCTGCCTGCCTCTGCTTCCCAAGTGTTGGGATTAAAGGCGTGCATCACCACCACTCAGCCAATAATCAAGTTTCTACACAGTTTAACTGATGTCATACCCAAGAAATAGCCACCAAAGTCACACCCAAGAAATAGCCACCAAATCCCAAGTTTTAAACATTTTCCCCACATTTGATAGCACTCTGACCTCAACATTCCATTGCTTCTCCATCAAAGGACTCTAGAAAATTGTAGTAGCCAGTGCTGCTGGCCCAATATATCTGGGAATGCAGGGGAGGACTCAAGCAAGCAGATTGAGCAGGGCCTCAGCTGGCTCCACACTCCACGCAGGGAGTGGGCGTTCATCATACTGGTTTCCTTTCAAACTTTCGATCATTTTTATTTATTTATTTATTTATTTATTTATTTATTTATTTTGAGACAAGGTTTTATTGTGTAGCTTTGGCTGTCCTGGAACTCATTTTGTAGACCGGGCTGACCTTAAATTCAGAGAAGTTCACCTGCTTCTGCCTTCCAAGTACTGGGATTACAGCTGCCTGGTGACTTTCAGTGTTTCAACATTTGAAGTTTTGCTAATTTCTCTCAGGGTGGGCTGGAGACAGGGAAGAACATGGTGCTGAGAGCATGCCGCCCAGTTCAGGACCGCCCTACTTCCTCTGTTGTAAACTCAGGACCACCCTCTTCCTGCCTTATACCAAGGTTAGGTCTAGACAGGTAGGGATGCTCTCGATTGTGCCCAGCCAGCCTGCCCCTTCTGTGCACTAGTACATGACAGGTGCTTGCCCATCTTACAGACTTTCTCCTCACTGATGCAGGCGCCACCCCGCAGGGCCTCTAAATGTGGTGTGTCCTCCGATGCCATCTGTGGGTACAACCATCTTCTCTGTGGCAGCCGCTGCCGATGTGGTGGACCTGCCATGTTCAAATCTCTACATAGCTATTACTCTAGTGTCCTGTGAGCACTGCCCTGTAGTTACAGGGCGCAGAGTGGCTGCCATTCAAGAACCTGTGCTGGACCTCCTCAGCGTGACCTGAAGATGAGACCACATCAGTGTGGGGACTGTCCCCATGCAGGGCACATCCTAAGAATCCCAGTGTGAGACTGAGTGCCGGCCATAGTGAATGCCCCATCTTCATGGTACCATCAGCCTACCAGAACATTTGCCAGGCATCCTTGGAGCATGGAGAAGGTCAAGTTAGACAGGTTTCTGCAGCAACCTGTGAGAAAAGGCCCAGGGGCAGGCCGGTGGCAGGTGGCCAGCCTCAGCAGTGCCTGAGCACGTGGCAGCAGGTGTGTGAGAACATTTGTTTTGCTTTTGACATTGAGAAGGAATCATTTCAGTAACAGTAGAGTTGCCCAAGCCAGGCTCTGCCTGTATCAGGGCTTGGACTGGAGAGAATGCAATGACAGGCCATTTTGACAGCAGATCATTTAACCATACACCCCATCTGAGCAACTCACATAAGGTGATTCCTAAACAGGACACAGGAATACAGGGTGCAAAGCAAGGCCTAGAGGAATGTCAGCCCGGGAGGTGGGCTGTGGATGTCTGCAGAGCTGGAACAACGCAGGAGGGGCTGCGGGTGCCTGCTTCTGCCCAGATCTGCTGGGGAACAGTGTGGTTTTGTGTTTTATGTTGCAGAGTTGGGACTCCAAAGTGAGTCAGAAAAACCACCTGTTGCAGCCTCAGTCTGGTCAGAGAATGTGAGCGTTTCCTCCTCTGCAGAGACGGATGGTTTCCAACTTCTCGTTCCCGAAAGAGAGACTGCTAAAGGTCATGGGAATTGAGCAGGAGACAAGGGAGGGAGGAGCAACAGGATCTCACCCCTACACCTTTCTGCTCGCTGGGAACCTGATCACGGATGTGATGGCTACTCTTGGTTGCCAACTTGACTACATCTGGAACTTAAACCCAAGCAGCTGGAAACCCCTGTGAGGGACGGTTTTTATAACTGAATCATTTGAAATAGGAAGACCCAACTCTAAAGATTTTGAAGTGGAGAGAGCCACCTTTGATCTGGGCCACAGTTTCTGGTGGCAGCCTGCACAAAGGACAGGAAGGAAGAAAGCTTGCTCTTGTTGCCAAGCCCATCCCATCACTGGCAGTAGAGCCGATTTCTCTGGGAAAGACCAGCAGGGACATCCAGCTTCATAGACTGAACAATTACCTGGACCTTCTGCTTGTAGACAGCCACTGTTGGCTAGCTGGACATGACCTGTAAGGTATTCTAATAAATCCCTTTTATGTGTATGTTCATTCATTTTATATGTTATGTTCCTATAGAGAACTCGAATGGACTCTCTGGAAGGCAGCTGTTTCACTGAAGACCAAAATATACACCGTTGACTCTGTGTATGTCTTGCGTGTACATGTGGAGGGCAGAAGAAGCTCTATTTTTGTCCATCTTTTGTTTTTTTTTTTGTTTTTGAGGCATGGTCTCTCACTGGATAGGGAACTACCCATCTCTGTACTGGACGTGGGTGCTACCATGCCCAGCTTCATATATATTTTAGATCTAAGTCTTTAATGTCTATGTGTGCTTTGCCTGCATATGTGTACATACACCACATGCGAACGTAGCGCCCAGAGAAACCCAAAGAGGGCATCAGATCCCCCCAGAACTGGAGTTACAGATGGCGGAAGCCACCATGTGGGTGCGAGAATTGAACCAGATCTTCTGCAAGAGCAGCTAGTGCTCTAAACCACTGAGCCATTTCACCAGCCCCCACCGCAAGACCCCCATGTGTCCAGGGGATTGTGTTCCGGTCCCCGTGCCTGCAAGGCCAGAACGTGACTGACTGAACCACCTCCCAAGCCTGACAGTGCTGTTACAGGATTTGAAGAGAGTCGAAGGTACTGCCTTTGCACCTGGAATCAGCCACAATTCCTCCTCCTGGTGAGAGGAGAGGCCCACAGAAGCCAATATCAACTTCCGCACACAACTTCCATTTAAATTAAACTTCCTTTAATGAAATAAAAAACAAAAACCAATGGTGCGTTGCATAATATTTGTGGCCACAGTATAAAACAACACAATTAGTCTGTATAACATTGGGTATGGACGAAAATACACAAGACCTCTTTGTCTACGGAAAAGTCTGCAGATTCTCGTGTTGTACACCAGAAAAGAAACCCAACCTTGTTCTCCTAGTGAGCTGCACATGTGTGTCACTGAGAATATGGTCACACAGCGGAGGAGAACTCACCTAAACCCTAGTTCCCTTCTTCCTGTTGTCAAAAAAAAAAAAAAAAATTCCCCCGAAAGTAGCGAGTCGTGTAGTATTGCTTAGTGTTCCTGCTCCAGAGGTGCAGTCTTTGGCTCACAGGTGCCGTAACAAAATCATGGCTGCAGGCAGTCTGCAAAGCAGGAGGCAAAAGCCACCAGAGAAACAGAGGTCCGGGCAGGAGGGAGCCCTGTGGCTGGGGGGAGGGGGCGAGACACACATTGGGACATTTCTCAATGAGGATTTGATCCAGCTGGTGAGTCAGGGGGCCAGCAGATCCCATGCAGGAAAAATCTGAAAGGTTGTTAAAAAGCCAGAGTTTGCATTTTTCTTATTCTATTTCTTTTTTCTTTTTTAAAAAGTGAATCGTGTGTGTAAACATCGTAAAGTAAACACTTGGAAGTAATTTCTAGGCTTCGATCTGAATGGAGCTTAGGCTCTTTCGGGGGGAGGGGGAATTTTCGCAACGAGGGGGGAAAAAACCCAACCTTCTATAAAGTTTCTCTTTAAGAAGTGCAATTTCATTTGCCAAGGCCTGGCTCAGCCTCCCCTTCACCAGTACTTCAGGGGAGTGGGCGGGGCTCAGGAAGAACACTTCAAGGGGAACCCTATTTGGTACATCAAGAGTGTTTGACCACACTTAAAGACTCACATCCCAGAACGTTGCTAGTCCATAAAGGAACTAAGGTCCTGGGGCTTCTGGCCCCTCTCCCAGCCCTAAGCAGTTTGGGGGTCTGGGCGTGAAGGTCAGGACCTTTGCAACTCAGGCTCAAATCTCAACACCAGTTGAGAAAGGGGAAGGCAGGCCTGAACACTCATCTGTCTCACCATCAGGTGCCTGTCTGGCCCACCAGCACCCAGGGCCTGTCTCACCCAAGGCTAAGTCTCTCTCCTCCTAAGGAGGACCACACGACAATGACCCTGAGTCTTCTTCAATAACTGCAGGGCTCAAAGGCTGTTACTAAAGAAGTACCTGGCTCTACTCCCCTAATTCCTGTGTGTACAATCACTTGTACCCCACCTCTGTCTGAACGAGCGGTTAAGGAAGTGACATTTAGAAACGCCCATATCTGTCAAGACCCCCCTCTTCCTCTGGCCTCTCTTGTTGCGTGGGCTGCAACGCGGTCTCCTTGTTACCTCCACACTTGGATCTACCCGGGCTGGACCCACTTGGAACCATCCGCTCAGAATCTCAGCACAGGAGCAGAGCAGTCCCCGGGTGGGCCAAACAAGCAGAGGAATCTGGATGGCGAACACAAATGCCACCGCGGGCCACATGGAGACAAGGTGGGGAGGGGGGCTCAGCTCATCCTGGCCCACGGTGACAAAGAGCTGCAGGGGAATGGCCTTCTATTTGTGTTACTTTATTGCTCAAAACAAAGGAATCTTTCCCCCCTTTGGAAGACAACAGTGTCAGATCCTTCAGAGCCAGAGGGACAAGCAAGGGCATCAGTTGGCAGTGAGCCTTGGTACCCAGGGGAGGCCTGTGGGTGGCCAGTGCTGTGCTAGGTTGAGACTGGGTGGCTGAGGTCCTGATGAAGACCTGGAAGGTGTGTCTGTCTGATGTCCTAATTCCTGCTGTGCCCAGTCAGGCAGAGCCAGCTGCTCTCAACCTGATTTTACAGGCCATTCACATGACAGTAAATTGCTGGGTTCCCTTCATATTTCTAATAGGAAGGCAAACATCCACAAAATATACCCCTCTTCACTACCCTCCTGCAGGGATCTTAAAAGGACTTCAAGGACTGAAAAGGTCACAGAAAACACACGCTTGCTCTAAGCAATTTCTGATTCCTTGAAGTCAGTCAGGATTGCAGGCTGCAGTCTGCTTTTGTGTGAAGGAGCTTGCGAGGCAAGTGAAGGGTGTGGCACACTGTGGCTCCCATGTAGGTCCTGCGGCCACCAGCGACAGTGCCTCTCATGAAGGGACAGGGCGCCTGGCTCAGCTGTATAACTCAGATGCCCTCAGCTCCTCCCCTCCCCTGGGCTCTCTGGAGCGCAGTGGCCCCTGAGCTGTCAGGGAGAGAGAGAGCATCTCTTCCTTTCCTTGCCCCCAGTGGCCTTTTGCTCGCAGACCTGCCCTGAACAGAGGTGGCAGTGGATTTTTCTTCATACTCATTCTTAAGGCTAAGGTGGCGAGATAAGGTGCTTGGTGGAAAGCCAGATTCTAGACTCCAGGGCTGCCGTTTCCTCACTCTCACAGAAACAAACCCGAAAACAGAAGAGGGTGGAGAAGGGGGGGGGGGGGAGCACAAAGGGCATAGGAATCAAGAAGTCACAGATGCTGAGTTTAGGTTCTAACAGAGTTTAAACTCTTGAAAATGGGGACTGGGCAGGGTAGTCAAAACCACAGCTTGCCTTTGGTGCAGGTCTTTATCAGCTCCGGGACAGCAGGGAGGGCAGCAGGCAGCAACTCTACAGATGCCAGCCCCTAGCATCCGGATGCTAGCTCTCAGGTGGGCAGATACCCGCTCACCCGCGATGACCAACTCTGAACACCTTCAGCCCTCCTCACCGCAATCCCTCAAATCAAAAGCGATCAGCACACACAAATGAGAGGGTTGAGAAGCTGCTAGGAGGAAACTAATTAGACCAGGGTTAACCGTTGAAAAGCTGCAGCTGGGGAAACACACACTCGATTGTTACGTATCAGAAAGTGCCGTGGGAAGAAGAGCCGTGTGCTGGTAAACATGTCCGCGCTCAGAACTTGACATGCAGAAAAGAGAGAGCGCCAAGTCCCACCTGAGATTAGAGAGGACTGGATTTCGTGTAACACACTTGGTTGTAAAGTATTACTGGTCCTCTTCTCACCCCCGCCATTCCTACACTGTTCCTCTGTCCTTCCATCTCCGCTGCTTAATCCATCTCCATGGACATGAGCCGGCGGCGCTCCCGACGCGTCTCCCGCACCTCCTTCTTACAGCACCAGTGGGAACTGCAGTATCCGATGAGGCAGGACAGGAGTCCGATGACTGTGGACAGGCCCACGCCAATCAGCAGCGGGTACTTGAAGGCATTCAGCACTGGGCACGAGAAAGAGAAAGGGTTAGTGCTGAGAGGGAGAGCGCTGGGAACACTGGCCCCCTCTCTCCCTCCCCTGTTTATATCCCCCACTTCTACTCAGGGTCTCTGTAGAGACCAGAGCTCCCCAGATCCTGCACCTGGCACGGGATTCAGAAAGGAGTAGTCCAGCTATATTGAAGAAATGAGCCCATGCCCCCCACTCAGCTCTTCAGAGCTGGGCGTGTGTGGGGGGCACGGTAAAGAGATTTTACTTGATGCCTTTGAATGTCAACTTCTTTTTAGGGTTTTGGCAGGAGATTGATTCTAAAAGTCAGTATAAGGGCACCGCACATTGAGCAGCAGATGCATCCTTAAAGGAAAAAAAAAACCTGAATAAATCAATTCTATGCATCGAATAACTGAAGTGTACTAAAGATGCTATTTTAAGTAACACTATAGTAAATTATCGAGCAAAGTGAATAATCACTCCCTTCCTTGTTTGGTAAATCTGGATTTTCATATGGAGTTACTTCAAGCGGAGTTGAGATGCAAATGAGGCAGAGATGACAGGAGTTTAGATCCCACTCCAGGAGCGCCATCTTCCCTCCCAGCAAGCACCAGCATTTCGCGTAGATTCTGCCTCCCTCCATTCAGGTCCTTAATGTTTGGAATGATCTAATTATCATAACAGCCCCATGGGAGACTACTGTCACAGTTTTTCAGGATGTGGACCAGAAAGTATCGTGGGTGGCGCTCTGTGCTCCAGGCAGGGCATGGCTGTCCCCACCTTCAAGTCAGACTGGCTCTGTTTACCTGCGCGAGGGCTTCTATCAGACAGGTTTACTAACACTTCCTTATGGGGGAGAGTGGAGGAGCGGCTCACGAGGCCCTCTACTCCAATATAGAGTGGTTGGTAATTACTGGTGTGTGTGTGGTGGGGATGGGGGGAATGGAACATGACTCTTCTTCAGTGGTACAGCTGCCTGTATGCTGCCCATACTCCTGTACCACTAATAAAGTCACGGAGTCACCAAGCAGACTTGGGTGACACTGCTTCTTTGGTTAGTCATTGCTTTCATCCGTGGTGACTAGAAGTGGGCCTCCTAGGAAAGGTCACTCAACAGAAAGACTCAATGACCTGGAGGAGCTGGAGTGGGATGGCCCCTCTCCTCAAACTGACTTGCTGCTAGGGAAACACACTCTTGGTCCAGGCTTCTCCTGACCCTTGGAGCATCTGGAACCAATTCTCTCCATGGAGTTGTTCCAAATGGCGTAACTTTCTGAAGCTTTCACAGGGCAGACATGTTTCTTGGGAATAAAGGGACAAGTGTTCAGCTCTGAGGTGCTCAAGGGGCAGAGATCTGATCGGTTAGGTTGGTGCGGACGGGGTGGATCTGCTATGGGTCAGTAAAGCTAAGAGACACTCTCCCATCTTGGGGTTCCAAGAGGTTCCCACTCTGTGCTAGTGGCTCTGGGGGAGCCTTTCTTTTTCAAGAAGTAAAACAGTATGCGATGGGAAGCTCAAGTGGAAAGATCACGAGTTCGAGGCCAGTCTTGGGCTAGACAGTGAATTTGAGCCACAGGAGATCACATCTCCAAAAGAAAAAGCAGCGGGTGGGCTAGAGTAGGTGGTCTTTAGTCTACACCTCTCCTGGAGGCCTCTCCGCCCCCACATGGCAGAAGCCATGCCGACCTTAGGATACAGTGAAATGGGTTTCCACAGACCACAGAAGGGCCAAGGCTCCCACAATCCTTTTCCAGGGGTGTCACCAGGCCCGGATTGCAAAGCTTGCAACATGCAAAACTGCATAAAATATAAAACAAGCTGCACCAAACTATGGAAACCTGGATTCTATGTGCTGTAGCAAAACGCAAGGAGGAGATAATTCAGCCACTCGGCGCGGGAGCTCACCGTCCATCTTCACAGTTATAAAGATAGGCCTGGAGTGGATCTCGGCCTCCCTCTGCCAGGAACCTGTTGGTGACTTCACCCATGGAGTCACAGAACAGTAGTAGTTGCCAAAGTCCTGGTCCTCAGAGCCATGCACTTGCAGCAAGAATTCCAGCACGCTCACTCGCTCCAGACTGAGAGTACTCTTCCAATCCCTCAGGCCTGTAGTCACGACTCCCTTCCGGTCCAGGGAGGAGAGAAGGACGGGAGCTTTGTCCAAACCAAAGGAGTGTACTGCAAACCAGGATACGTCGAAAGCCATGTCGTCTGTGGGTCACCAAGCAAAGCACCGAGGTCAGGGTATGAGCAGAAGTGATGGACACACTCTCCATAACTGTAACCCTTATTTCAGGCTGGCTCAGGCAGCCTGTGATGACCTGTCACAGTCACCCCTGGGGCAAGGCCACACAACCACAGGAAGCAGTGTGTGAGCCTGTGACAAAGTGTCCAACTTGACCATCACTATAAGGAACAACGGGAAGAAGAACAGGGGTCACTTTGCCCCCACGGATAGACAGTCCTGTGTGTCAAGTCTAGGCATGATGTGCAGGGTCCCTGGGCTCTTCGAGTAGAAAAACCGGAGACTGGAAAGACCGTAGGGTTGAAAGAACAGATTGTACATTTAAAACAAAATGTACCCAACTTAAAGCTGTAGACAATTTGAATTGGCTTGTTCTCTTTGGTTCCCCGCCCCCTTCCCCTTGCAGAAGTGTTTAAGCTCAGAACAAGAGGGGAAAAAAAATCAAGCTGAGAAAATTGAACAGAGTTAATAGTCCTTGAGAGTAAAGTTGGTGAATCAAACTGAGATTCTAACAGTCTCAGTGAACTAAGGTGGGGCAGACACAGAGAATGTGGAAACTGAGGCCGCATGCTAACCCAGACCCCCCTGGACAGTACCAGCCAACACCAGCTGTTTGGCTGGGAAACCCATCCAGAGGCCATGTGAGGACTGTGGGTCATACACACAATTACATCTTAAATCTCCTTGACAAAATTCCTTTTTCAAACAAACAAAAAAAACTCAAAAAACTCACTGAGTATTGAACCCAGGGCTGTGCTGGGCAAACACTCTGCTGGCAAACTACATTACCCCCCTGGCTCGGGACTTTTTATGCCAGTTTTCGCTGAACAACAACAACAACACTCATCCATTCAGTGAAAGTGTACCAATAATGTTGGAAAACACATCATAAGGCAGACAATGTTATCCAGACCTGTGCAAGACAGAATGGGCGGAACTAACAGCAGGAGTTTCCTAACATGTCCAAATGGTGACTCCTTCTCAGCTCACTGCTGGGGCAGAGCATCTCTCGCCCACCCTTCTGTACTTCAGCACAAACAGTTCACCGTGTGTAAGTCTCTGAGACCAGCTTGGCAGGATTGGGGTGAGTGTTGCGATTTCCACTCAGTGCCAGGGCACAGTGGGCTTTCCTACCCATGGAAACTCTGCTGCCATGCGCAAGCCTAGAATGGCTACTAAAACAAGGATAGAGGTCTTCCCTTTACTTCATTCCCCACTGTGCATCATAGGATGGCAGGGAGAGCTAGCCTGGGCTAGAACCCCAGGACCTACTGGCCACATGACCTGAACAAGCCACGTTAGTTCATTGCAACTTAGCTAAAGTGCAATTGATAGGGGTCTGGAAAGATAGCTCAGCAGTTAAGAGCACTTACTGCTCTTGCAGAGGAGCAAGGTTCAGTTCCCAGCACCTACGTCAGGTGGCTCACAATTGCTTGTCACTCCAACTCCAAGGGGATTGACACTCTCTTCTGGCCTCCATAGACAGACAGACAGACAGACAGACAGACAGACAGACACACACACACACACTTGTGTACAGACACACACAGGCATACATATAAAAAATAAACAAAAATAAAAATGCTACTAACAGCATGGGCAAATACTGCAAAATCACGCCTGGACCACAGTGAGTGCTTTCTAAAGTGATGGCCCTCATTGCCATATGTGGCCGGACAAGTAGGTGCTGCTTGGAGGAAGGGCTTGGGCTGTCTACCTGTTGTCAAGGCTGTGGGTCCTTCAAGTGGACAGCTGCCATGCTGTGCCACCTCCTCTCACTGCACACACTGGTGCAGGTACTAGATGCTGACACTCTCAAACTGTACCTCTCTAGAGCCACCTTACTTGCTATAAGGGCCTTACGGAGGCTCCAAGTCACCATTAACTCCAGCCACTCAGCCTCTGGACGATGACTGAGCACCAAGGATATGAAAATCCAGCTCCTTGAAGACCCACAGCTCCAAGTACCATTGGCTCAGTTGCTGGGGTTCACAGCACACTCTGGAGAAACCCCCCATGACTCACACTGGCCTCAGTTTTGCTTCAGAGCCTGACCATGCTGCCACCCACGCTTGGCTGCTCCTGGCTGCCCTGCCGTGGGGTACAGGAGTGTCTTGGCTCTTGGCCCACTTATGCAACTTTCCCACAGAGATTTCCCTCTCAGAGCCCATAGGATGAATGAAAAAAAAGGCAAAAAAAAAAGAAAGAAATTACAATTTGTGTTTAATTATTCAGAATCTTCCACCCACACAGACCAAGAGCGCAAAGTTCTGGAACAGCTACCTATAGCTTTTGCAATTACACTGGAGAAATGAGCATTTCGTGAAAGGCGCAACCGGCGACCTATTAATTAGCTGAGAAGGAACATGGGGGGGGGTGTTTCTGAATATATCATAAACGAGTTCTGAAACAGCATTGCTCTATGCAAACTTTTAAGGGGGTTTTGCTTGCTTTTCCCAGGCAATCTTTTCTATCTTTGCCTTCCTTTCCGCTTCCACAGGTACCTTTGTGTCTTCCCGTTCCCCGACTTCAGCATAGCAGTGGCTGCCCACTTGCTCAGAGCCCAGTCTCCTCAGACTTCACCCCCAGGAAGAAGCACAGCAGCTCTGGGTGTGCATGGGTGCGTGGTGGGGATGGGAGGGCTCTTTCTTTCCCTTTCCTTCTACACATTCCTTTCTCTCACCTCTAAAGCTTAGAGCAAACATTGGTACCGTACCAATGGATTTGGAACAAGATGGAGCCTACCTTGTTCTGATGAACAGACTTCCTGCTCCTCAGTCACGCTTGTTTGCTCGTATTGCCCCCCACTGCTGCTGGCCTGTGTCTGAGGCAGAGCTGAGCAAACTACTTCCTACTGGGTCCTTCCTAGGAAGCATATGTAGATCACGAGCTGGTAGCCACCTGAACATTTGAGCAGTAGTCCTGAGGGAGCCAGCATTCATCCTGACGGTGGTGGCTACCCAGCCGATGACCCTGGATGGGCCACCATCCCTGTGTATCAACCCTACCCCTTCACAGAGAACAAAACCGGCCTGCCTGCCCCCAGGGCCATACTTCCAAGGGTATATACACAGAAACACACGAGAACTCAGACAATTTGACTGCTCTAAAGCGCATGACTTTGTTAGGAACGGGGTGGAGCAAGACAGTGTCAGGGTCACATCGGGTGAAAGGGATAAAGGCAGGCTAGGCTCTTCACAGAACCTTTGAGAAAAGGCAAAGCTGGGTACAGTCCTGCTCAGCAACAGGGCCAACACCCTAATGCCTTTAATGCTCCTTCAAAACCAGAAGAATCAATGAGCAAGGGATGTCTCCTGGCTGAGAATGCACCAAGCAGAAACTGTCTGAGGAATGGGCCCACAGTTCTGAGGCATCTGTCGACAAGGTTAATCTTTTCTCTCAAGAGGTTCATAGAGCTGGGGACGTTGCGCAAGATTCCATCTCCAGTACGATGGGAGAAGGGGCACTATGAAGCTATCCTACAAGTCCTAAATGCTGTCATTTTTCCTCTGGTCTGTATTTTTTCATGGGTGTCCTTAACTAGGCTGCAAGCTCTCTGGGGCAGGCCTCGAACATATTCACTGCTCTGTTCCCCGCATCTACAGCTGCTCTTGTGTATGGAAGGAGCTCAGAAACAATGAATGAATAATATATAGAAGGAGGGCCCTGTGAGCAGTATTCTAACTAGGCCACAACAAACCAGGAAGAGATCGACTGATTGCCCCAGAAGTATTTTCAAACCTCACAGCAGTGAATGGTCTCACAGAACCAAGCCAGTGGGTCCTGGCTAGTCTTTGTCAACTTGACACAGCTAGAGTTATCTGAGAGGAGGGAACCCCTACTGAGAAAATGCCTCCATAAGATACAGCAGTGAGATATTTTCTTAATTAGTGATTGATGCAGGAGGGCCCAGTCTGCTGGGGGTGGCGCCACCCCTAGGCTCTATAAGAAAGCAGGCTGAGCAAGCCATGAGGAACAAGCCAGTAAGCAGCACCCCTCCATAGTTTCTGCTCTGTTTGAATTCCGCCCTGCCTTCCTTCAATGAAGGACTACAGTGTGGAAGTGTAAGCCAAATAAACCCTTTCTTCCCCAACTTGCTTTTGGGTCATGGTTCTTCATCGTAGCAACGGAGATCCTACCCACCTAAGAAAGGCAAGTAGAGATCAACAGACAGTCCAAACCCTCGTCCCTACACCCGAGAGACAGTGAGAATGACAAACATTCACCAAAAGCATCTGGAGGAGGGGGAAGAATGGAGGGGGGTACCTGGGTCCAGCACGGCTCCTTCCAGCGTGACAATACAGAAGAGTTGGATGAGCTCTCCCCGGGTGACTGACGGCGTGTCCGAATGCACAGAGGCATTAAATATGGGACCTGGAAGAGAGTGGAGTTTAAGTCGCATTAGTCTCTTTCACACAAGTTCAACTTCCATTCCTGAAGCTCCAGTAGCATCTAAATGTGGTTCGCTTTCCTGGGAACTGGTCTAGGGACATCGTAGAGCAGGTATTCGAAGATCTCTTTTCTCCACCCAGAGACACTTGCATCGGGCACACCTAGCTGAACTCGGTCTGGACGAACTCTGAACTGACCTTCTCTGCCTGATGCCCACAGCTTCCTTTGGTAGGATACGTTCACCTCGCAGCTGGGAAGCTTAGGTGGGTTCCGGGTTCAGTGTAGTCCAAACTAGCCAGGGAGGGTGAGAGACCAGAGGGTCAGGGGTCAGGGACCCAACCCTTTTGGTCCCAGTTGGTTGACTGGCCTTAGCATGTTCTGCAGTACTGATGGGGACAAAGACCCCAGAGTTAAAGGGCTGAAACCCAGTTAGGAGACAGACCAGCCCCCAACAATGACAATGTTTACATAAAATATAGGGAGGGGCACTGAGAGAATGCTAGAATTTTAGGAGAAACAGACAGCGTGGAGAGTCCTAAAAGTCCAGCCAAGTTGGGGCAGGCAGGGTGCATATACTTCTGGGTCAACTTTGCTGCAAAACTAAAACTATATCTCAGCCTCCACTGAGCTCTCCCCTCACCGCAAGAATACAGCGCCTAATGATTACTTTGAACCCATCTCTGATTCCCCTTAGATTATACAGGTATTTCACAGCTCAAGTCAAACTGATCCCAACAGCTTAATGCTTAACTTTATTATTCCACCTTCTAAAATCTAGGAATAAGAAAAACTGAAAGAATGTTCTAGAATATCAGTGCTGTGGGATTCTACTTGGGATTTTCAGCAGAGCATAGACAGACGGCCTGGGAAGCAGAGGTAGAGCTTACTTGAGAAATAGGGACATTACTGTTTCCTTGTTCAGATTACTGGCAAGGAAAATGGACCCCAAAGTGTGTTTTAAAGCCTCCATAAAAAACCTACTGGCTCATGAGAGTGTGTGAAAGGTCACGCCGCCATGAGGCAATGAGCTGAAATGACTCTGGCTGGATTTTCACTTCAGTTTGATGACTAATAAGAAGTCATGAAATTGCTTTCCTAGCACTAAGGATATGAATAATCCATGTAGTCCCCAGAAGAAGGGTAAAGAAAGGGTGGATACAGAGATAGGTGTGTTAGGGAGACCCAGGGACTAAACTCCAGAGGGGCAGAGAACATGGCAGGACAGCCGGCCCAGGAGACATCACCTCCACCAGATGCCTCAGCCCTGCCCCTGCTCTGCCCCCCCCCCCCGGCTCTGCCCACAATTGTGTGGAGTTCAGGACCAGCCTTACTGCTCTGAACCAGTTACATGTAAATGACTGAGAATGTTGTTTCTGTTGGTTCAGTGGCCGCAGTGAACAAGGAGGTTATACTTTTCCCGTAGATTAGAAACTTGATTGTAATAAAGGACTCTGCTAAGGGCTTTCTTTGAAAGTATTCAGGCCCCTTCTAAGAAAACCCCAAGTGACCAAACGCCGAAACGCTCAGTTGATTTATGTATTTTTCTTATTTGAAACAATGAAATAATGAAACATTATTAAAAAACAATGATTTTTTTTCTAATTTGAACAAACGTCACTTGTCTTTATATTTCCAAAGAAAACCCCAAATGCCTTCTGGGTCGGTCACAAGTCATAACTCCTATTCCCCTACTGGTGGCTGCCGTGGGAACCAAGGGAGGGCTGGTGAGAGGGTCTGTGCTCTGTCTCACAGTGCAGACAGGGCTGGGGAAGAAGGCCTTCATTGTGGCAAACAACTTGAGAGGAGTGGATTTCCTTCTGATGAAATCAACAGCTCAATGTTAATATGGTCATTATCCCAGAATAGTGGGATATTTCGAAATATTTTTATTATGGTCAAGTTTTGTGGCAAAGCTGTTTTGTGAGGGAATTTGTCTGGTTAACTCTGCAGACCACAGACTATGACTTGAGAATTCAGTGAGCAGCCAGAGTCGCTAGGGGTCCCTGGATTCCCAGTCAGCTAAGAGTATAGGGACCACTTAGGTTTTAAATACAAACACTGACACAACCACGGTCCATTCCCACTAGGAAAAGGCCCGAAGGGCAGCTTCTCTGTGCAAGCAAACACTGCAACCCATCTGCTCCTCCAGCCGGGGGGTGTCACGGCTAAGTGATGTTACTCTCTGCAGCCCCGGGCCAGTGTCTACCTAGCACTTACTTACAGTGTCTACTGTAACAGGACAAATGATCATCTGACATTAAAGGGGGAAGAAGTGGGTCATAGAATTTTATCTATAGCCAAGACTTCCAAATCATGAAGATAACACCAGAGGAAAAATTCTAGGAAGATGAACAACCTAAATTAGTGTTTCGTAGGGCAGGGTGAGAGTGGGGGTGTGAGTGCTCTACTTTCTGCAACATGGATCTATTTTAAATTTTTAATCATTATTTTTATTCTAAGTGTATGCCCATTTTGCCTGTGTGTGTGTCTGAGTACCACATGTGTTATTCCCACGGAGGCCAGAAAAGGGCGTCAGATCCCCTGGGACTGGAGTCGTATATATGCACACAGTTGTGAACTGCAATGTGGGCACTAGGAATTGATCCCAGGTCCTCAGAAAGAGTGCTCAGGGCTCTTAATGTCTTAGCGCTTTCCCTCTATTTACACATTTCTACACTAAAAAGAAAACAATTACTACTCTTTTAAAAGGATAACTCCTACATCATCACGCTTAAATCTCATTTCAACCCTGATACCTAGGTCAGTAAAAGTCATGATCTAGTAGATTTCCCCTGGGAAACTCAGACCCCACTAACAAGAGAACAAGACTGGGGATGGGGTGATAGGATGGTGGAGCCAGGGAAGCCTTCTTTGTCATGGGTCTCAAGGCAGAGTGCTGATGGGTAGAAATGAAGGCTCTTCATGATCAATTCAGTTGTTTACTGGGGGACAATCTGGGGCTCTAGTTCTAGGCTGGTCAAACAGGTGGCAACTTCTAACTAAGATGGGGACAATCTGTGACAATTCCGCAGACAATATAGTTTTTAGGCGATCTATTCAACCTGGAAGTAAAGAGAGTACTACCTGCCAGACTGAGATTTAAAGAATTAATAGACTCAATCTCTATCCCTAACACAGAAATATATATGAGGGATTTTATATCTCCCCCTTACACATAAACGAAAGAATGATCAAATAACAAATGTAAAATAAGACAGAAGTGACTATAGCAGAGAGTAAGACAGAAACATACAAAAAAGGACAAAATCATGTAATCATCTCAACAAAACACAAATATGGATAAGTGCTTTTCCTGACAAAAATGCCCAACAAGGGACAAGTGTGGAGAATTCCCGAGGCAGAGGCAGGTGGATTCTGATCTACCTATAAACAAATGTGAGCGATTTAACAATCTCTTTTTCAAAAAGATACATTTTATTTATTTATTTATTTATTTTTGGTTTTTTGAGACAGAGTTTCTCTGTGTAACAGCCCTAGTTGTCCTGGAACTAGCTCTTGTAGACCAGGCTGGCCTCAAACTCACAGAGATCTGCCTGCCTCTGCCTCTTGAGTGCTGGGATTAAAGGGATGCATGACCACCGCCTGGCTAAAAAGAATATATTTTAGTTTTGTTTGTTTAGGTGTGTGCACATGACTGCAACCGCCCAGGAAAGCCAGAAAAGGGTATTGAGTCCCTGGAGCTGGAGTTACAGGTAGGTGTGAGGTGCTCAACATGGGTGCTGGGAACCACACTAGGGTCCCAGAATAGTTATGTGCTTTTAACCACTGAGCCATCTCTCTGCCCCCAATAATAATAATCAATTAGAGCATCTTGCATTTGTTATATTGATTCAGTTAATGACAGATTTTTTTTTGTAAATGAGTATAAAAGTATATGCATTCAAAATTCCGAACTAAAAAACAAAACAAAACAGAAAACCCAAAAACTCCCTAACTAGCATGCAGGGTGGCCTAGTGAGACCTGCTAGTCTAACATTGAAGAACATAGACAGTTCTTCACAGGGATCATCTAACGGAGACTGGGAATTTGAAGCTTTAACAGCCATCTTCCTACTGAAAGCCACACAGAAGGTGTGCCAGGTCCTAGTGAGTCACACGTAAGTGTGAAATATTTCCACTTGTGAACATCCACCTTGCAGCCATGCAGTCCAGAAACGTGGGCTTTTCTGCCTTACAACACGATGCTATTCTAGTTGCTAAGGATAAAGTCATTTCTGAGTAGGTAAATATCATGAATAACAGTTGTCAACAAACTTGGCAGAGTCGCCAATACACAGCACCACAGTAACTCTGGTGACGCCTATTACAGGAAGTGTTTCCAATCCACGACTCAGGGGAGCAGTAAGGCTGAGGGTCCATGCCAGGGTGGAATCACTCCTGAGAGGCCGGACCCAGAGCTGCTGTCACCACATAGAGTCCTCCAGTTGGAAGCCACGAAACGACTGGATTCAGGCTCCCATTCTGAACCATCCATTTCGACAAGGCATGTGCTTTTCTCTCCACTATGTTCCTCAAAGACTGAAGTATCAGTTCTGGTCTTTTTTTTAAAATAAAACCATACATTTCCAAACAACCAAAACAAAAGAAATAAAAACTTGCACATGCGTGTTTTAGACAGACGTATACCAGTGGGGAAGTGGACAGACCCGACTCGTCCATCATCTGATGAGATGATAAGGTGTGGCCTGACAGTGTAATGGACTAGTCCCTGATCACAAGGATGAAGTGAAGGAAAGCAGGCTGCAACATGGGGGATACTTGAAAACCCTGCTCAGACACTACGGTGACATATGTGCCAAGAACACAGCGCAGGAAACTCCACATACGGAGAAAGCAGAGGGGTCACTGCGGGGTGGCAGGCTGGACACTGTGGGTGAAGGGTCTGAGTTTCATCTGGGTGCCATAGGAAATGTTCTATAATTGTCTCTGGTGACTGCTGGTCACACAACCCTGTGAGTGTATGAACAGCCTCAGAGTTATGGACCTGGCAGGGATAAACTAAACAGCATATGACTTCCGCTTCACAAGCTATTTGAAAAGGCAAGGACAAGGGCTTGGGAGACCGCACGATTTGTAAGAGTGGTCGCTGCCTATAAATGAGGACCCGAGTGACCCCAGCACTGTGTGTAAGTTGTGGGTGGTGGGGAGACAAGGATCCCTGGCTGTCTCGCTATCAGGCCTGCTCCGGGCTCAGTGGGGAAGCGTTTCAGAGGAACACAGAGTGACAGAACCAGACACCTGACGCCCTCCTCTGCCTTCCAAGCACACATGTGCACATAAAACCACACACATATATCACATTCACATACCACTCACACATACCCAAAGACAAACAAATAAATAAAAGGGCCCTTGATTAAAATATTGGGCTTGTCTCCCAGCTCAATCTGTGGCGTCATGGAGTTCAGTTCTGTGCTCACCTGAGGTTTGGAAGTCAATCTCAATGGGATTGGAGAGACTAGTCGCCGCTTCTCGCCACAAGCTACCCCCAATAGGAGACCAGGCTGTCACCACGCAGCGGTACAGCCCTGCGTCAGAGACCTGAGTTTGGTACATTCGGTATCGAAACTCATCCTCTTGAACCTTCTCTAACACCACGCCGTCCACCCGCGATGCGTCTGTCCAGTTCTCCAGCTTCACCACAGAGTCCTGGTCCAGGGAGATGATGTACTTGGTTTCGTTGGGACTGGAGAGGTCCCCAACAGGCTTCTCAGCCGTGATGAGCACAGAGTAGCGCGGTGACTTAATATTCTTGGAAGACACTTTGCAAGTCATCTCAAACGTGTTCCCCGCGGCAAAGAAGGGCTTTGGCTGCCGTGCCTTCACCACGAGCACAGAATCTGGAGTGAAGAATCAGAGGGAGGTCATTTCCAAGAGATTTGGTTAAAATGGATATACAGGGGCATCCGCCGCCATCGGGGTTCCCGGGCGGCGGAGCGCGTCGGGAGCGGGCGGGCAGGGGGGGCCCGAGGGCCGGGTGTCAGCTGCCGTGTCGTCCCGCAGCCATGGCCCTGCGCTACCCCATGGCCGTGGGCCTCAACAAGGGCCACAAGGTGACAAAGAACGTGAGCCAGCCGAGGCACAGCCTGCGGTGCGGGCGCCTCACAAAGCACACCAAGTTCGTGCGGGACATGATCCGGGAGGTGTGCGGCTTCGCGCCCTACGAGCGGTGCGCCATGGAGCTGCTCAAGGTGTCCAAAGACAAGCCCGCGCTCAAGTTCATCAAGAAGCGGGTGGGCACGCACATACGTGCCAAGAGGAAGCGGGAGTAGCTGAGCAACGTGCTGGCCGCCATGAGGAAGGCGGCGGCCAAGAAGGACTGATCCCCCCCCCCCCAATAAACGTTGCTGTGGCGCAATAAATAAATAAATAAAATAAAATGGATATACATCTAAAAAAGGAAAAAAGAGAATCAAAGCATCCAGGAAAGAGGGACTTTTTTTTTTTTTTTTTGCAATTTGCCACACAATAGCGCTAAGGAAAAAGCGGAAACTCCAAAAGAAAATAAAGTATCTGTCAGCAAACAGGCTGGAAACCGCCACAGGGGAAGCCACAAGCTATCTGAGGTGCAATGGACAGGGAAAGTGTGGACTGGAGAATTTCAGATCCTGGAGATGTTTCATCGAGAGAACTCAGAGCTAACAGGCTCTCAGGACTCACCGAGTCAGGGGAAGATAGGTTAAGCTAGCCACATCACAGCCTCTCTGCTGAATGTCAGCCTGTATGCCAGCATGGCTTTTCTCCGCCTGACCCTGTGCCACTAAATGCAATTGCATCTGCAGATGCAACGACTCTACCTGATTTAAATTTTAACTCCAGAGATGTGGTTTTAAAACTGCAGTCACTGTCGACAGCAACAGTACCAGTGGGTCTGCATGTTCTTTTGGCTTCTCTGTTAAACATTAATCCCTAAGCATGTACACATTAGGTTTCCTCAGCCATACTGGCACAAAGCCAGGCATGAAGAAGTTATATAGCTACTAAAATATGAATACTGTTAAATAGCTACTAAAAGATAAAACGAATCATGCCCATTCCTTAAAAACAACAACAACTTGATTTTGGTTTTTTGTTGTTGTTGTTTTTTGTTATTTGTTTTTTGAGACAGAGTTTCTCTGTGTAATCTTGGCTGTCCTAGAACTCACTCTGTAGACAAGGCTGGCCTCAAACTCAGAGATTTACCTGCCTCTGCCCCCTGAGTGCTGGAATTCAAGGTGTGCGCCACCACCGTCTGGCTCTAAAAAAAAGTCTTTTTAAAAAATTATTTTTTATATAATAAAAAAATATTGTTTTTATTGAGCTATATATTTTTTCCCATTCCCCTGGGGAGAAGGGGCTGGGGAAAGTCTTTTAATACAATAATTAATCCAAAATTCTATCAAGTTAAGAATTTGGTAGGGAGCAATTTGTCCTGCCAAACCTATCAGCACAA
This sequence comes from Myodes glareolus, assembly GCF_982192425.1. NCBI lineage: Eukaryota > Metazoa > Chordata > Mammalia > Rodentia > Cricetidae > Myodes > Myodes glareolus. Next base: position 56,547,288 of record NC_142042.1, on the reverse strand, counting down.
CATATGTGCCATGCCGTCTTCAGAGAGATGATCCAGAGGTACCACTGACCAGGCACATTCAATCTTGCTTCTCCCATGAGTTTGCTTATCCACTCATGAATTAGACATAATTCATATCATATCATATCATATTGAAGGACCCCAACTCGTTTTAGCCACAGTTATACCGTTTTGCAAAGGATTCACAAATAACAAGCTCAGGGCCTCCGGAATGCTGAACAAATAACAAGCTCAGGGCCTCCGGAATGCTAAGCAAAGACACCTGAGATTAGAGCAAGGACAGCCTTATCTGGCTGCAGGACAGGAGATTTATGGACTGGCATGAGTAGGAACAAAGACTTCAAGGGATGAAGAGAGGATTGCGAGGCCTGAGTCACGTATAGAGCGGGGCCGTCACGAGTCAGGGGCTGTGCAATCAGATATCTAGTCGCCAGCCAGGAAAGGGGGGCAGGATAGGAGGAACAGTAAACCGCTGAATAGTCCCCTCATTGTTATTTAGGTTAAGAATTTACCACCCTGCATCTTGCTTCTGTAAACCTCGCTTTTTGCTCTCCTATAAGAACCCCTCACCCCCAACCTGTGGGCGCGCAAGTCCGAGAGACTTGTCGCCCCAGGTACCTGCGTATCCAATAAACCTCTTGCTGTTTGCATCCGGCTGCGTGTTTTCGACTGATCTTTGGGCACGGGGTCTCTCCCGAAGGAAGACGCCCACGGGAGTCTTTCAATATCATATCATATCATATCATATCATATCATATCATATCATATCATATCAAATCATAGGCTCTGGTGATGAAACAGTAACCCGCCACTTTAAGTACTAGTAGAGGAAGACAAGCAGATAAAACAGTGTGACTAGGTGGTAAAAATGAAAGAACAACTACAGAGAAAAAAAAAGAGAAAATGTAGGGCTGGATATGAGGAAAGGGAACAGAGTTACAGACAGAGTGCCCCAGGAAGGTCCCATTAAGAAGGTGGCATTTGACTAAGCACCTGAGGGAGATGAAACAGCTTGCCAGGTAGTGAGGTGAACCATGGGAAGGGTAGACGAGCTAACCAAGTAGAGTGGGCAGTGGGTAGAGCTGTGGGGAAAGCTGATCAGTCTATACAGGACACTCAAGGCCACTGAGGGGTCGCTGAGACAGGGAACCTATGAGGGTTCAGGGTGGAAGAATTTCATGATTTGATTGGATGATGCTAAGAGTGTGATTATTATTGTTATTACTATTATTATTTTATTAGTCTTGAGACAGGTTTCTTTCTGTAGCTCTGGATGTCTGGAACTGGCCCTGAACTCAAGAGATCGGCCTGCCTCTGTCTCCCAAGTGCTGGGATTAAAGGCGTGTGCCACCACCACCCAGTTTAAAGTGTTATTAAGGGTGGATGCACTGAGACCAGAGAGGAGGCGGTGATGTAAATACAGTAAGAGTAGTGGCTCGTGAAGAGTGGAGCATGAGGGGCCATTAGACTAAGCCAGCGTCCAGAATGAGGAGTCAGAACTGGGCACGGCAGTGTCTGCAATCCTGGCACTTAGGAGGTTGAGACAGGAGTATCAGGAGTTCAAAGTCTTCTTTGACTACATACTGAGTTTGAGGAGGACTGGGCTACATGAGGCCCTGCCTCTAAAAACAAAAAGGCCACAAGTCAATCAAACAACAACCAAAAAGGGAAAGTTAGGGGTGGGAGTGGCTAGCTTGCATAAGGCTTGTAAGATCCTGGGTTCAACCCCTAGTACATTAAACAGAACAAAGCAAAGCAAAATAAAGCGAATGAGGAATCAGAAGGGAAGGCTCGGGTTGGCAACTGAAGATGGAGGAAGACAGGTTGCAGAGGCCAGAGGTTCCGTTTTAGACACAAGTCTGAGCGGTGCCTGCTAGGCAGGAAGGCAATAGAACATGGAGTCTGGAGTTGCAGAACATGCTGGGATAAACATGCAGAACTGGGAGTCAGCAGCTGGCAGGTGGAGTGAGAAGACCTCGCTAAGGAAGGTAAACAGGAATTCAGGGACTCCGTCCTGATGTTACATCCTGTATGGGAACCGAGAATGGACAGGAAGCAGCAAAGGAGGAAACTGACAGCAGGCTTCTGCAGTGCATTGATGTCTGGCGGTCTTAATACGCGCAGTGAGGGGGAGAGTAGGTACCATAGAGAGATGGAGGAGAAACTAGAGATAGTAAATATAGTTCAATCAAGTCCTCCGCTACCAAAGGACAGAGTGGTGGGCAAAGGTTGTAAGAAACAGAAAGATGAAGGAAGAAGATAGACCAAAATTAGTTTCCCTAACAGCATTCTTCACAGGCTGGTGGGAAAGGACCAGAGGAGAGAGAACATGGAAGACATAAGAGAGAGGGCCATGTGCCTGAGCCCTGAGAGGGGCTGGCCTTTGCTAAGACAGAAGGGTGAGTAACAGGTTCAACGCTGAGCCCGGCAAACGGAAGTTCTCCTTTGACTGTCTTTTTATAGGGGATGGAGAAGCAAGGCCAGAAGCTGATGGAGGCTGGGGGAGGATGTTTGCAGAGAGAGCAGGTGGCGTGCAATTATCACTTAGGAGAGTGGGGAAGTAAACACACGAGGGAAACCAGAATGGCTCTCAATGTTGAGAGCCCACGTGACAGAAGGGATCGGAGATTTAAAGTGAGGCCAGACCACTGTTGGAATGTTTTTTTTTTCCTTCAATTGCATCTAGCTCTGCATATGCAGCCAAGGAGACAGCAAAGTTGGCTTTGAATCGGGTTGTGTTTTAAGCAGAATATAGGGTAGACCAAGCCAGTGGCAAGAGATGCAAAGGAGGGACGTGATTGGGAACTTAGGCTAGGGATCAGCAGGTGGTCATATAATTCTCCTCACCCCCTTGGCCCTGGACACATATCAGAGAGGGCTACGGGTACATGATGGACTTCCTGGTAAGAGAGAAGTGAAGACCCAGTAAGGAGGAAAGACAGTGGCAGATGGCAGGACTAACAGACTGAAGTACTCAAGGGAATGATCTAGAAAGACGGTGTGCATACAGAGCCAGGCATGTGAAAGTTCAGCAATGGAGGGGTTGGGTCTCAGCTATCAGAAGTAGGCTGCTCTGATGTACAGAATCAGGAGTGAAGGACCAAAAAGCACATGAGATACAACACTTAGAGGAAGACAGGGGACTGAGAACAAAAGCCTTGCCTGCACCAGGGTTCTCCACGGTGGCTCCTCTAGAGGATTCAACATCAGCATCCAGACCGCACACACCGTCAACCAATCCGAATATAATTTCTACTGGGATCTTTGCTTCTGAAAGCTCCCAGGATGACTTCAACAAAGCAAGCCAGACAGGAGTGGCAATGAAAGCAAGGCTGGCATCGCCAACAAATGAGCAGAGGACCCAGGAGTCAAGCAAGTTAGTGGCGGGAGGAGATATGAGGAAGAGGGAAGAGGAAGCGGTATGGTCCTGGGTAAGGAGAAGCAGACAGGGACTTCTGGGGCTCAAAGGAAATGGCAGAAAGAGCACTGGGAAACAAGGAGGGTACCTGACTCCTGTGAAGGATTGTGGGACGTAAACACTACCACTTAGCAGGGTTCTTGAGACAACTGTTCTCAGACAGGGGCTTGGCAGCTGAAAAGCAAAGGAAACAACGGGGCGCAGGAAATGCAAGGCTTTGCGAATGACAGCGAGCGGAAGAAGCCCTTCCCTCTCAGCTTGGGGACGTAGGAGAAGCAGCAGTGAGTCTTAAAGGAAGGCAAAGAGGGTCACGGGGTGATAACAGCTCCCTAGATTACAGCTTCCTAGAGCATGGACTTCTAGTATGAGTGGGGGGTGACGGTAACTGAAACAGACATAGACAGAAGACTTCAGAAACTGAAACAAAACCCAACAATGAGGAGCATGAAGTTCCTACCTTCTGAGGCCCAGAATATGTTGACGGGTTTGGAGAAGACGTCCTTACTCTTTACCCAGCTGTTGTTTCTCTGCCTGGTCCAGGCAGATACAACACAGTAATAACTGCCCCTGTCTTCCTCTGTAGTCCTTTGGATCCGGAAACTGAATGTGTCAGTGTGCTCCTTAGAAAAAATAAACTCTCCACTCTGGGCCCGCTGCTTGCTCCTCTCTCCGTATCTTAGAGTCCAGTCCCCATCCATGACTGCAAGAAGTTCACTGGTCACCACGTCGTCACTGCGACGGTTCATTTTGTAGTACCACGACACGGTAAGTCGGACACCGGCCTCCAAACGCTTCATGTCCACCACCCGGCATTGCAGTTCTGTAGGGTCGTCTGAAAATCCAGGGACCTTCGAAGCATTCAGGTAGACTTGGTATTCTGGTTCTGAGGAGGGAGAGAAAGAGAAAACACAGCAACATAAGAACTGGCAAAAGGAACAAGCCAAGGATGGCTCAGATTGTAGGAAATTGTCCATCCTGCCAACTTCTGACATAGAGATCAAGTCTTTGTGTTGGGCAGCAAAGACCCTATAAGAGCATTTCTCGAAGCTTGTAAATCACTTTGTCCTGTATCTGCTTTAAGAAAACGGCCAGGGTGGTTGAAGAGATGGTTCAGCGGTTAAGAACATTGGCTGCGGCAGTCCTGTCCAGACAGTGAAGAAGCAGGATGTGACCTGCCCCACTAAAAACAGAAAGAAAAGAACGTCTTACAGAGGAACAGGTCCTGCTCCTTCACTGAGGCTACCCACTCAGAGGGAACCTTCATCTGGCGATGGATGGAGATAGAGACAGAAACCCACATTGGAGCACTGGACTGAGCTCCCAAGGTCCAAATGAGGAGCAGAAGGAGGGAGAACATGAGCAAGGAAGTCAGGACCACGAGGGGTGCGTCCACCCACTGAGATGGTGGGACTGATCTAATGGGAGCTCATCAAGGCCAGCTGGACTGGGAGTGATGGAGCATGTGATCAAACTGGACTCTCTGAATGTGGCTGGCAATGAAGGCTGACTGAGAAGCCAAGGACAATGGCACTGGGTTTTGATTCTACTGCATGGACTGACTTGGTGGGAGCCTGGTCGGTTTGGATGCTCACCTTTATAGACCTGGATGGAGGGGAGAGGACCTTGGACTTCCCACAACCATGACTGCTCTTAGGACGAGAGAGGGAGGGGGAAAGGGAGGGGGAGGGGGAGGGGGAAGGGAGAGGGAAAAGGGAGGCGGGGAGGAGGTGGAAATTTTTAATAAATAAATAACAAAGCATTCACAATATCAAAAAAAAAAAAAGAACATTGGCGGCTCTTGCAGAGGACCTGGGTTCAATTCCCAAAACCCACACTGTAATCACAACCACCTGTAACTCCAGTTCCAGGGGATCCAATCCCCTCTTATAGGCTTTGAGGACATGATACACATGCGGTACACAGACATACATACATACAGGTAAATACCCATACACATTAAAAAATAATATTAAATTTAAAAATAGAAAGAAAACGCCCAAGGCCAGCAGCCAAATGTCCTGGGTCAGAACCCCCACTTTTGCGTAGGATAAGGGAAGCTACCAGGTGCTCCAGGAAGTTGGAGTCTTTGAGAGGGTTCTCAGAAACTTAGTGTCCATATCCTATCAAGATTGTCTCTGGGATGCCAAGCGAGCCCCACTTGAAGCTCCCACGGGAACAGCAATGCAAAGTTAACCCAGAGAACAATCTATAATCTGAGGCCCATTAGGGCTCAGGTTCCTGCCTCTCCTGGCTGTGCCCCAAATACAAGGCCCCCAGGTCCCCATACTCATACATATTCTTATCCTCATTTGCTATTTTCCACTGAATCTGTATTCAGTCAGCCAACACCCCCTGGCTGAAACTCCCCAAAAGGACATTCTTTCCACTGCCACAAATAACTCACCCTGTAACTCTGCCAGCCATGAAACCATCACCTAGTGAACCTGGCCGTGGTGAGTCTGCTCAGTATCGGCCCCCACTTCCCTGCCGTGTTTCCATGTTTGTGACATCACCGGCTGCAGGCCTCCTCCACACTTGTCTCCTAAGGAACCTGTATTAGAACCCCTTGGCAGCCTTCCTTCCTCTCCAGGCCCCCTCCACAGGCTTCCCAACCACCATACGGGCTGCCGCCCTTGTGGTACAGCAGTGTTTGGGATGTTCTGCAAGCCTCAGTGTTCCTGGGGATGGCGCTCTTTCTCTGAGCTCCCATACGCCTTTTCCACTCTTTGCTTGGAGGTCTCATCCACAAGATCCTGGAACACAGTAGGGACGCAAGATCTACCCCCTGGACCCCTGGATTGATGGTAAGGTTATTAGAAAAGTCTACTTTTTTTTTTTTTTTTTGCTCTGAACGCTTTGCCTTCTATGAGAAAAATCATTCGACTTAAATGGGGCCTCCACTTTCCAGTGCTCTCTTTATCTCCACCGCCTTCAGCAACTTTGTTTAATTTCTTGCTGCTTTTATTTATGACTCACATGGATTATAAACTGCTGAGGTCAAGGGACTGTTCTTTTGTGATTTACACTTCTAATGAAATTTATGACATCATGACTTCTCCAAGAATGATTAACAGGGCTAGGAAACGAAAAGAACTCAAAATCTTGATTCTCTCAAATGTCATCTTCACAAGCATTTAATTATGAGTAAGACTGGGCTCCACCACAGAGGTATAAACCCACAGGGCCCCTGCCTGGCTGTGTGAGCAGCCCCGCTGTGCTGTGGATGCTGCGTAAGTAGGTACCAGAGGATGCTGGGACATCAGTGGTACAGAGGACTGGGGCTGCCTCACTTCACTCTGCGTGGAGCAGCAGTGCAGGGGGTGGCTCAGGTTGTCTTCCCACCTTCTGGGAGGGGGCTACCATGCCACACATAAGCTTTCCCAGCAGCAGGTGATTGCGGGGTGACCTCCCAGGAACTTGGGAAAGATGCCATATGCAGAGGACACACAATGCCCTCAGCATCCCACATTCAATGCTTTAGCCCCTTCTGGTATCTCAAAATTTGGTTCAGACTGAAAAGCAGAACAGAACAACCAAGTTCATCTCACGTGGCAATGACAGATTTGAACTGGCTGTGCACACAGCCAGGTGATACAAATATCCTGGGTGCCTGCTGTGTACGAGGCAATATTTTGAAGCTTGGGGGTGAGACCCTCAGACAGTCACCTTGGACAGTCACTGTGGAGTGGGCAACTGACATACGAGAGAACACAGGAGCTTGGAGGAAAAGTGTTACTGCTGGGGACACCCGGGAACACCATGGTGGCAGGAGTGTGAAGCCACCAGAGAAATTCAGGTAATGTGGAGGGGGCAGGCAGGGGAAGGAAGGCTAGCAAGAGGTTTTAACACAGGTTTCTTGGCAAGTATGGAGGAAGCTGAGAGCCGGTGAAATAGAAACACGAAACACACTGACCCTAGACACTGTGCTCCATTTTTCGTGGCAGTGGCCACTCTGGCTGCCATTTACAGAGCTCTGTCTACTCTGAGTATGGTATGGGTAACACTTCCTGATGCAACAGCATCAAGCTGGACTTCATGAGGCCATGGAGAGCCATGAAGACGGTCTGCGGCGGTGAAGCACCAGGGGGCAGCAAGCAGACCTTGCGTGCTAACCCTGCTTCTCCCACTGACCTGCAGACAATCTCCAACCGATTTCTTAAGTTCTCCGGTGCCTCATCTGTAACAATGCAGACAATGACTAGAATACACCTCCCAACACCACTGCAAGGGCTGGGAACTAGAAATTCCCACAGACGGGGCCGAGAGATGGCGTGGCATGTAAAAACACTCGTGCAGGGTTGGATGACCTCAGTTCAGTCTCTAAACCAATGTAAAGAGCCTGGTGGTATTCATCATAACCCCAGCGCTTATGGCAAGATGGAAGGCACAGACAGGGGAATTACCCAGAAGCTCACAGGCTTGCTAGCCTGAATACAAACATGGCAGAAACAGCAGGAGAGCCTGCCTCAACTGGGTGGAAGAGAAAACTCTAGACAGTTGTCACCCGACCTCCACACATCCCCTGTGGCATGATTGTGCTTGTACCCCCCCCCACCACCACAACACAAATAATAAAATAACAAAAGGGTGCTTAGCCTGGGCTCCTGGAGTCCACACCAACATATATGAGCGCACACACACACACACACACACACACACTTCACTATTCACAATTCCCATTACACACCCAGAAGGACCTGTAAAAGTTGATTAACCTTCTTGCCTTTCAAGACCAGCATCTCTGAAGCCAAACCTGCTCTTTTCCAGACTTTACAGTTTCTAAGTTCCACTGCTCGACAGGATGATTTTCAGGACACTGAAGGCTTTGCTGGCCATGACACTGCCAATTACTGCCACAGGGAATGTGACCAGAGGACGGCTTCCCATGGGCCTGAACCCCAGGACGACTGAGGTGCCCTGCCGCTCCCCTCGGGACTTCTGTCCTCTATCAGATCATGTACTTTTTAGTAATAAACCTCGCTGTCTTTCATGGTTGACTTCCACCCACAGGCACTCCCTTCCAAAGTGACCCCTTTCAATTGGCTGTTAAAATGATGATGAACGACAGGGAATGCTCATCACGGACCTGTTCACAGTTCAAGAGAGGGGGCCCACCTGTAAGTGTCAATGGATGGATGGAGAAAGACAGCGTAGGAGACATGTGCGTGTGCAGCACACACACACACACACACACTCACACAAACATGCACGCACACATGCACACACGCGCACACACACACACACAAACATGCATGCACATACACATGCACACATGCGCACACGCACACACACTCACACAAACGCGCATGCATACACACGCACGCACACACTACAGTGCTTTTAGGCTTTTAAAACAGAGGAAATCCTATCATTGGCAATGACATGGATGAACCTGATAGAAATTGTGTTAATCAAAATAAGAAAGACACAGAAAAACAAATGCCTCATAGGATCTAAAAAAGTCAAACTCATAGCAGCAAAGAATAAAACAGTAGTTCTCAGAGGCTGGGGCAGGGAGGGGCAGGCGTTTGTCAAAGGATGTCAAACTTCTGATGGACAGAAGATAAGCCCAGAAAGTCGTCTTATAGGTGCTTGAGAAATGCTAAGAGAGTGGATCTGAAATGTTCTTACCACGCAAAGTCAGGGTGATCATTGGAAACAGATACATTCATTAGGTTAATTTAGCCAATCCGCCCTGCAGACATATATCAAGTATCATCGTGTACGCCATAATTATATACACTGTTAATCCAGATGAGGTAGCGTGTAGCTTTAATCTCAGCACTCCAGAGGCAAAGGAGAACCACTGTGAGTACCAGGTCATTCCAGGTTAAATGGTGAGCCCTGCTTCAATAACAAAGGCAAAACCACATACACACAGAGACACAGATACACACACCATGCAGGCATACACGCATATGTATAATATAGGTAAACAATTTTAGTTGGTCAGCTAGTTAAATTAAAAAGATGATTAAGAAGTGGAAATGATTTACTGACCTTTTAGTGGTCAGTGGAAAAAAGTTCTACCAGGGTACTTCGCCTACCCCCTTTCTTTCTCCTTGGCTACTCTCCAAAACTCACCCACTCAGTGTTTTATAGACTTCACAACCCAACACAGGTGCAATGCTGTGTCAGGGACATTGGCTGGGGCTCTGCAGCATCCTAAGTGTAGTCAGGTCACCAGGTCACCGGGTCACCAGGTCACCACATCACCCACATCAGCCCTCATCTTCCCTCACCAGCGTGCACATGGAAGACACCTAGCTGGAACCCACTCCTAAGAGGCACAGCCAGCTCCCTGCTTCCCACTGACTGTTCTCAGAACCACATTCCCACCGTTCTTTCTCCTGGCCACCCTGGGTTGGGGTGACGTGCCCCATCTTCTGCTTTGCCTCTTCTGGCCTACACACCACGAGAGAGTAAGCCCCATGTGTTCTTCCTCCTTGGTGTCCCTTCCGCTCTTCCCACTCCAAGCCTGAGGCATGGCAGTTAAGAACATCACCCTCACCGTGGCCCTCGCTGTCTCCACCAAGAATATCATGGCCTCCCAGTGGTCCTCTACATGATACACTGGGCAAGTCACAGTCATAAACCTCCCGGGCCTCCTTACCCCTGTGCTTGGTTCAGAGCCTGTGCCCTGGCCTGCACTCAAGGCCTTCACCATTTGAACCCAACCTGACCCCAGTACCGCCTCCCTTCCATGCTCTGGGCACTCTGCTGCTCCTACTCTGCCATCTTCCCTGTCACCTTCTCCCTCATCCCCTAGAGCACCTGTACAGCATGCTGTTGAGGAAACGGTTCAACAGATTCCCCTACTCTACTTCCCTCTTCCTTCACCCTGAGAGGGAGGGACCTGCCTCCCCTACTGTGACCCAGGAGATGGGGAGGGGCACAACACAGTAGGGCTGCAGAACACTCACATCCGGTTATAAGAATCTCACTGGCAGGACAGAAAAAATGTCTCCATGGGCTTCGGCGGCTGCTCTCCTACTCCTGGTGAAGTTAGCCTGAGCCCCACCTCCACCACCAACAGCCTTGGGTGGAATGCATGGACGAGTGGCCTCTTGGCTTGTAAAAGGACAGAGTGCAGGTTTGTCTGAGCTGCCTACCAGCTTTGTGAGTCAATTTCAGACAAACGCTCTCAGAGAAGACTGGATGCCTATGACATCAGAGTGACAGGAGTCGGGACGCAGGTTCCTGTGTCGTTTCTGTCTTGTGCATGTGCAGAAGGTGCCCTTTTACGCTGTCTCACAATTTCAAACATGGTTTGTGGAGCTGGTGTCTTTCTGCAGGCCCCTGGTACCACGCCCTTCTTGGTGGCCGCACCTTGGCAATACAGAACGACTCCTCTGATCGCACTCGGCAGGCAGCACCAGCCCATGCCCCACTTCTCATTCAGAAAGTGTTCGACAGAGATCCTACCACCTGCCAGGCTCCCCGCTCCCTGGAGATTTTACTAGAACACTGCCTTGAACTTCTGCTATTTCTATGTACATCTCATAGAACCTTAGCGGACTCCTTCCAAAGCTAAGGACTACCCTGAGCATCCATCTGCACATGCTACGCAGAAAGCGCCTTCTACATCAGGGATATTAGCATACTGGCTGAATTGGACTAAATTCAATATTTTGCATAAAAATGCTCATTTTTGGCATGGTATTTCACTACTGATTATGGCTACATTCTTCCTGATCTCATCAAGAAATCAGCTAAGAATGCAGGAGAGTTATGTTTGAAGAATGCTCAGCAGTTGGGATACATTCTGAAGTATCTAGTGGTGGAGTGGTATCTGGAGGCTGTGTGTGGTAGTACACGCCTGTAGTTCCAGCACGTGAGAGGCAGAGGCAGAAGGGTGCTGAGTTCAAGGCCAGTCTGTCTTACAAAAGAAAAGATATGGCATATTGGGCATGGTTATGCTCCTGCAGATAAAAAACAAAGTGTAAGGGGAGGGGCGGGAGAGACTGTGTGTGTGTGTGTGTGTGTGTGTGTGTGTGCGTGTGTGTGTGTCTCCAGGGAAGGAAAAAGAGCTGAAATCAATGAGTAAGATACTCACAGTTAAAGCTTGTGATTATTTCTTCCACTATGAATGTTTGTAAATTTGTTTTGAAAGGCTGAAAACAAACAACAACCCACGCTATCAGCTCTTTCACAGAACACGGAGCCATTCTAAGCCGAATGCCAACAGCATGTGAAAATAGGGACCTGGTTTCTAGCACGGGTACCAGGGCCACACCTGCGCGCTCTCTCTTACACACACACACACACACACACACACACACACACACACATGCATGCACACACACACACACACTCACACGCACACACCACACACACACACACAGTCTCTAAAGCTGTAGACTCCCGTGTGACCCTCCTCAGAAGAGTCTACTGGAAACATGGATCATTAAATTTCTTTGTCAGAACTGTCAAAGCCATGAAAAGCCTCCCGAATCACTGGCTAAGTTACTAATTCAAGTACTTTGTGCCTATTGTCTTCAGGAACCACGCGGTTTCCCTACAGTGTGTCAGCAAGGTACACAGATGCCTTCTGTTTACTCTGACAAGTGTACAAAGAGGGTATATAACCTTATCCCCATTCTACAATAATAATACTGACAGTGACAACTGGCATCTATTGAAGGCCTTCTTAGATCCCAGGCAGCAGACCGCAATACTTTATTTAATCTTTACAACAATGTTGTAGGAGTAGTGTTATTTCTGTATTTGTTTTAAACGACAAGCAAAACTGAAGCCCACGGGAGCTAAGTTGGAGGATTTTTGCATAGAGTTTGAGCAGAATTCCAGGGGAGACTTTCTCTACAAGGCCTGGCTCCCTATTCAATCTACGTAACAAGCTCACTCCACCCCTGGGATACAAAGGCGTTCTCACAGCCTGCTCCCTCCCAGGAGCCCAGGGTGATAGCCGAGAAGCTCTGATTGACCCACTGTGCTCCACAGGGGCATGGTCTAACACCCCTTCTCCAGTTATGATCTTGGTGTGGCTAATGAGGGAAAAGGAAGGAAGGTAGAGTTAGAGAAAACAGGAGGAACGGTCTGTGTCTGTGGATCTTGAAGTGGACAGGTACTTCGGAGGCAGCCGAGGAGTGTACAGGTGACTGCGAAGAGTTAGCATAGTCATCTGTATACTAAAGATTCTCTAATATTTAACAGAGGTGCTACAAGTAAAGTCCTGCGGGGGGATTGCTCTGCAGAGCCTAAGCAGAACTGTCAGCATTAGCCATTTCAGAGCAGTATGAACATTCAAATGGAACACCTATGCTGGACACCCATCATCCTCAGTGCTGGGTGTGGCCAGCTCAACCCCCTTGCCCCAGCACGTCCTGGGAAAGCTACTTTGAGGACACACATTCCTGGTTACTCCATGGAACCCAAACACAAATTCTCTGGTGCCCAAATGCATACACCGACATCCTAACTGGCTAAACTTGGTGGAGAAGACCCTCAAGAACTATGAAATCGTCCCTATTACCACCACGTAATGCACCAAGCATATCACTGACAGGTACTATGGTAAGAACTTTATGCATTTTCCTACCAAACCGAGAAAACCAAAGCCGATGCAACGGAAACCCACACAAGTTTCCCTGACTCCACGCTCAACACTTCTGGAATAATCCTGGACGGATCTGAGCAGTAGCCATGCTAAACAGGATGTCCGAGAGACAGCACAGAATTCAAGTTTCTACTAAGTACTTGCAGATTAACAGTCCTTTTAAAGAAAAAATAATTACCCTCCTTGCTGGCAGACTACTGAAGAGGAATGGTTCTTCAGTGGGGGAGAATGCAAATCAGGTTCTTAGGCCTGAACAGTAGAGCCCAGCTCTGCCCCCTCCCCACCCCTGACTCCTGCATCCCAAACCCTCGGAACCTACTCTAATTAACACCGCACAAGTCTGGTACTTTGGGCAGAGAGCTCAACCATAAACTGATTAGTATCCAGTTTTTGCCAAAGGCTCGTTTAAGACATCTGATAGCAGAGAGAGATGGCTTAATGTGCAGATTAACTGGCCCTTCCGCTCGGCTCTCTACGTTTTAGCCATGCACTAAATTGGATCAACACAAAGCAACATTTGTTTCCTGAAGCAATTCAAGTTCTTTTCGGGAGAAACTCCTTTCCACACTTACAACTCACGCCCTCAGCTCTCAGAGAGTGTGGGTCTAAGGAACACCCATTTCAACAGGTACCGCGGGCCTCTGGTAAAACAACAGTCCAGAGCACTGTCATTAAATTATCCATTGCCCCCGAAATGAAAGAGCATGGGATACGTTCTGTGCCAAGGAAAAGTTTGCTTCTCTGAAAGAGTTTATGTTTCCTTTCCTCCTCAGAGAACTGGATCATGGTGTCTTTTTGACTCCATTTCAAAACTCACAAATGCACCAACCAATGCATCCACACCTCCTCGTAGTATCCAGTCTCAGATTCTCTTCGCCCCTTTTGATCTTGATTATATTTTTATGTCTGCTGCTTTGTTCTTCATTTTGCACACCAACTTGTATCGTTTCCTGCTTCAAAGGAAGACACAAATCCTAGCAAAAGGCCCTTTCCTCAGCCAGATTCCCCCGCCCTTGACTTTTCAGACCATCGATATCGGGCCCAGGCAGCATGATGGACCGGAGAGGACCCCGTGCCACCCTCACCAAGCAGAACAAAGCTCTGAAGATGAGAACAGAGCGCTGGCCATCTCAGCGGGCAAAGCTGATGTCCAGAGATGATCCCCACATATGATGTCAATGTTTAGGACAGACTCAACTCAGGCCATAATTCTAAGCCATTCCCAAACAAGAAGCAAGAATTCGCCACTGGGGGAAGAGTCCATCTTCCAAAGATGGCCACTAGCACTTCCCACCTGTCCACTTAGCGCATATGAAGTCCTTCACCAGGGCCTGGAAAAGGTGAGTGTTCAGGAAATGGTCACTCTAAGTCTGAACAAGTGAAGGGCAGAGTTGAGTGTTGTGTCTGTCCTATCTGCACAGGGAGCCAACTGAAGAATCCCCCTCTGAGCTGGGCGGTGGTGGCGCACACTTCTAATCCCAGCACTTGGGGGGTAGAGGCAGGGGGATCTCTGTGAGCTCGAGGCCAACCTGATCTACAGAATGAGTGAGTTCCAGGACAGCCAGAGCGGTCACACAGAGAAACCCTGTCTTGAAAAACAACCACCACCACCACAACCAAAGAGAACGCCTCTGTGACAAGAGTCCATGTCGACCACTCAGGAGAATCTACACACTTAGCATGTCATTTTTTTTTCCAGATTTTTTTTGGGGGGTCACAGCTTCAGTACCCTACACAAGCTCCCAGCTAGACTTGATGGAATGCACAAACATTTCTAGAGACAATAGTTAAGGTCGGCGGGCTGCCTCACTTTCTGGCAGAGAGTGCGGTCTGCAGACTGTGACTAAAGCCCCGTGGCTGTGCTCAGGTCTGGGTCGTCTCCCAACAAGTGTCCAAGCAGCTGCAGAGCGTGAGTCACAGGCGGGGCAGGGGTGAAGACTGGAGCGGAGGAAAGAGATGAACACAGCTGTTTCCCACAGTATTTACACTCCTGGCGAATTCACGCGTGTGCAGGGGTCTCTGAATATTCTCAGCCATGGCTACGCCTGCATACAATTCTGGTTTTTCTATTATCTCTGTGTTGGGGCTGACACTTTCTCCCTATGTGGTGTAAAGAACGGGGAAGGTATGGGGTTCTATTGGCGCTCTCCTGCGCTGGAGACGTGCACAGATGACTTTCACAATGGGGCTAGCGCGGCAGGGATAATAAAGGAGTCTTTCCCACAGTTTAGCCTCTTTATTTCTCTCAGTCTCTGGAGGAAACGTCACCAACAAATCCCTTCCAGTTACAAAGCCCATTCCCTCCCAGAGCTTGCCCCTGATGTCTGACAGTGCCTGTACTTCCCCCAGGGTATGTGGGATCAATACACCAGGACTTCAAAGAAGCCCTCAAATTGAAGTGCAGGCAGAATTTTCAAAAAAAAAAAAAATCCTGGAGCTAGGATTCAGAAGTTGGCGGGGAGGGAGGGGGAGAGAAAGGCAGAGTGGGAATTTGACAGCGCCACACAATGCACTAGGATCAGAGCTGCGAGGCAGATTCAGCTCCAGAGATGAAAACTTCTTCTCTTGGTGCTGACAACATCTGTTTTATTTTGAAGGTTGCTAAGGAGAGTCCTAGCTGGGCCAACATTGTTCCAGCTCAGGACTTCACAGTGCGCCTCGCGCTGGCTTCTGACGGAGGGAATGAAAGCTCGCCAGATAAGCCTGCTCCTTTGGCTTCCCAGATATCAAAGCACCACTTTGCTCACGGGGCTGACTAGCACCCCCACACCCGCTCACCCCTGTCTCGGCCCTGATTGGACTTCCCTTACGGCTTACTCTCCAACTCTCCCCACTGATCCCTCCTATTTCCCATCCCTGCTCAAGAAAGGCTTATTAGGGACAAACAGACAGGAGCTCATCCTCATCCGGCAAAGGCCCTCTATGAAGACAGAGAAGAACTACAGAGGAGCTGAAGACGTGCACATGCAGGAGGAGGTTTAGCATCAGGCAGAGGGGGATGCCATTTCCTGGCCTTTAAAGATCTATGCTGCCTCCTTAAGGAAAAATCAAATGCCTTTGTCAGGCCCAAAGCACTGGAAACAGCAGAGCTGACCACAAGGCTGTCCACTGGGAAGTGATACAGGTGGGGAGTGAGTCGCACCCCACAGGCCCACCCCTCCTGAGCTTAATTGCTATTACAAGCCTTGATGAACAGCAGGAAGAGCTAGTAGACAGTCCTCCTAGTGCGCAGACCCACAGGAAAAAGGGACGAGAAAAGGTCACTACAGGAAATAGCGTCAAAGCTGGCAATCACACGTAAGACATGGCAGGAAGCACATGTAAGCTAGCAGTCACATGTAAGACAAGGCGAGGACACGGCAGGAATCACATGCATGATGAAGTGAGGACAGCACATACGTGACGAAGTGAGGACACCAGAGAGCACACATGGTAAAGTGGGGACAGCAGGAAGCACACACATGATAAAGAGGGGACTTGTCAGAGAGCACACACATGACAGAGAAAGGACAACAGGAAGCATGCACGTACACACAGAGGATAAAGTGACAGACAGCAGAACATGGATGATACTGTGAGGGCAGTAGGGAACATGCATGATAAAGTGAGGACCAGTCAGGGAGAAGGTATGGTAAAGGGAGCACTCTCCAGGGAGCACATACATTATAGAGAGAGCACTCTCCAGGAACACACATATGATGAGGATACACCAGTTGATATATGACAAGGTAGAACAGGACCACACATGTGCTAAGAAAGGGAGACTCCAAGGATCACATACATGACAAACGGGTGACACTATGTGGACAAACCAGTCATCTTCCCACATGTTACAAGCCGCTCTCAAACATGGGGTGAGGTGACACCTCTGCCTCCCCACCCCCATCCCCCAACCAAGGGAGAAGCACCTGGGCTGGGAGCCTGAGGAGAGACAGGAAGTGGCTGGCCCCTACTGTAAATGCATTTGCAGAGAAAACCACAGTGGGCTTCTAGCAGAAGGGGTAGACAACACAGAAGCTGGAGGAGGTGATTGCTCTTTCTTGTGCTTTAGGAAGCACTAGCCCAGGGCAGAAATGCCCAAGGGTCTAAGAAAGCGGAAGAGCATGGCTGTCTCTTCCCTCAACAAAGAGCCACTGCAAAGAGCCATTCAGCTCAGCTCCCACAGGCAGGTGGCTCTCAATAACAAAGGAACCCACATTCTCCAGCAAGGGCACTGGAACAAACATCACCTATGCTTTTGCTTGCTGGCCAGACTATTTCAGCCCACTGTGCTTCCCTCCAGCCTGGGAGCTGGGGAGCTCAAGGACACTCGTCTGATCCAAACATCTAAATAAGGCAGAATGCCCAGCCTACCCCAGGCTTCCTGAGTGCACAGGAAGGTTTAAGCAGACAGCCTAAGAGGCTCTTCAAGGTACTCACCTAGCCACGTCACGCTTACACTGGACGGGGCAGACATGGCCTCTGCCACCTTGTGCCAGCTCCTGTTGTGTCCAGGAGCCCAGAGGGCCACAAGGCAAAGGTAGTAGCCAGAGTTTTCTTTGCTAACATCTCGCACCAGTAGATGGTAGGAGCGGGTATCCACATGGCTGAGAGCAACGTGTGGTGAGCTGTGTACCAGGGAGTCACGGTCCAGCCGAGCCAGCATGTGGGAAGTCAGCAAGGAGGCATCGGGTGTCTTTCTGAAGTACCATGTCACCTCGGGTCGGATATCATCCACACGGTCTGTCGTAATGTTGCAAGAAAGGCCCAGGTCCTTCCCTACAGCCACAGACACCGTCCTGGGCACAGCCAATTGCAGAGCTACAAGAGGAAACCAAGTCTGTCAAGCCATCAAGTGATCTGCCCTTTCTAGACCCTCCCTTCTCCTTACCACCCTCGAGATCACCTCTTTTCAAGCTGATTTATAGCATTAAAATTAGAAGGCTTTGTGCAGTTGAAGGTGCTTGAGGAACAGTTAATGAATAAATTCATGACACACTAAATTGGTTTTGGAAAAGAGAAGCAACGAAAACCAGCAAACACGTCCATTGCTTTCATGCGCCTACTGTGCGTTAATCCTGTAAATAATAGGAGGTGGGTACTACTATGGCCGTTTTATTGATGTGGAGGCTGAAGTGCAGTAGCTCCATGGTAGAGCCCTCCCCTAGCATCACTGGCTCCTGAACCCTGAGGGTGGGGGTGGAAAACCCTACACCACACAGATGAGCCAGGAAAGTGAAACCAGACAATTCTCCTCTCCTCTGTGAGTCAGACCTTTACAATGTGCTGTATGCGGACTATCATTTCATTAGACACACCCAGCTGAAAGTCAAGCAGGAGACATACTCTAAGCCCCAAAATCAATGGTTCTTGCATTCTCCATGCTACCGTCATCTCATGACTGTGGACATTTAAAAGTCAGCTGTATTTAGGGGAAGGCTTTGAAGTACTGGGTGCCAGAGACTCAAGGAAGGCCATGCTTAGCATTCCACTGTCAAATCTTTCAAATGAAAATATTTTACTCTATTCAGGGAGTTTTTTAAAAATGTCGAACATCTGTAATCAGAGTGGAAAAATTCAAGTTACAATGATGCTCTGGGAACAATCACTAAATGACAGACAGTTGACTTCTCCCAGCGGAGTCAAATGAGACACAGTTCCCACCTTCCAGCAGAACCCATTCAGCACCCACTGCTGTTGCCAGGAAGCTCAGGGACGGGTGGTGGTGTCTAAACCTGTTCCACCAAACACCAAACCCACTGCCCATGCCCTCCGGCAGAGATTGCTTCCACGTGAATATGTTCAAATCTTAACAATATTTCAAACAACTATTCAACAATATTTCAAACAAGCCAAGTTCAACATCCACCCCAACACAAGACAGAAAATGAGGTGGACATAGTATTAGGAACAAGAGTTTCAAAGTCTGGCTTGTCCTTTCCTCTCTCCTCTTTATAGATCGAGACATGCATTCCTAGTGTCCAGTAATATTGGCAGAATGTCTTTTCAGCTGTATAGTCTGCTTTGTCGTTTTTTCGGTGAAAGGGGCTAAATATCTGTCCTGTCACTAGCCATGGCTCCTAATAGTCCATATTTAAAAGTCTGGCAATGGGAGGTGAAATAGAGCCAGGGGAGGGGGAGCAGTTCCAAGGATTCAGAACGCAAGAGGAGATCTGGACAGTGTCTGTGATACTGCTAAATCCTCAAGTTACATAGAAGATTTGTCTCACCAGTCACTCCTACCATAGGGAGAGCCTACCACACGGGTGACACAACTTTGCCATCTAAGTGGCTCTGAGCCGTCTGCAGTGCCACTGTGGTCAGAGAGAACGTGAGCTGGCACCTGTGACTAGGGCACAGGTTGATAATAAGTAAAAGACCACCCCTTGGCTGGGTATGGTGGGACATATTTACAATCCTAGCACTTGAGAGGCAGAGGCAGGCAGACCTCGGTGAGTTCAAGATAACCTTATGAATTTCAGGCCAGTGAGACCCTGTTGAAAACCATGAGTAAATAGAGAAAGAGGGCTATAAGTATAAGAATGGAGGGAAAGAGGAAGGAGGGGGGAGGAGCGCATGCAAGTGAGCGCACAGTCCTCAAGCTCAGGGATTCTTAACTTGCAGTGCACAGAGTCTGTGCATGTGGATGAGGAGATTCATTCCTATTTTTATTTTCATTAACCTTTGCTGATGTATTACTCATCTTTCCTTTGTGAAAGCGAGCAACAAGGCAGTATTGTATGGCTTATACCTGGGGCTTGGTCCTCAACAGAATTAACAGCTCTTCATACATCACTTTACAGGAGCTGGAGACAACTGAACCATCATTTGCATTCTCTGCTCCCTAGAAATTATGATGGTTGTTAGGTCTGCCAATATGGCGTATTATTCATGTGCTAATGATGAAGTATAATTTAGTATAAAACAAACTTGTCTTAAAGATATTTTGATAACGACTTCAGTATAATTCTTTCCCCGTCACCTTATGTATTATGTTTCATGAATTAAGAGAGCTTCAGGCTTCAAAAGGCTGTCAAAAAGGCCCGTCACACACGAAAAAAATCACAAGGTCAAGGATGTTGGCGCAAGCCTGTAATCCTAGCTCTTCTGGAAGCTGAAGCTGGAAGAACACAAGTTCAAGGCCAGCTGGAGTAACTTAGCAAAGTCCTACCCCAAAATAAAAAGGGCAACACAGTTAAGCAAAAGCTGCTTGCCTAGCAAGTGGGAAGGCCTGGGTTCAACACCAGAAAGGTTGGCGAAGTCTCAGCCTCAGGATGGAGCTGCTGTGACCGAGTCCTGAGTCCCCATTATATAATGAGATGCTATGGGTTTGTGGTGTGTTTGAAACAAGCACCGCCTTTCCGATTGAAATTCCTCCATTAAGTGGTGAATTTGCTGCCAAGCTAAGCTCTTAGCTTGCCTGTCTCATTAAAATAGTTGCTTGGTGCACACTGAACAGCTAGAGGTTTCCTATGGCAGATTCCAGACAATCACTTTGGCTAAAGAAGGTGACCTTAGTCCATCTGGAAAGTCATTTCTGCAGCCCAGGGAGCCAAGGCCACACCTCGGCTGCCACAAGCCATTCATGAAGATATTCACACCCACTTTCAGAGACAAGGAATGCTGCCCGGAACCGTGCAAGTTGCAAAAACAATCACTGACCATAGCTTCCTGCTTTTCTTCCCAGGGAGCAGAGGAGGCCACACACTCATTCCAGGGAATGAGTCTAGCCAAGGTCTCCCAGGAAGCAGACTGCTATCTGAATATACTAGACTCCTAGACAACCAAACACACCCAGCGAACCCTAGCAGTGGCATTGACCTGCAATGCTTTCTTTGTACTTTCTGTTCTTCCTGAAGCGTCAGGCTCCAGTGACCAGGGATTAAGCCTGCACCGTACTGAAATCAGAAGGTTCCCTACCAATGCTTGTCCAACACTAAGTCAGTAAGAGTTTTTTCTTTTGTTTATCTGTTTTTGTAGACTTCTTAATATGCCTTTTCTATCTTGTTTCTGTAGTTAGAAAATTTTAAAAAGGAGGTATATTTGCAAATTATAAGACAAAAATTAATTCATATGGACCATGGCTTAATATGCATTTTCTATCTTGTTTGTGTAGTTGGAAAATTTAAAAAGGAGGTATATTTGCAAATTATAAGACAAAAATTAATTTATATGGACCATGGCTGAACTTTCTGAAATATGTATGGCGTAGGAAGCAAGAAGAAGCCTCATCCACAGTTTGTCACCTGGCAGAGGATGGTGCGCCTGATGGGGGTGGAAAGGCAGGTCCAGGGTGTGCACATTAGCAAGAGGTTTGGAGTCAGCCACACACAACCCAATAGCCATGGGGGAAGGCACACCCAGGGATTCAAGGAAATAGTACACAAGCTAAAGCTAAAGCTAAAGCTGTGTGAGTGAATCCACCCACACCCCCAGGGAACGTTAGGTGGGCCCTGACAGAACACATTCTTAACCTCTGAGTCAGAAAGCTACCTTTCTATACAAGGTGAGCAAGAGCCCAGATTCACTTGAATCATCCCAAGCTACCAACACCACTCTGTTCCCTGTCCCCAACGAGGGAATTAACGAGGGGCTAGTCCTTTTCTGATCTAGTCCTACACATGTTCACTGATTCCAATCAGCGAGTGACACATTTCCAAACCCTCACCTGTCGGCTGGATCGCCACGGTGGCCACTTCCACGGCTTTTTCCTGGATTTCTTGCCAGCTGCCTTGCTCTGTGATCCACTCGCTGACCACACACCTGTAGGAACCCTGGTCTGCAGACAGTGCCCGGGCCACGGAGAGGCGGTAGGCGTCGTTGCCCACTGTGTCCAGGCGTACATCCCCACTATGGTAGCGCTGCTCATAGCCAGGGCCTGGGTGAAACCGGCCCTCGTGGCTTAGGGAGAGGATGTTGCGGTGCACGGGGCCACGGTGCAGTTCCCAGCGCAGTGCCAGGTGAGTGTGCAGCGGTGACATCGTAGTCGCAACACATCGCAGCTCGAAAGGTTCTCCCTCACGCAGGCTCAGGCCTGGAGGGGGCCGGGAGCTGGGGCCCACCACCAGGGCATCTGCCAGCACTGTGAAGAACAGAGGGAAGAGGTCAGTCAGTGGTCACTGTTGGTCCTACCCCATGAGGAAAGAACAGGCTAGCTCCCAGGACTCTGGCACCTACCCAAGAAAGATTCCTCATTCCATTCCTGGTCCTAAAGCCTAGATACGCAAGGCATCTGTTCTGATCCACCCACAATCTCAACTGGTGTTCTGACTCGAGAAAACAAAAAGTGAGGCAATAAATAAAACTCCATCCAGCTAAAATGGGTTTGTGAGCGCTTCTGTCACCACGGTGCAGGTTGACTTTGTTCTCCGTGCCTCAGTTTCCTAGAAAGGAGAATGATGACTATACCCACTTCACAGAACCAACGAGTGACAGGGCAGCGCCCGGAGCTGCAGGACAGGGCGGTGCATGGAGCGGGGCGGCGCGGGGCGGGGCGGGGCGGGGCGGGGCGGGGCGGGGCAGGGCAGGGCAGGGCGGGGCGGGGCAGTGCCTGGCACCAGGATGAAACGACTGACAAGATGCCCAAACAATCCTTTGGTTGGGACATGGGGCTGGAGGAGGAAAGTCTGCAATCTAGAGACAAATAAGCTGCCAAGACTCAAGATCTCCAGGGAGAGGTGACGGCAGGAGTGGCCTTTGGCGCATGTCCTGGGTAGGGAATATCCACAGGACAGGGAGGGGCCACAAAATACTGGAGGCTCTACTGCTAATTCTTAGCACCAACGGGAAGAAGCTACCACTGCTCCAGTCTTGAAAAGAGGGTGGGTTCAGGAGAAGTGACAGTGACAGGGTTGGTGATCATCTGGTAAAGGGGCGGGGGCATCTACCAAGGGTTGGGGAAATCTTCCAAGCTCACCAGGAGCATCACAATTCGTCTCCCTGGTACACACTCAGAAAGGGATTGCTCCAGGTACCAGGAACGTTACTGCTTTAGAAGAACACTCACATAGGCCCATCTCTTCTACAAAACTAAGATCGTGGCCTCCATTACACACATCAACCTGTAAGTGTAGCTAGCATGGCGTCTTTCTCAAGGCCAGTGCTTCACTGAGGCAACCTCAAGAGCCACGAAGCTGGAGGCCAGATAGATGCCGGACCACATCTAGCTCCTGCCAGAGACTGCACCTGGGCAGCCAGCCAGCCTCTCACAATATCCTCCTGCTCTCCTTAGCCAAGAAAAGCCTCCCCTTGCTTCTCTTGCCTCAAAGACTAGTGAAGAAACAGGCAGATATCAGGGAGGGCTGGAGGGTCTCTCACCCTCTGCTTCTTACCGTAAATCACATAGTGTATCTGACTTGGGGGGGGGGGCGCTGGTACTACTTAACTCAGGGCAAAAAGGTCTTATAGGCAATCTTAAAAGAAAAAAGAAAGTCAAGATTTTTCATTCCCCAATTCTAGACGTCAAATCCAAGGCCTTGCCTATTTAGGCGATGACTCTGTCACTGAACTTTCGAGTTTCCTATGCCCCAAACCCCAGATGGAGTCTTGCTATGTAGCTCAAGCTGGCTACATATATTGACCCACAATATAGTTCTGCCCAGCTGGCCTCAAACTTTCAATCCTCTTGCCTCGGCTTCCCAGGCGCTAGGTTTATAGGTGTTTGCCAACATACCCACCGACATTCTATACCTTTTACGGGAAGATGGAAGAGGTAGACTGGTTGGCCTGATGCGTTGGCCCCTACTTGTCAGACACGGCTGACATTCCATCCCCTCGTGCTTTGGTAAAGAACAGCAGGAGCTGAGTCTGAGCGACAGCTGTCCTTACCAACCATGACAAAGGGTGGGGGCCCGGATTCGCCCGCTCGCTTCTATTATCACTTCCTAACTTTCCAGGTAATTATATACACACCTGCCCTAATACAACTATTTTCAGAAACAAGGCAGGGTTTGCACAAATGAATGTACAATTAATAAGACTGTTTTCCGTTTTGTTAGCCTCAAATTGAAATAGCTGCTTCTTGCTCACTCACTAATGAGCTATGTCATTTTAAGCAAGCAATTAACCTATGTATTTCCATCTCACGTGTGAATTAGGAAGATAGCCTGTCCTATCGTCTTCATTTGGATTCAGATAACTGAAGGTGTGAGCAAACCCAACAGCACTTAGAAGGTGAGGAAAACCCAAACTCAAAACATTCCAGGTGCCTATGACGTCAACTTTGCGCAGCTGGGTTTATGAAATGGCAGTAACCACGTGGTTTATCATCTATATACAGCAAGGACAAAACTCTGATGCAGGGGGCTGGAGAGATGGCTTAGCAGTTAAGAGCATTGCCTGTTCTTCCAAAGGTCCTGATTTCAATTCCCAGCAACCACATGGTGGCTCACAACCATCTGTAATGAGGTCCGGTGGCTCTCTTCTGGCTCGCAGGCATACAGACAGAATATTGCATACATTTTATATATATATATATATATATATATATATATATATTTTTTTTTTTTTTAAAAAAACCTCTGATGCAAACAGGTATTCACTCAGGAAGGTCCCAGAGGAAAAGATATGAACTTTGAACTTTCAATTTCTCCCATAAAGCTAAACCTCACAGTCATGCCTTCCAGCTTGTCTGTAAGCTGAACACTAACAACGACACAATTGGAGAGGCCTGACATGGGTTAGCCTTCCTGTCCCCGCACCTTTGAAGGCTCCATTGGACACAGGAAGCTGAGGCACAGACTGAGCCAGGAGCTATTTGGCTGACAAGTGGCAGACCCCGGAGCCGACTGCATAGGCAAGCTGGCTTCAGAGTTGGGCTCACAGGTGACCACACCACGGTGCCCACAGTTCACTATAGGATGTGTCAGAATTACACTGGGAAAGGAGAAGGGCTCTCCGGGGTCACTTGGTCCACCCTCCACCTAACACCAGGTAAGACACCATCACTGCGATGGAGAGGGGAACTGAGTGTCTTTGCTGCAGCAGAATAGCAGAGGAAGATCCGGCACGGTGTGAGAGCTGTACCTTTAACCTGCACTGTATCCTCATAGTTGCCCTGGACGGTGGCATCTGTGCTCGGGGTGGAGCACTTGTAGTGGCCTTGGTCCGAGGGCTGGACATTCTTTATGTGCAGTTCCACAGCATCGTTGGCGGTTCTCCTCAACAGGATGTCGCCCCGCTGCAGCCGCTCCTGGTACAGCTGTGCTGGGAAGCCCACTTCCCAGGTGCTGGCGAGCTCCACGAAGCTGCTCCCCGAAGAGGAGAAGCTCCAGTCAAAGTTCTGTTCGCTGGGGCCATCGTAGTCGCTGACGTTGCAGGGGATCACCAGCTCGGTGCCCACCACCCGAACCAGGCTGCCCGCCGGGACTCTCACCACGCGCCCGCGACAGACGGCTGTAACGAGAGGGAATGGAAGGTGGACTTTACTCACGGAGGGCCTTCGTAGTATAAAAGTGACATTTGTAGGATGCTCCTGCTCAGGGGCCCAAGGGCAGAAGGTGGCATCTCTAAGAAAATGAACCCACACTGAAGAAGATTAAGTCATTCCTGAAATTATGGGTTGGAAGTAGCACCCTGAAATGAATGCCTTCCACACAACTAGTTTCCCAGGGCTGGCAGGGAGACTGAATATGAGGAGCGGTCTAACCATGGCCTCGGATAGCTCTGTCTTCCACCGTTAGCATTTCCCACGCCATTGTCCTGCAGTGAGAGCAAAGGCCCTGTGCGAAAGGACACAGAGCAACACATATTTACGTTTCTGCCCATCGCACACCAGCCTTCACCCCGGAGACTGTCCCCAAGACCTGATTTATAATGACGGATGCCAATTCTCAAATCCTCGGGCAGCCTGCTGATAAAATGATTTAACTCCTGTTATCTGACATTGGTTATAAATTATTTTTAAAATATGACAATTCCGCCAAGTATTAATTTTCTATTTTCTGGCTCATTTCCTTCTCTCTACTCTTCACCCTGATCTAAATTCAGCAGGCTGATGGGGAAGCTCAGAGGGAGGGAGACTGCCTGGTGCTGTCAGAAATACAGCAGCTTGCGGTGGGAAAGAACACAGTGGACAGAGCCAACGGCTGGCTGACATTACCTGCCAGGGGAGCCTGTGATCCACAGACCTCTGGGGCAGGACCCTCAGCCACAGGCACCTGCCTGTCCCTTCAGAAGGTCTCACTGCAAACAAACGTCCCTTCAGCACGATTTTGTAGAGTTTATGACCTGGATTTTGCGTTTCCATTTAGCCCAAATGACTAACTGTACCAATCTTGATATTCTACAAACAGGTGCAACAAGGAAACAAGGAGACCAGAATCAAATCTCTCTTAGCTCGCTTTCCTTGGTTACAAAATAAGATGGCTGTCAGTGAGTTAATAAAACAAAACGCCCAGCTGAAGAGTTCTCTCTGGCACAGTGGTTCAATATGATGGGGCTTTCTATTGTCGCTATCGGATTTCTATCATCTGCTAGGAGTTGATCTGTGCGCCTCACGCAAAATTCATAGGCTGAATTCTGAAATCCAGTATGTCAGAACACAGCCTTAATTGGGAATAGGGTCACAGCAGATGTCATCAGGCAAGCTGTGATGTGGTCATATGGCATAGGGTAAGCCTCCGAGCCAATGTGACGGGCGTCCTTAAAAGGGAGCTAATTTGGCCACACGGGGAGAATCCTGCACACAGTGATGAAGGGAGAGAACAAGGTGATGCACCCAGACTCAGAACACCACAGACTGGCAGCCAGCCAGCACAGGCTCGGAGAGGCAAGCCCAACCTCCCTCCCAGGCCTCAGAGAGCAGACTCTGGCCACCTTGCTTTGACCTCTAGCTTGTAGGGAAAGGGGTCTGTTGTTTAAGCCACCTGGTCTGCAGCATCGTTCCCAGGAACCCAGCACACCAGGGCTGTTTGTTTATTGCTGGTGTAATTCATGCTCTCAAACTCTGGCCGCCTATTAGTGGATTCCAAAATGAATTTATAGTGGTTGTGTGTGCTTTTAGAAAGAGCATTTTAAATGAACAGGAGCGATTAAAGCGCAATGCACTTGGTAAGGGATAAATATTGCTATAGACAGCACTTTGTTAGGTAAACATAGGTATGCGTGAATTAGATGACGATGAAAACCTAGCATAAATTTGGGTCAGGGTCGGGGAGAAAAAAAGTTGAGGGCCATTTTGTAAAACCTAACTTGTTTTCTCTAACCTCAAAAGCATTATCAATTATCATTTCCTTTGGGAAAGGAAAAAAGAAGCAACTGTGTAAGAGAAATATTGACAGAGACAGTGTGAGACACTTCACGGAAGGGGACTGTGGTAGTTTGAATGTAATTGGCCTCCATAACCTCATAGGCAGTGGCGCTATTAGAAGGTATGGCTTTGTTGGAGTGGGTATGACCTTGTTGGAGGAAGTGTGTCATGGGGGTGGGGGGCTGTGAGGTTTCCCATGTTCAGGATATCACCGGGTGTCTCAGTCGACTTACTGCTGCCTGCTCTAGCACATCGACCTGCATGCCGTCATGCTCCCCATCATGATAATGGAATGAACCTCTGAAACTGTAAGCCAGACACCCCAATTAAATGTTTTCTTTATAAGAGTTGCTGTTGTCATGATGTCTCTTCACAGCAACAACCCTAACTAAGACAGGGACCAACTGTCTTCCTGTTTAAGCTGAGCTAGGGGCGGGCCCAAAACAACTTCCAACTAAGAGAGGCTGCTGAACCCCAAAATGTATCACTGCCCTTAAAAATCAAAGAAAGTCGGGCTGGGGAGGCAGGTATCTCAGCACTAGAGTACCTTGGCACGAGGGAGGGTCAGAGCTCTACTCCTAGCACTGACAATAAAGCTAAATGAATAAATAAGTAAAATTAAATGAAGTATCATATGCTTCTAACACAGTTGAGAAGTTAAAAATCACTTGAATTTAGGAGTTGGCAGCTCCTTGACATTACAAGACCCTGGATCAAAAACAGAGCCTGAAGGATATGGTGGCATTTCCTGAGAGGTAACCATAGAACCCAGGGAGACGGCTCAGTCAGCCAAGCACTCGCCATGCAAGCATGGGGAACTGACTTCAGATGCCCAGTGCCCACATGAAAAGCTTGTACAATTGTAACTTAGGGTGTTGGGGCGGGGTGGGGTGGGAGTGGAGGTGGGGATAGATACAAGTGAATCCCTGAGGTTTGCTGGTCAGCTTCAGTCTAGCTATGTGGTGGGAGACCTTAACACCCTAAATGTGGAGAGCAGGTGAAGAGGACATTCAATACATACCTATGGCCTCCACATTCATATGTACACATATGCATGCACACCTGAACACATGGAAGCTCCCACCCAAAAATATGTACCCATACATACACCGCACACACATACACATGGCACACATAGAACAAGAAGAAAACAATGGAACCACGATTGCCACTCTGCTCCAGCCCTCACCCCTGGGTCACGGGAAGATCCAGATGTCACAACAGCATCCAGCATGTGGTGAGGAGCTCGGATAACGTTTGAGATGGGTTACCTCATAATCAGGCACCTTGCAAGGCTCACAAAAGATTTTTCCAAATGGGTAAATATTTCCTATTTCTACCCCTTGGCAAAAAGTTGGCTTCCAGGGCTTTCAGGCCTGAGCCTACCTTCCTTCTGAGGTTTCTATCTTGATTCCTAGTGCCTGGACCTTTGGAAAGGGATCCAGCTCATTATCTCATTTCTTGCACATGACTACGAGAACTTTCCCCCCTTTTTTTTAAACACACCAAATCTGGCATCCCATGGATCAGAATTCTTTTTCAAGATTTATTTATTTTCACTTAATGTGTACGAGTATTTTGCCGACATGTATATCTGTACACTATGTGCTCGCCTGGTGTCTGTGGAGGCCAGAAGAAGATGTGGAGCCCCTGGGTGGAGTTACACAGTGGTGAGATGCCATGTAGGTGCTGGGATCAAACCTGGGGCCTCTGGAAGGGCAGCCATTGCTCTTAACCACTGGGCCATCTCTCCAGTACTATGGACCTGAATTCTTCAATGGCTGCTTATTTATTATATATGGCAAAACTGTCTCCCAGTAACCACCACCACCAACACACACACACACACACACACACACACACACACTGTGGCTACCCTGGTCCAGGCTGTCACCTCTCCCCACCATTATTAAAATAACTCCCTCGCTGGTTTCTTGGTTTTCGACCTACTACAAAGCGATCTTTCAAAAGCAAACATTTTCCTTAGCATTAAACTCTCTATCCACTCTCTCTTATCTCATCCCAAATCCTTACCTTGTTTCCTGAGCCCTACATTCTCTTCCTCTCCCTTCATGACACTCGGCTGTGCTTAACTCTGAAGATTTCCTTAAATAGGCGACAGACAGTCTAACTTCAGGGCTTCTAAGAATGAAATTTTAAAAACATGTGCACATGTGTGTGGGAGGACCCATGGAGGATGGACCCCCAGAACTCTGAGTCAGGCAGTTGTGAGCTGCCTCACATGGGTGCTGAGCACTGAACTCAGAAATAGTCACTTCTCCAGTCCCCACCTCAGGGTGCCTGCACATCTCCCTCTTCAGGCCCATGTACCCAGCTGGCTCTTTAACCAACCTCTCCCCAGCCCCTAATATGGTATCTCCCATTTTTATTCACCGCAAAACTTAACAGCGGTCACTAATGTATCTTGTATGCACTCATCTGTTCTTATTTATCGTCTCTCTCTACTCCCACGAGGAGCACTGTGTGTCTAAGCACAGCCTGGGGCACAAGCTATCCAGTCAGTATCTACTGCATGGAAGACACACACGATTCTTCCTGACCTGGCCCAACCGACCACTCTAGCTCCCCCCCCCCCCCAACATCCTTCCCCACTAATGCTTATACTTCAACAAAACCAAACTACCTTCCTCTCTGGAAATACCACCATGTCCTGTGGTACCCAGGCTCTCGGCTTCATTGTCTCTTCCAGGCAGCATGCCTTCCCAGCAATCCTCTTGCCCAGAGGAGGCTCCAGTACGGCCTTCTCAGGGAGGCATGCCCCTCTCCAGGGACCACTCACACACTCCTTTCTCAAATTCTGTTGCGACCTGGGCAAGAACCTGGATGGAAACTTTATCACAGTGCCACCGGGGAAGGAAACAGTATCAGCAGATGCCTGACAGCAAATTTTAATCTGAAAACCTATAAACCCTCGCAATGTCATGCATGCAAGAACCAGGGTGTCCTTTCATCCGAGCATACGGAAGATTCAAGACTTTGGTAGCAGAATTTCAATTTGCCAGCAGCAATCTGGTATTTAGTACAGATTCCCCTTAATATTGTTAAATAGTGGCAACGATACTTAAAAATAAATATAACTTGTAAAAGGGAAAGCATATGGCTTTTCTCAAATCAAGAAGAATATCTGCAGAGCCACATTTGCCAATTTTTGTCACAACCTTTGGTAACAGCTGATAACTGAGGGAAAGAGGAAAAGACAAGTTTATTCAGAGTTCCCAAGTGCTACCAGTGTTTCAAATTAAGAGTCCTAAACATTTCTAAACAATGTTACCATAACTCCAGGTAAAAATGTCTTTGATACTGGGCAGTGGTGGTGGAGCATGCTTTCATTCCCAGCACCCGGTAGGCAGAGGCAGGCGGATCTCTGAGGCCGAGGCCAGCCTGGCCACCTAGCTCCATCTCTGAACGGCATGTAAAGGTGGAAAGAGAAAATCCTTTCTACAGGTTGTCCTCTGACCCCCACCTGCACGCTGAGGCACACGTGCCCAAACACATGCAGGAGGATGCACAATAGTGAACAATGATTTAAAGGAAAAGAATTTAAAAAAAACAAGAATGAAGGCTTCATTTGTTTCCCAGGGTCAGTCAAAGAAATATTTATATGAAAGCCATTTAAAGTTTGCTTTGTTTTATACTCCAGACTGGCCTCAAACTCACTGTCCTCAGTCTCTTGAATTCTGGGAGAAAACGCTTGTGTTGCCATGCCCACTGGAAACCATTTTTCTTCTAACTTTAAAAGAACTATGCATGCCTTTAATCCCAGCACCCGGGAGGCAGAGGCAGGCGGATCTCTGTGACTTTGAGGCCTGCTAGTCAACAAGAACTAGTTCCAGGACAGGCTCCAAAGCTACAGAGAAACCCTTCTCGAAAAACAAAACAAAAAAAGTACTACTGGGGATTAGCTGGTAGAGTGCTTGTTTAACAAGTTCAAAGTCAGGGGTTCAATCCCCAGCACTGAATAAACTGAGCCTGGAGGCAGAGGATCAGAAGTTCAAGGCCATTTTCAGCTGCACAGCCAGTTAGCTTAGACTACAGAAGACAGCTGTCCCAAAGAAATAAAGGGCTATAGAGAATATTATTATGCATTACAAAAATCTAATAAAAATCCATTAAAATTCAGTTTTAAAAAAACACCCAAACAGAATGACAATAAAACAAACAAACAAAAACTATAGGACAACCGTACCATAATATTCCAGAAAACACAAACTTTATAGCTATCTGATCTTCTGGACCACTTATGATAGTCTCAGAACATTTTAAATCCTCCAGAAATAAGGGCATTTTATTCGAGGGGGTGAAGAAGGCTTCTACACCAAGTAAGCTCCAGTCCCCATGCTGAAGAGCCCGCACTTGCTGTGACAGACCACATGCTCAGCTTAGACCGCTGAGGTAGGCGGCACAACCCTCCAGCCTCTGCAGCCATTGTCCTTGGATTCTTTGTGGAACAGGGTCCAAGAGGGAATTCTTAGTGCTTGTGAGAAAACTCCAAGAAAACAAGACATGAGTCTTGGTACCCCAGTTTCTCTAAAACATGGACATGTTCGTGGAAAGTATCTTCAGGCTGACTCCTAGGTGTAGCACATAGCAGTGAGTTCACTTCAGGTCACTCCTTACTGCTTGCTATTAATTATATGACATTCTTGTCACGCGTGGCTTGTCCTTGTGATTGCACGCTTTACTCATGCGATTCTTCTTGACCCTCAGAATATGAATTGTCTGATGTGCTACTGCATGAGTCTGCCTCATTTCCAGGTGCCATTTCCTAGGTCCCATTGCAACTGGAGTAAACAGTTTCGTTTAAAGTTCTCAAATCTATAGGAAAAAAATCATTTAATCCAACCACTGCTAACTTTACCTGTCATTATTCCAACTTGTAAGCCCTCTTCCCCCTCCCCCAAATATAAAATTCATGTTTCTTTTTGTACCCTGACTTCAAAGAACATCAGTATTAAATACGACATTCAACTATGAAAATCATTTAGCTTAAATTTCAAATAATTATCTCCTTCCTTTTTACTTCCCATGCTGCCTGGTAAGTTTAGCTTTTTTATCTTATTTCAAAGTTCTCCTTGCACTTGTGTATTTCACTGTAAGCTGCCTCGAATATTTGGGGGAGGGGTAAGCAGGCATAAATCTAAAAAGTGAGTAACTCAGATCTGCCCTTGTAGGGTACTGTTTCTGGTATAGCCGGTAGTCGGTTTCAAACTGGAACAGCCTAGATCAATGCCTCCTGCGTGATGAATCACCGTCACTGAATGATGCCCCATGCTTCTGCTCTTTAGAAATAATGCCAATTCTCAAGAGGTTGACGTCATAAAATGTATGTCTAAACGCAGAGCTTCAAACACCTCACGGGGCCAAGAAATAACTCGCAAGTTCAGGAACACACAGAGCTAATATGAAGAGCCAAGATTCTACTAGAAGGTGAGGCAGCTAAGAAGTGGCCCTGGCATCACCCTGGGCTTCTCCTCTCCCACAGTGGGTGTCTTAGAAGACAGATCCTATCTGAAGGCAGGGTACGTGGCCGAGAGGCTAAGCACAAAAGGAAACCAACGGGTTAAACTTCAGTGTGAGCCCAGCACTTACAGGGCTGAATTAGCAAGATTCCCAAGAGTTTGAGGCCAAGCATAGCGAATTCTAGGTCAGTCTGGGCAACAGAGGAAAACCCTGCTTCCAGCAACAAGTTGCTTACCAAGCATGTTGAGCAGGGTTTTTTTAAAACCAACTCACAGGGTGAGGACACCAAAACTGCAATTCTGAATCCACAAAGCAAGGTAGGCAAATCTTTTTGACTTTCAGCTACAAGCCTGGAAGGGCCATGCTCTTGGGTCAAAAGAAAAGCTGAAAACGGCAACGAGAGCCGGCAGGACTGGAATCCAGACCAACAGCATCCGTGCCGCTCACTGGAGAAAGGGAAGCTTCTTGCTCTACTGGTACACCAGGGAGAAAGTGTATCTTCCTGAGCATATGAGCTCATCTGGGGACTGAATGGCTTCTCCATGTTCAACTGCTGCTTGTGGGGCGGTCACAACGCTGGAGTCAGGGCTGGAGAGACGGCTCCATGGGAGACAATGGCCTGCCTGGTAAGTCAAAGGCCCCTGGGATCAACCCCCACTACCACCAAGATTAAATTAAAATGAGCTGCAGAGATGGCTTGGCAGTTAAGGACATTACTGATCCTGGAGCAGAGTTCAGTTCCCAGCATCCACTTTGGGAAGCTCATCATCACCTGTAAAACCAGCTCTGGGAGATCTGAGCCCTTCTTGTAGCCTCTGAGGGCACTTGCACAAACCTGCGCATACCCACACAAACATACACATACGTGAATAGAGACAGGAATAAAGGAAAGTTTTAAAAATGAGATGACAGAACCAAATGGCTAAAAATAAAAGGGAAAAAGCACACACTAGAGACAGAGCCGAAGGGATGGAGATACTGATGCAGACACAGATAATAACCAGGACTTATTAAAGAAGCAACAAGCAGGATCTTACCTACTAAACTAGGATCCATTAAAATGGAAATTTAAATTCAAGAAATAAAAAAATACAGTAACTAATTAAAGAATTCACTAAGTGGTTCTAATAGCATTTTAGAGGTAGCATAAAAGCAATCAATATAAAAAATCCACCTGAACTCCAGGGTGTAAAAAAGATTAAAAAAATATACAAAGGCTGGTGGTAGTGGCACACACCTTTAATCCCAACACTCAGAGGCCAGCCTGCTCTACAAAGGAACAGAGCAACACAGAAATGCTGTCTCAAAAAAAAAGAAAAAGAAAAAGGAAAAGAAAAGAAAAGAAGAGAAAAGAAAGAAAGAAAGAAAAGAAGCAAAACAAAACAAAAAGTAGGATGTGAAATACATGGGCACAGTAAAAAAGGTTACAAATGTGTGTAATAGCATCCCAAAAGTGTGAGAGGAATAAATACTTTAAGAGATAATGGCTAAGATTTTTCTTATTTAGCTGAACAACACTCTGCTGCAAAAGCAGGCTACATTCTATATCACAGGCGGGAGAGCGCTGAGAGGCAGACAAGGGAGCCACAGCACAACTGACACCCGACACTCACCAGAAACGATGCTCGATGCTCAGATAACCATGGAATGGCAGTCCTAAAAAGTAACTGCCAACCTAGAGTCCCACACGCAGTAAAAAGGTGTGTGGGGGGATACGTTTAAGTGGAAGCAAAATAAATATGCTTTCAACCAATTCACAAGAAGGAAAAAAACCAATCAATTGGCATAAAAAAAAAACACTAAATGGAGTTCTTCAGACAGAAACCATGAAAACACAAGAGGCAATGAGAGACAGAGATTCTGCGGGTGGCACTACAGAAGCCGACCAAAGAGTGCCAGTGACCTCTTTTAGATTTTAATCTATATACTTAATAAAAATATATGAGCTCCACAGCATACAGAGTAGTAGGAGGAGGTGGAGTGAAGTGGAAGGAGCTGCTCACAGCTCAGGAGTAAAGACCGTGCCACAGATGCTGATGCGCTGAGTCAGATCAGGAGACTGGACACAGTAAGATATCTCGGACCTAGTGGGCTCACACATACACCATACAAAATAAGTGAAAATGTAGTAATTTTTTTAAAGCTCACTAACAGACACAGAGGAGTCAACAATGGACAGAGTTCATTGTTTTTAATTTTAATTAAATAAAGGGTACACTTAATTAAGCGTTTTCTACATATTCAAGCTCAATTTTAAAAAAAAAAAACCTTCGCCAATATCAACTTTTCTGCATTAATTCAGCCGAAGGTAAATGTGGCTGAGACAGTTGCTGGTTAAATGTGTAATAATCTATGTCTTAATTTCTAGGGTAACCACAAAGATAAATGGCTGGGTCTGGGGCGGTGGGGCAGTGGTGTAAGTCTCGGAAATCACAGCACTTGTGAAGACAGAAAGATTAGAAGCCAACCTGGGCTATATGAGATCCTATCTCTGACAACAACCAAAAAAAAGGGGTGGGGGTGGGGGATAGGATAGAAAAATATCCAAACTTCCACCTAAAGTCACCGGAGCACCAGTCAGGTATTTACTTTGCAATACTATATTGTCTGATTAAGAACACACCGTGTGTCTCTGATATGTCATGCTCTTCCAGTCCAGAACACAGCAGGAGACAGTTGTTCCCAGCCTGCCACAGACTAGGAGGAAGCTGGATGACCGGAGGAGCACCAGCCAGGACAACTGAATGAGGAAAGCAGTACTCCCCCGCCCTCCACCTCTACCCCAGCTGCTTAGATGCTGAGCTATCATGGGACCCCAAGCTGAAATGGTTCTGCCTGCTCTGAGGGAAGGAGAGAGACAGCTAGAAATCCCTTCTGAAATATTTCATATTCCCCAATGCCAATAGGAAGCAGGTAGGCAACAAAGCAACAGAAAAATGTGTCGTGACAAGGAGAGGAGAGTTCCAATAACTAGGAAGGTCAGAAATGAAAGGGGATCGGCAGGACAGCTCAAGGGTTACCGCTCTTTCAGGACTGAAGTTTGGCTCCCAATGCCCACAGTGGGCGGCTCACAAACACCTGCAACTCTAGCTCCAGGGCATCCAACCCCCTCTTCTGGGCTCCCGGGGCACCCACACAAACATCTGCATACACATACACATCAATAAATTTTTTTAAAATCTTAAAAAAAAATAATTTCAAGTTTCTTTACATTTCCCCCCCCCACACACACATATGTTCATTTTCAGTTCTGGAAGTGATGCCAACCCTAACACACACACACACACACACACACAGAGGAAAGGTAATGCAAGCTTTATCTCAGAAGGGTGCCTGGAAGCCCCAGGCTGGCATCGCAGCAGCAGCCAGTTAACAGACTACCATTTCCCTCCCTTTCGAATACTCAACAAAGTAATTAGATGCCTTCAGGTTTCTGTATCTGGAACAGCTAGGAAAGGCAGGAAATGCCAGGCAAGGCTTCCAAGGTAAACAACTACACAAGCAATGTGTGGCGGCAAGTTCTATGGCAACCTAAGAGAGATGAGACAATAAAGACCACGCTTTATTTATTGATCCCTTCCCACCTCCCCCTGATAGCCACGGGAAATAATTTTATTTCTCAGGTTATCATCAGCATTATTCTAAATCAAGACCTGCAGAGTGTGGCCCAGCTACAAAGCATTCTTGCAATCTGTTCCTATTATTGCTCAAATTTTTATCATCTGGCTTTCAGATTGGAGTCATTTGTAAGATGCGTATCAGCGGCTACAATGACAGCGGCGCAGGCGAGGCTGAGCCCTGAAACAAGGAGCTCATGGTGCTTCGGTTGCCAAAGACACTGAAATTGCTCCTCCCCAGTCACCCTCGCAGGAGCCCAGGTGCCCATGGAGCCCTCCAAGGACGGCCCAGCGCTCCAGTGAGCTAGACACGGGCACACACAGAAGCACAAACTTACAAACCTTTCGGTGAAAGCCTCTGCTGGGGTTCCTGCCTCAACAAATGAAAATCCTTTGTCTCCCTCCGGTCTGCCTCTGGGAGACCTGGCATGGAGGAGCATGCCAGTGTTCATCGAGACAGTCCCTAAGTGACGGGAATGCTACAATGTACACATTAGACAGGTTACGGCCGGCAGAGAATGCGAAATAGAGTCAAACATGGCCAGTGCTTCCAAAATGCCATCCCAAAGCAAATACGGTTCTACTAGAACGGACCTTTAAAAAACACAAAGTTCAGCTAAGACCTCACTGCTATGGTTTGAACACGCAATGACTCCTCTATGCGCGCATGTTTGAACACAAGGGTGGTTTTTTTGGAAGGTAGTGGAATCTTTAAGTGGTGGAGCCTAGGTGGAAGTATAGTCTTGCTCTACTTCCTGTCTGCTTTTGCCTATTGTCCCACCGAGAAGTGAGATGGTGAAGAACACAGGATGCACACTCCTGCCAGTGAACCACCTGGCACCTCCATCAGGGACCACATCGGCTGAATCTGAGAGCCAAAGCCCCTCCTCTCTCGAAATTGCTTCTTGTTGGCACTGGGTCACAACAACAAAAATGACCAATGTTCTCACTAAGCTACACTAGACACACATCCATTATTAATTCAATAAACAACCCCAGTGCAAGAAACTGCTGTGCTAGGCCATAGGCACATGAGGTGTGCCTGGAGTCTTAAGGGGTATGCGGTATAATAAAAGGGAAGGGCTAGCAAGTGCTGTGGGGGTTGACGCAAAAACAAAACAAGACCAAGAGTATTCCTGTCCACAGTGATTGGTGAAGGAGACTTCGGGCAGAGTCATTATTCCCACTGGACCTTTGAGGAATGGGAAGGCTGAACAGAGACATAGAATGATATAAGGTTATATTATATAGTATATTATGCATAACATACTAAAATAAGATAAGGGCAGTGGCCTGAACAAAGAGCTATGTGTAGAGTGTGTGCCCAGAGCAGATGTGGAAGCGGTGGATTGCGCCAGGTCCTTCCCTCTATAGAGAAACAAGGAAGTAAAAGGAGGGTAAAAGCCAGGGGGATGATCAAACACAGGCAGCAGCTCTTGGCTGTGCTCAAAGACTGTGCTGAGAAGTCAAGGGGAAGCTAAGAGCCAGTAAAAACCATTTCCCAAAGGAAACACTAGAAAACTAGTGAGGTTCCGACAGACTGAAATGTCCAGTAGGCGGCTGGAAGGGCAGTGTGACTAACAAGCCACAGGGACGAACACAGGTGGTCAGGGAATGAGCCCCTACTCTCTCGACTCTGTATGCCTGTTCCCAGGTCTACAGTCCATGTCTAGAAATCTCTGAGCCTTCAGACTACATTTCCTGGGTCACAGAGGGAAAAGGAGAGGCTGACAGGAGACTTTCTGTAGCCACCTGAACTAGAACTAATGGGTTCTTTGCAGGCAAAGATTCCACTGCCTGGGTAACCACTACCTTCTGCATCCCAGACAACACTGGTGAGGAAGACTGTCAGGGATGGAGGGCAAACTCTCAGGCCCCATCTCACGGACTGGACCATTAGCCAACTGAACTCAGCCTGACAGTGCTTCCAGCTCTGGGGGTCTTGGAGAGGCTGTGGCAGGCCGAAGCCATGTACATCTTTAACCCTACAATATGAAACTGTGGGGCCTGGATTGTGTCAACTTGACTAAGCCCAAACTACATTTTCCAGAATCCTCTTCTCTCTGTAACTCCAGGTTAGAGTTAGACAAGGCAGAGCTTCGTGTGAGTTTTGGGCGGGAGGAGCCTTCCGCTCTGGGGGTCCTCACAGTGACTAGCTCCTGGCCTTCCAACTCCCCTTTCAGACTCTAGCTCTTTCCATAGTTGTGTGAACTCTAGCTCCTATCCCATAATATTCACAGTGGCTCCACTTCCCTGCTGGAACTTAACCAAGAGCTGAGTAGACATCCACATCCTTAAGGACGCAGAACCACCTGACAAGGCACTGCTCCCTACAGTTTGCAAACTGTGCTCACATGATTTCATAATCCCCCCGGAGAGAACTAAATAAGGCAACTGGGGTTCCAAAATGTCATATGACCAAATGAAAACTTTTACGAGAGAGAGAGAGAGAGATGTAAAAAAAAAAAACCCAGAAAACAAAAAACCACTTCGAGGCAATCTGTACTGTAGGCTAAACAGAATAACCCAATAAACACAAGATGATTTAAAATGATGCTCTGCCCATGGAACTCAGACAGAAAAGGCTGAAGCACCACCTACCCACACAAGGATTAGTTCAGCACATTCTACAAAATTAACAGCTGCCAGGGGCCCGGGCAAGCCTAGCATCCCTCAGTACTCAACCATTCTCAATCCTCTCCACGTACAAACTGGCCAGCTTCACCTGCCAAGTTCTGTGTGAACACCTGGTCCTCCTCTGAGCTGTGTGTTTGCAGAGGACAGGAGAGCACCGAGCTTGAACTCGCAAATGGGCATGAAAGACACCTGCGCTGATTCTGGAGCAAGTCTCCCCCATTCGCTATCTGGTTAGCTTTTTGTCTTACTATATGTTTGGAGGTATTACTGTGCCCATTTTACTTTTTGTTTCTATTGAGTTATATATTTTTCTCCGCTCCCCACCCTCCCTCCCCCCACCCCTTCTACTCTTGCCTATCTGGACACTCCCAATTTACTCAGGAGATCCTGTCTTTTTCTACTTCCCATGGACATATGATTCATGTATGTCTCTCTTAGGGTCCTTTTTGTTGTGAATTGTAGGCTTGTTTTTCTTTATATCTAAAATCCACTTAAGTGATAACATTATATCTATCTTTTTGCCTTACTATTTCTAAAACCAGTCCCTCCTCCCCCGCAAGATCTAGAACCTGTTCTTGAGGTTCAGAGACTTTGCCAGGTGCTGTGGGTGGTGTGGGGTCCATGCCAGCTTCCCTGATGCGGCTCTGTGAAGAGCTGTGTGTGGCTGCAAGGAATTCAATGGAAAGCGTTTGTGTTCGTCTGCACGGCTTTTAAAGACAAGACTACACCAATGAGATAGGAATGAAAAGGCCTTGCATTCATAACCCTTCACTACACAACGAATGCATACAGACACATATAAATTGATAGGACCCCTGTTGGTCGATGAACGGGACAGGGGTACACAGCACACCCATGGGCATAGGGATCCTGCAATAATCCCAGCACTCGGAAGGCAGAGGCAGGTGGATCTCTGCGAGTTTGAGGACAGCCCGGTTTACAGAGTGAGTTCCAGGGACGCCAAGGCTGTTAATACAGAGAAACCCTGTCTCGAAAAAACAAAAAACAAAAAAAAAAAGAAGAAAGAAAAAAAGGAAGGAAGAAAAGAAAAAAGAAAGAAAGAAAAAAAGCATGAAGTAATTAAAGGAACAGAGGGAACTAAAGCATTCCAGGTGATGTGTGGATCTCTCCTCAATCATACAACATTTACCGGCCATTTCCCGGTAAATATCCTACATCTAGGCATGCCCAACTTTTGGACAGAGAATGATGGCCTCAATAAAGCCTAAGCTGAGAAACCATGGACTAAATTATGAATAAATAAATAAATTTAAAATAAAAATCTATTCTGTTTTAAGTTAGTTTCTGATTTTTGTGTTGGGCCACTTGCCTGGCTCTTCTTGGCTGCATGCAGCATACAGCTGCCCATAAGTCATCCATTACTTCAGCTGCAAGCTTCTCTTCTTCACTCCAAGTAAATATGCAGGAGCAGGTGGGAGAGGGCACACCTGGAATCCCAGCCCTCGGGAGGTTGGGACAGAAGGATCATGAATTCACGGCCAGTCTGGGATATATAATGTGTTCAGGACCAGCCTGGGCGACAAAGGGACACTTGTCTCAGAAAAACAAAACAACACACACACACACACACACACACACACACACCACTAAGAAGCACTTATAAATCAGGGTATTTCTTTGCCCACATTCCTTCATCTGCTTGGAAATCCCACCTCTTCTGGGCCAGACAAACCTACTGAATATCATGACTTAATGAGCTCAAATCAGTGCACATTGCTGAAGCCACAGTGCCCACCCAGGAAGAGTTCAGGAAGTGGCTGCAGAGGGCCAGTCTACCCATTAGCATTCTGGCTTGAAGTAGTCTGTCACCCTCGCTGGACGTGAGACCTAGAGGGACAGAAACACCACATCCAAGCCCCGCTTGATGATACAGGAACTGTGGTCACGCCTATCTCCACACGTTCCCGGAATTTCAAAGGCGTATTGAACCTTTGGTTCCTCATCCAGGTGGGTTAGCAGGGGTACTTAATCTCATTCATTTTAGAAACAGTTCCCCACTAAGACATTTTCAACCGAGCTCCTGGCTGAGCTCACCACAGAAAGTGAAGGGCACATATCTGGAGCAAGTACGACACATGTCAATGAGATGGGCTACAAACGCCACCGCAAGTGACATCCTGCCAATCTCAATGTTCTCCACACCAGCTCCCCACCACGCTTGTCTCTGAGATGGTAACAGCCAATACCTGGGTGCTTCAGAGCCTTAATGAAGGACAGATGCAGAGGTGCCCCCAGCAGTGGCACAGACGGGCAAAGCAGCACACCTGTGTTGTGGAAAAGTCCTTTATACTATGCAAAGATGTGTCACCATGATTGGTTCATGAAAGAGCTGAATGGCCAATAGCTAGGCAGGAAGAGAAGAGGCAGGACTTCCGGACAGAGAGAAAAGGAGAGGAGATAAATCTAGGCAGGGGAGACAGGCCGGAGAAGATGGAAAGGAAGCAGGACATGCTGGAGGAAAGGTAAAGGCCATGAGCCACATGGCAGTAGGCGGAGT
Organism: Myodes glareolus; assembly: GCF_982192425.1. Classification (NCBI taxonomy): domain Eukaryota; kingdom Metazoa; phylum Chordata; class Mammalia; order Rodentia; family Cricetidae; genus Myodes; species Myodes glareolus. The sequence goes on along the minus strand of NC_142042.1, from coordinate 56,505,813 downwards.
AATAGAAATGGGTTAAGTTATAAGAGCTGGTTAGAAACAAGCCTAAGCTAAGACCGAGCTTTCACAATTAATGAGACGTCTCCGGCGACATTTTTTTGTGGGAGTCGGTGGCCCAAAGAAAAATCTGTCTACACACCTACTTTCTGCAAAAGCACCTCTACCTGAAGTAGCAGAATGCTCCCCCACTTCCTTAACTGTTTCTAACCTTTCAGCCTTTAACAATCCTTGGACATTTCTCCAAATGCCACCTCTTCTCCCATGGATGTCAAACCTGTCAGTTGAGGAGTCAAGGGACTATGCCTGTCCTTATGCGCCCCAGGTTCTAGAATAATGACTGGCACTGGGTAGATAATAAATCACGGGTTTGAATGAGGCAGACAGTGAAACGTGGCACAGGCTCCAGGCAGCAGCCTCACTGCCCTGCCCCGAGACGTGGCTCAAGCTGGCGGACGGTTGCAACAGTGATGACAAGCAGCCGGTCTGTGGTGGGGACCAGCCCAGCCACAAGGTGCTGGAAGCGAGCACTGGGACGAAGGAAGTCTGGTCTCTCCGCTGTGGACACCAGGATGAGGCTTGGGGGCGGGTGTGAGGAGCAGACGCTGTGGTGGAATGGGAGAGGCTACATCAGCCCCACAAAGGGAGGAAGGGGTGGGGACAGCGAAGGGACAATACTGAGAATCAAAGAGGGGTGTGTCTTACACACAAGCTGCTAAGAAGAGAACAGAGACGATCCACAAGGACAGAGGCTTTCTTGCTGTGCACGCGTTCGTGGGTGGCGTGTGTGTGTGTGCACGAGTGTGCATGGATAGTACTGGGGGATCTGATCTTCTTGTTGGGCTTTTTTTCCGTGAGTAGACTCTATTTTTCCTCTTCTGTGAGCTTTTGTTTTAGAAATGAAGTCAACAAGCAATTCTTTCCTAACTACAGCAGTAATAGCAAAAACAGATGACAGGCACACAGTCGAAAGACAGCAAGGAGCTGTGCCTGTGATCTCCGCTACTCCAGAGGCCGAGGCAGGAAGATCCCAGTTCAAGGTCTGCCTAGGCTACAGTGAGTTAGAAGCCATTCTGGGTAACTTAAGGAAACCCTGTCTCAAAATCAGAAGGCAGGAAAGTGGTGGCTATGGATACAGCTCACTGGTGGAGTGCTTTCTTAGCATAGGTGAAGTCCAAGGTTCAATTTCCAGTCAAAAACAAAGACAGACAGACAGACAGACAGACAGACAGACAGGGCTCATAGACAGCCTCTGTTAAGAACCACAGGACCAGGCAGAGGTAGGTGGATCTCTGTGAGTTTGGGAGGAGCCTGGTCTAGAGTGAGTTCCAAGACAGTCACAGAGAAACCCTGTCTCGGGGAGGGGGGGAAACCACATGACCACAGTTTCACATACGGTGTGTGCCTGTGTGTCTGTGTGTATACATGTGTGTACTACACGAGTATTAGATAATATATACATAAACCAGAGGTACTTTCAAAGCATATAAGGAAACACAAAGACTCATGCCACTGCACACTTAGATGAGCAGGAAGCCTGCCTGCCTCTGTGGCCCTCCAGGGACGCCCAAAGAGAGGTACTTCCCCCAATTGCTTATGCACCAGGCACCACACTGCATTCTCTGGGACTCATACTGATGTTTCAGATGAACCTGTTTGTGGGATAAATAGTTATTAAAGTGGGACTCCGACAAATTAGCCACATGACTACATAAACCTTGCTTCCGTAGAAAACCAACTAACGTCCCAACCTTCTTCTCCTCAGGTGATAGTCTTCTAAAGAAATGCTGTGTTAAACAACCTAAGGGGACCGTCAGTAACCGTTTGGTGAGCTGTTTTCCTCGTAAGAAACAGCCAGAAATAGGCTTATGCCTGACTTATCACCTTCATTTAACAGGCGTGCTCCCTGGAAGCCCCGGAAGACTTCACATGCCGTGTGCACGTGGCTCAGGATGCTCTGTGGGCGCTGGCGATGCTGCCAACACCTTTCAGGGTGACTTTGCACACAGCCTTCCTCGCCACCCACTCCCCTTCCCAGAATTTAATATCCACAGCCCTGAGGTCTCTTACTTTCTCGGCTTAAGTCAGCTAATCCCTAAATGGGATGTCAAGCTGGACACATTCATCTCCTCCCCGTGGTCATTTTTCTACCTCTGGCCCACCTGCTCTGTGACACTGTTCTGTAACAGCTCCTGGCCCCGGCTATGCCCCTTTAACTATGGGCACAGCCATCTAATAACTGATTCATTCAGACCCTTGAAAGCACCTAGGATCCACCCCTGTTCAGTTACGACTGGCTCCATTTCTTCTTGGGACTGCATTTAATTCCTTTGTAATGTGTCACGGTGTCAGGAACATGGTAAATATTCCCCGGCACTGCTGAGGGAAAGCAGGAATGCCTTGTATTGCAGAGGAGACTAACAGTCAGGCACAAATCATTTGTTCCTTCTAGAGCCACAGCCGTGCCCACTGACTAATATGACAAAGTGTCTGCATGTACCCAGCCCTGGGTCAGGCATCATCAGCTTCACTTGGATTTACTGTATGGATTTCTCAATCAAGGATGACAGACTGTAATGTCTTCTAATAAATAAAAAACATTGGGATGTGCCAGCTTTCAGAAAATGGAAAAATGAATAGCTGTGCCAAGTGCTATTTTTTTTCGTAGCTCCTCAATGCATACAAGCTAAGAGGCAACAGCCTGGATCAACACCAAGTTCAGTATTGCTCTGGTCATCCTGGGAGACAATGTATTTAGGAAGCAGGGCCGACCCCAACACCTCTAGAGTAGGGCAAAGTAGCAAGCTATTAGCACACAGAATTCACCCCTAAAGGGGTCTCTCTCAGTCAATATCAGCACACAAGACAAGGGAGATAGCACTGTTGGACTTAGTTGTACCTCGAAGCAGCCAGAGAGGACTGGGCATCAGCCAAGATGCATCAAGTCAAGTCATAGGCCAGTGGCACAGGATGCTACCAGTAGGAAAGCTTTCTAGGATGCACCCCTCAGTGGGATGGTATCCAGCAATAATCCTGAACTTCCCTTTCCAGATCAAAGGAGAAGGAAAATCCCTAGAAACATCAGGGTACATTAAGGCTCGTATGGGGGAGGGGATGTCAGAATCTGAACTCTCCTACCCCTCCAGGATGGGTATCCAATGCAGAACAGTGTCAGTGTTGAGACACACCTAAATACCTGCATCCTTTCTCGCTGTGCTGGATGTGGTGACATGTACTTGCAAGCCTTAGGAGGTTGAAGGAGGGACACCATGCATTTGAAGCCAGGATGGGCAGGAGGGAGGAGAGAAGCAGAGAGCAGGAAAGGAGAGAGGGGAGAGCGAGATAAACAAGGAGAGGGCACCAGCCGGGTAATCCTGCACAAGGCCAGCGCATTCCTGTAGGGCAGAGCCATCAATCAGGCCCTGTAGGAGACCCACAGGATAAAGGTAGAGGAAAACACAAGTTACATTTGGACGGTTGGAACTCAATCACATCATCCCAACCTATATCCTCAATCAAAACTTACACCACCAACAAATAAAGGCGGTAATATAATTAACAGCTAACCACTTTCAAATGTTATATGGGTATTATCATTTCTGGGTTGTTGTCTGGACGCCCAGGTAACCTAGGGATGAGGACCCCAGAACCCTAGAGAACCTAAAAGGAGATCCCATTTCATAGCACCAGAAATGGGTTGTGATGAGGAGCAGTTGCAGCTACACGGACAGAACTGCGGACAATATTCAGAGCCCTTGGTGGCACCACCCAGTGACCAGTCCAGGCCAGGCAAGTAAGAAACAACACCCAGGCATGGGCTGCAGACTTGAGCAGTGCTGGGGAAGATGGCAACGGGCCAGCAACGCCAGGGGCAACCAAGAGGCCCATGTGGCCAACATCAGGAGTCAGTATGCTCAACCAAGGCTGGGGATGGAAGGGGAGCCCTTCAGGACCAGCTACACTAATCCCTTTTACCGGGGCTAAGAGCTACTCAGCAGTTTGTTCAAGGTCAAGAAACTAGTGAGGAGAAGGAATGGAGGCAGGCTCTAAGCCTTGGCTCTTTAGCAGACAGTGAGACGGTGGTTAGCACACGTTAGCAATGTGTATCAACTTCCCATGTGCAGAGATCCATCTGAAGGATGTGTGAGTTTGTTCCGGCAGCTATGCCACTGGCAGTGTGAGCCTAAGCATTCTATTTCACTGTGTCTCACTTCCCTTGCCTATCAGGTGGGGTTAGTAACAGGACCAATCAGGTGCGGTTACAAGTCAATACACGGAACGTTGTAAGGCCTGGTACACACTGAACACTACAGAGAAGGAGAGAAGGGATTTCCTAAAGAATCCTTATGCTGGTTGCTCTCCAGCCCCAACTTATCGCAGTCACCAGTTTTCACCACTGTCCCTACCACACCCGGAATCGAGACTTCTAAAAAGTTGTATGGCTCTTGCCTATGTACCCGAGGGCCACCCTAATCTGATATTAAAGCTAAGCTGACCAAAAGAGCAGCAAGTCTGATAGAATGCTTACTTGATAACTGGCTGCTCCATCTATCACCCCACAGACTTCTGTGATGGAGAGTCTAGATTCTGGACCATAGACTTCTGTGATGGAGAGTCTAGATTCTGGACCACAGACTTCCATGGTGGAGAGTCTAGATTCTGGACCACAGACTTCCATGGTGGAGAGTCTAGATTCTGGACCACAGACTTCCATGGTGGAGAGTCTAGATTCTGGACCACAGACTTCCATGGTGGAGAGTCTAGATTCTGGACCACAGACTTCTGTGATGGAGAGTCCAGATTCTGGACCACAGACTTCTGTGATGGAGAGTCTAGATTCTGGACCACAGACTTCTGTGATGGAGAGTCTAGATTCGGGACCCTCAGGTCCCCTGCCAAGCCATCAAGCTTTGAAGTCTCATTCACCTGACTATTCTATTTGATCTCCTTGGCCAACCTTCCCTGTGATGTTCTCAGTGGCTCCCTCGAGTCCTTGGTCCCCCATCCTTCTAACCTCATTCCATGGAAAGACATGATGTCATCCCTCCTACGTGCCAAATTTAGTGGATTAAACACAAAACCAAGCTGGCAGCTTCCACTGCATGCCCACACTATCCCCATCCTCCACTGCTGATGCCTCCCACATCCGCAAAGCCCAGCACTAACCCACTCCTATCACTGCCATGACCTTTGCCGCAGTGCTTGCTGAGAAGCTAGGCTGCCATATGTTCTGCGTGCTAACACCCTTACACACTAGGACTTCCCACTCATCAGTGTGCACTTGAGTCTCCTAGGAATATGGAAAGTACAGACTCAGATTCAGCTTATTAGACTGGATCTGGAGAGTCCCCTGGGAGCTACTGAGGTCCCAGGCAGCACTAGGAACATGTATGTATTAACTGGGATGCTTGCATTTTAAAGTTAATTTTGAGGCATTCTTCCCATTTCCCTGAGGTGGAAAGTGAGGTTCAAAGCAGTAAAGAAACTTGCCTATGGTCTACAGTGCAGGAGGCAAGGTTCAAAGGAGGGCTGGTTCCAAAACTTAAACCCAATATTTTTTCTCCATGTAAATTATTTTCAACGGGGAGTTGGAGTGGGATGGGAAGGGTACCGGGTACAGAAACAGTATTTAGATCGATCATACATGTAATTGTTTGTAACAAATCACTGATGCCTTCTTAGAGAATACGGACAGAAAAGAGAAGGGTTCCAAAATGCACACATGGGCAGGGCATGTGGCTCAGTGGTGGAGCACACACAAGCCTTGGGTTTGACACCCAGCACTACAAACACTTTTTTCTTTTTAAATAATCTCACCCAAGGGAGCTAACGAGATGGCTCCATAAACTGAGTACCTGCGACGAAACCATGAAGACCTGAGTTTGATTCCTAGCACTCGTGTAAAAGGCCAGGAGTGATACACATCTGTAACCAGTCCTGGAGCGGTGAAGACAGGGGGATCCCTGAGGCTTTTGGTCCAGAAAACCTAACACACACACACACACACACACACACACGACATAAAAGCAGGCATCAGGGAATAAGTTAATTCTACTGGTTCAGACGTTAGATAACACCCCAAAACTTTAAACATGCAGAGAAGAAAAAAAGACACACAGAACACTTCTCCCTACAGTGTCTGGGGACTGTGGGGACATTCTAGGGTTCCAAAGGCTGAGAGGGCTGCAGGGGTCACACAAATCCTGCCCGGACCTCCCCAGCTCTTCTTGGCCCATGCAAAGCCAGGGCTTTGCCTTGGGCTCCAACTTCACTGTCCCTGTTCTCTGGAGCCCACCTAAGACAGTCATGCTCACTCCCCTCTCTCCGGCTGGTTTCCCGGGTATCCCTGGGTCATGTAGAACAGATACTACCCCCTCAGTGGTCTCCTTGAGAGGACAGGTGGCAGCCTCTGTGTCTAGAATGTTCTCCCTTACCCACCACTCCTCAGCATTTGTTTTCAAACCCACCACGACTATGCAGTCAGACTTCAGAGTCCCAACCCAAGAGCCTCCACGCCAGGCCCACACTTTTCTCTCTTCATCCTTCTGGTCTGCAGCAGCACTTTCCGCCCCCGTTCCCTCTTTAGCAAGTTCCCACTCATCTCAGCTTCCTTTCCAATAGGGTGCTCTCACGGCTCTTTCCCCAACCCCCATGACTACTTCTAGAACTTGCCCTTCTGATCCGCTGTCAAGGCAACTCTTGGACCCACTTTCTGTGGAGGTCCTAACCCCACATCTAGTACACTTTCGCCACCATGTAGGGGAGACCTGAATCTGCTCTGCTCTGGTCACTTCAGAGTCCCCGGCACTCGAGATGACAAGCTGTGTACCTGACCCTGCCTCAGGGTCTACCACTAAGCTGCTTAGCTTCTTCCTTCCCTTTCCCCTTTCTTCTCCTGCTTCTCCCCCAACCCCAGTCTCCCTATATAGCCCAGGCTATCCTTGAACCTCCTGCTTCTGCCTCTACAAAGCTGGGATTAGCAGCAGACACCATCAAACCTGACTCCACTTCCATCTTCAAACAGCTCACTCTGCGGTAGGGGTGGGAGTACTGAGGTTCCCTAAGGGAAAGCTATCTCCACAAGCCTTCTTCCCTGCACTCAGCAATGATCATTATCTACAAGGCTCAAGGGCTTAGAGATGGCCTCTGATCTTGGGCTCTCAGGGCCCCAAGGCCAAGCACCAGAATACAGACACACCTACACCTACAACCCACACGAAACTGACAGGGATCCCTCACCCCAGCACACAGGGTGTGAAGTGCTGGCCTATTCTAGCTTTAAGCAAGAACAAGGAAGAACCATTTCCAAGGTATTCTTGGCTCGTGGTCGCGAGATGTAACTCATCTGTCTGTAAAGTACCTCTATGTCACTTAGATTCCATGGCAGCAGGCATTCGGCAACGAACCTGGAACCTGTGGGCACACGTGACTCTGCTCTTCAGTGTTCCCAGCCAGACTCACCCAAGGCAGAGCAGCATCTGATACATGGTCCCTCGATCCCCTGAAACCTTCCAAGTGATGCCAACGCTACCGCGTTCCAGCTGCTTACAGAGGTGTAAAACAGACTGCAGGTAGAGCATCGGAATGTCATGCTTAAACTCGAATCATGCCACTTAGTGACTCCACAATCAGCACAAACACTCAGGGGGCACTGAGAGAAATCAGCATTCAAAGAACAAAACACACACTTCCATTGTCCTTTTGTCTCCTGGAGATTGCACTGCCGGTATGCGATAGCATTTGGCGCTGGGTCTGAGGCTGCTGCTTCCCAAAGACTACAAGTGGTGTGTGTATATGTGTTGGTGGGGGTAGTCCAAGATCTTAAAAAAAAAATAATAAACAAACAACAAAAATTAAAAAAAAAAACCCAACTGTGCCAACTCCAGCACTTCGCCTTTTCCAGAAGATAAATTATTTAGAATTTTTTTTTGCCAGTTCGAGTTATTTTCCCAATGCAGAGTCAAATGGCCTAGCAGCCCTGCCTCAAAAGAAACCAATGCAATTAAAGCCAACAGCTATGAACTGGCCCTGACAGCTTCCACCAACTTCATTTGATAAAGTGAGACGCAGACACACTCCGACAGACAGGCCCACACTTTATTCACTGCCAGACGCAGCGCCAATATGTAAGTATAGATTCAGCTATAGGCAGAGAAATCAGCCCAGCAGCTCATCGCTAAAACCAAATAGCCATATAAAAGCCGCCTAGCCCAACTGCCTTGTAAGGAATATCACCGACAGCTAGAGCTCCTATCCAGCAGGCTAATAAGAATAATTATAGCCAGGGCAGGCATTAATCAGCTTGGCAGATACAGGAATTCTGTTAACAAGGCTGAAATAAGTGCCAAGGAATCTCTGAAGACCACAGCACTTCAAAGGCTGTTAAGCTAGAGGGATTCACGCGTGTTTCTCCTGCGAGCCTTCCTCCTTATCCAGTGCCCTGTGGAGCAGCAAGCTTCCTTTCAGCCCATTCCTCTGAGCAGGCATGAGAACCTGGAAGGGCTGCAGACTGTCATATCTGAGAGGTGCGTGTTGACACCACTACTCCCTTCCGGATTGCACCTGGGCCCTGCACACCCCCAGATCCTATTTTTAATTACAGCTTTGTTTTCTAGCCATGATCATCCTTTCTTCATCTAAATTAATCTGCAGTATATGGGCATGGGGAACCAGTCAGCTGATCCTTAGCATAGATAGGATGGAGTCTGGCCATGATTTGAACATGCTATTTCACTATTCCGGGCACCTAGTTCCTCATCTGAAGGATGACAATAACTGAGCCTTTCCCAAGCTTTGAGGACTGACAGGATCTATCCGAGAGGGAGAGTTGCTGGTGCTCTGTGCCTCTCAGGTGGCAAAGTCCTCATAGAAGTCACCAGAAAAGAACACGGCTGGGGATGAGGCTCTTAAGTAACGGAATATACAGGCCCTGGCTTCATTCTCAAGTACCACCAAAAAAGGACTTGGTTTATCTTCTACCACGCATCCTCTATAATTGACAAAGGCTGCTTGGTGCCCTTCCAAATCCCAAATCCATCCTTCCGTTTTCTACAGTAGCTGGCAGATGGCTGCCAGGTTCCTCTGTGTTTTTCAGCTTCCCTTGCAGCTAGTGTGACATGGAACCAAACTGTCTCCGACGGAATATGCACAGAAATGATGTCACTTCCAAGCTTGGCCTATGAAGTCTCCATTATAATACCCGAGCTGTGTCTGTCCTTTGAGGGGCTGAAAAAGCAAGCATGAAAAGTAAGTGATCTTAAAAATCAGGAGCTAACGGGGTCACCAACCTGGGACCAGAGGAGCTTCAGGGAAACAAGGACCCACCCAAGCAAGCTTTCCCACGGAAGCACTCCCTGGCCAGTGATACAGGAAAAGAAAAACGAAAAAAAAAAAAAAGGAAGAAGAAAGTTCCTATTGTTTGAACCACTGTGCTAGAAGTATGTGTTAAGGCAGTTTAACCTGCCTAATTAGCATAATACTCTTTTACAGCAATTGAATTTGGAAATATGGGAAGTGATGCTTTTGTCACTTAAAAGCTATTTCAGTGGATTTGCATTTTTTTTTCAGATGGAGAGAATATATTAATCACTCTCCACAATCTCTAGGTCTCATGCTGCACACCAGTTAGGGGTTTAGCCTCCTCCTGTTGTGTTAATCTCACCCAGCAAACTTTTCATGGCGACTTACTTTCCACACAATGAAAAGAACACACCCATGTATAGGTGTTATAGGGCCTGTTATGAAGAGGATAGAAAGAGAGCAAGACCAATGGGATCCCTGCTGCTGGGGGATAATCAGGTGGGAATGTAAGACCCAGGAAGAGACATGACATTCAGTGTCATGGTCATGAGCCACTATGTGAAACACAGGCTGCCTGGCCAACCCCAGGGAACTAACAATTCACAATCCAGAGTGGACCACATTGCACGGAGAGTCAACAGCGCCTCCCCCGAAGTCAGCCCACCCACCCATCATCTCATCACGTGGAACTCTGGCGCCATTTCGAAAGGAGCAACACCCTTCACTCACCAACACCTTTACGCTTTTCCCCAGAGCCCACGATGCTCTTCTATTCTTTCAAAATTCTAATTACCCTCAAGGCTCAGCTCAAATGTCACTTCTTCCGCTAAAGCAACCCCAGTCCATGCCAAAATGAATACCCCCTCTGCGCTGCTTCTCCCCAGGGCTGGGCTGGTGTCAGGGGTTGCACTGTTTTTACCACCTGTCTACACAGCCAAGTCAAACACTCAATGAGGTGCTATACCCTGGTCATTTGCTGGGGACTCCCAGTACTCAACACACTGTCACAGAGTAGGCGCTTAAGAAATGGCAATATTGAATAAAGGGATGAAGGACACACACAGGCAAGGAGGTGAGACTAAGTGGTTCTGGCCTGACCCTGGTCGGTGGGCTTAGTGAGAAAGTTTTAAGGGGGAAGTGAGCTTCAGGGGCAAACAGAGATACACAGGGAAGAGGTGGGGGGCAGGAGGGCCAGAAGGCTCAGTAGATTCCATGACTATTAGCAAACAGGTGCTTAGAACGAAATAGCTAAAACAGAGAGCGCAGGGAACAAACACAGAGGCATCGCCTAGTTGCAAAATCACAAGAACTCAATGCACACAGGTGGGAGCCCCAAAATCATCCATCAGAAAATGGTGACCCTGGAAGGGAGCTGGAGGAAAATGTCGACATGAGGGGTCAGAAGTTTTCTTGGTGGGGAACCTCCAGGGCCTGGGCTAAGGTGGAAAAAGTAGGAAATGCGGACAAGTGGGGTGTGGGGCTTTCTTCGAAGGTGGACACAGCTTGAACTTGTGCTTGGCCAAAGTTACAAAACAAAGGGGCAGGGTACAGGTGTAGGTCACAGAACAGAGGGTCACCAGGCAGGAGCAGTGACAGAGGGCACTGACAGCAAGATTCCACTCTGGCAGCAGGACCTGAGGAAAGATGATCTTCCTTATCAACACACTCCATTTCCGGATTCAGCGTGTCTGGGGAATAATGGGTCAGACTGCAGCTGCACCCGGGGAGGTGACAAGGGGCAGAGTTTGCCAGCAGCAGCACATCAATGGTTCAGAGAACTGTTGGTGAATCTGCATTGGCTAGTGACTCCCAAAATTCCTTAGGGCTCATCAAGGTTGGACACATGACTATACCACCACGATTTCCCTAAGCTGTGCTCTGTGCGTGTGTGTGTGTGTGTGTGTGTGTGTGTGTGTGTGTTTGGTTGTGGTTTGTTTGTTTGTTGTTCATTTGGAATGAGGGATCCAGAGCCTGGCAAAGCTACACACGCACTTCCACAGAACTACAACCCCGACGCACTCAAAGGCATTCTTTTCTAAACTTCTACTTCGTGCTACCCTCTCAACTGGTTCCTGCACAGACTGCAAACTGACCGCTCTAGGGAAAGTCATTCACATAAACGGCAAAAGTGAGTGGCAGATGGGAGGGGTGTTCTGTGCAATCTGTGAGACCATAGGCCATGGCCCTGCTTGACCCAGACACATAAGCCCATTAAATGGTGTGGACCATCCCCAGCAATGTGCAACAAACACACAACTTCCATAAAGCCCCAGCAATGTGCAACTAATACGCAACTTACGAGGGCAGGCGCCTGGCAGGGGAAAATTAAAAGAGCTTGGTTCAGAAACCACAGAGGACCATGGGATGTTTTCTGCACATGGGCTGTGGCTGAAGAATTTGTGGCTAGATGAGTTCTTGGAGGGAGACATTTCCAGAAAACCCCTCGGAGGGAAAGTATCACACTAGCAGCTAGAAAGGCTGGTTTGCAGACAGCCAGACAGAACTCATGGAGGCTGGAACAGTAAAGTCCCAATGCCAGCAGGAAGGGAGTGGTAGAGGGAGGCCTCCGCTGGGACCCTCAGGCCACCAGAACTGCAGTGATTTAGCCTACACACAGCTGAGGCCTGGCTGGGATAGACAGCACACAACACGAGCCCTGCAAAAGACTGAGCTCTGTGTGTTCTGCAGGGGCTTGGAAGGGAACTTAGGGCTGAGTCTGGGAGTCTGTTTGTCCTCAATGACAGTGATCCTGATCACAGGGATCGAAGCACATAACCACACTTGGGGATCTGCCTTCTTGTACCATGGCAGGAGCTAAATAAATCCATCTCGTGGCTGGTTAAGATCACCCCGTGTGTATCTATCTACGTGAAGATGGTGTCTGTGTACGGAGTGAATGGAAAATGGAGAGGGGGGAAGCCCAGGAAAGATTCCTAGGGTGGGGGTAGGGACACTGGGCCAAACCACAGAAAGGCACTAAGGGTTTCCGGAGGGTAGAAGAGAAATGGGCAGTAACGAGGGAAGTAACAGGTAGAAAAGTTGGGGAAGCAGGGTTCTCGGGTCTTTGTGTATAAATCCGAGCCTAGCCAGCTTCAGGAAAAGCTGGAAGGAAACACTGAGGCAGATCTAGCCACAACTAAAATGACGGGGATGGTACACGATTGCCATTGTAACCGCTCTGGGTCACCCAGTGACCTTCGTGGAAGGAAGTTGGATTCTCTTCTCCCCTAGAAAAGCAACTCAGCGTGGGCTAACGAGTGCAGAGCGATCCGGACCGGCCGCGGCTATGGCGGGGCATAGCAAAAGCTCATATTTCCGCCCAGCCGTGCACGCGGGCCGGGGCCGCCCGCACCTTCCGGGGCCGGGAGTTCAAGGTGAGCCCGGTTCCCGGCGGCCAACAGGTAGAGAGCACTGTCGGGGAACCGGCCAGGGGCCACTCCCCCGGCACACGTGAGGGGTACCCGGCTCCGCCAGGCCGGGAGGCTCCGGGTACCCCGCGCGCGGGCCCAGGGGGATGTGCACCGGGCTCCGGGCGGCCGCACACCGTTCCCCGCCCGGCCGGCGGCCCCGCGCTCTGGAGCTGGGTCTCCCGGGAGCCGCCCCAGGCACCCCGAGTGCCCCGGGCCCGATGCTGCAGCCGCGCCCGCCCCCCACTAGGACCCCGCGCCCCGCCGAAGCCCACGCGCACTCACCCAGCGACAGGAGCGCCAGCAGCAGCGGCCTCGGCGCCGGGCGCCCCATGCTCGGCCGGCGGGAGCGACTCTCCACCTCCTCCTCCTTCCCCGCCGCCGCTCCTCCTCCTCCTCCTCCAGCTCCGGCTGCTCCAGAGTCGGCGGCTCCGCCGGGCCGCGCGCCTGCTCCGCTCTCCCTGCCGGCCGAGCGAGCCCAGCGCCGGCGCGGACGTGCGCACCTGGCTCGGCGCGGCCCTCCGCCTCCTCCCCTCCCGCCCTCCGGCAGTCGCCGGGCCCCGAAGCCGGCCCCGCTGATCCCAGGGCGCAGCCCCGACCGCCTCCCGAAAGCAAAAGGGAAGAGCCGTGGCGTCCGCCCGCCCGCGCCTCCCACCCGGCGCTGTGCCAGCAACAAACACAAACTTTCCCAAGCCCCTCCCCGCTCCAGGTAACGGAGGAGGTGGCCGGGGCCACCCGCTTAAAGGGGAGGAAACGCCCGAGACCACCCCAGCCTTCCCCTCGGGTCCCCACCCCTCGAGAAACTTTCCTCCGACCTTTAAAAGTTGGCCTGGAAGAAGTGTCTGGAAACCTCATCGCTTGGGCCCTCTCCCGGGACGTCCGGCATTCCTTCGCTGTGGAATCCCCACGAGTGTCTCGCAGCCAGCAACCCACATGTGTGTACACCCTCTGGTCCCCAGCTAAGCAGTGCCACCCGCCACCTGCTTAGCCCTTGCTAAAAATAATTACTCGGATAGGATTGAAAGGGCTTCAAAGGCAGCAAATTCCCACCCCCTGATGGTCCAGAGTCCTGATGTGCTGGGGAGGGTTGGCCAGGAACTCACAGCCAGCATGGGATCCACCAAGGCTCTGGCCTGACAGTCCACCACCCTGTAGTTGGGTGGGCCTGCCTTCCTCCTGGCCCGCCTCCCTCTCCAGGGTCCCTGTGGTATTAATTAGAACAACTTCCAACGAAGGTACCCATAAAAAAACGAAAAGAAAGCCCACACCATCCTATTATTAGCTGTTGCGCTTCAAATGGTATGTCTGCCACGTGAGACTATAGTCATTGCTTTAAGTGGACACGTCTGGGTTTCTATTAAAGACTCCTTTTCCTCCCACAATAGAGTTTTGTGCTTTGGATTTGAATACAAAAGACTCCACAGTGCTGGGGGAAAAAAATCAGTGTTCCTTGTTTAAAACTTCACAAGAATGATTCAGACACTCAAAAAGGCTCTCTGGTATCCAGTGAGACCCTCTTCAGGCCCTGGCCTTTCATTAATACATGCAAAACAAATCACAGATGTTCCTGGGGCAACTGCCCTCTGTGGTGCAGAACAGCCCCCATGTTCTGGTTTCCACAAGTGTTTCTCATTTCTGCTAACTGACATGTGACTAGCCAGGTGTGAAGCCTTCCAAAAGAGACTCTTAAAAATTTATTTGCAGCCAGGCACGGTGGCCTCCACTGCACTTTGGAGGTGGAGGTAGGATTCGTCCAAGGTCATTCTTGGCTTCAAACAGAGCTCAAGACTAGCATGGGCTTCATGAGACCCTAAATAAATAAATTCCTGGTGGTTCAACAATGTGAATTTGCTACTGCCACAGAGAGACAAGTTAAACAGAGTTAAAATGGTAACTTTGGTGTTAAGCGTATCTTACCTCGATACATTTTTTTCTTTTAATTTCAATCTTGCCACCAAGCCTTTCCCAGGGCTCCCCTACCTGCACCCCTGCCCGTCGCTCCTTTTCCCTCCGTGCCCCAACCTTTTCCTGAAATTTCTGAGGGAAGTTTCATTTTCTTTTGTTTCTCTCCATTCTACCAATCCTGAACACAAGCTTAATGTTAAGTTATGAAATCTGCTGGTACTACAGAGAAACGTAAGGCCTGGCTCCTCCGGAAGCTCGGATTTCAGCTCATCAATCTTCCTGCTTTCTTACCTCCCAGAGTGCTTAACGTCTGGGCCGCACATTTTGGCACTTGCTGAGAGTCAGTTCAGTACACTATACATCCCGCCTCCCCCTCTAATAACGCGGGGACCTAAGAGGCTGGTGCATTGTCATCGTGCACCCCCACGCTGCTGGAGAGAAGTCCCGTGGAAGAAACAAACAGAATCTGGCCCTTGGAAAGTCCTCCGAGCCCAGTCTGTGAGCTAGACCCCCCCGCACGGCTGCCGTGAGTCAGTTCCTACCCCTGGGGTGTTTATAGTGAGCCCTGTGACTTAGTGCGTGTGTCAGCAGGTGCAAAGTCCAGTCAGGACACACCCAAGGAGTGGTCAGCGCTGGAGAAGACTTAGGGACTTCACAAAAGGATGACTGTGCAGTGAGTCCTACAGACCAGGAGCTCGCTAGATGGGAGGTGCACCTATGCTATGAGATGGGGTCCTCTCCTCCCATCCCAGCACCCATGTGTTATTAAGCTAGTGTGCACTTTATAATCGCGATAATAACTGGTGAACAACTGAATTGGTAACTGGCCTGGTAAGGCAAGTGCGAAGGAGACGAAGTGGATAGCTGTCACCTGACCGACTGATTGGCAGCCAGTCAACTGTGGCATGAGAATCCACCGATGAGCCATTGAGTAGCAGAAAATAAGCACAAATTAATAACACCAGACACTTGATCCTATTACCACCCTTTGCGCTGACTACCAACAGAGACAATGTTTCCAACTAAGAAGCACGGCACCTGCCGCAGAGGCCCACAGTAGCTCCATTCATCTCTGTGGGATCTGATGATGCTTCCATTATGACAAGCGTTTATTTGCCAGACTGAGTAACTTTCTTCACAGGTAAACCTCTTGCCCCAGCCAGTGGCTCTGTTCGGTTCAAGTACAGGCTTGCCTGAAGCAACAAGATTCCTTTCTAGTAATCCTAATTAACCCTCCCCCACCCCTAGGGAGGATGAATCCCAGGTTGGCTTGCCCTGTGACAGTGACCCTCAAGGGCACCAACCACCCTTTATTAGGTCTTGATAAGAAATATCAGCCTGCAGCTGTGGCCCTTAAATGTCCACAAAAGTCTTCACATTCCTTTCTCTCAGATTTTTCCTTTTGGAATCTGGCAAACCAAACCAAACACCGCATCACTTACATTTCAGAAGGAAATGTTAAAAGGCTTTGAATAAATAAATTTGCTAATTCTCAAGATTCAATCAGATTTGATAAATTTACCTTTGTTACGGCCCAAAGCCCAAGCATGGTCTCTATCCAAATAGACCACCATGGCAGTGGGTCTTAGGGAAGGAGGTGCGTTCTATTGTAATGCTTTAGTCCACTAATTGTTTTCATTGTACACTTACTTCTGTGTCTGGAGATAGCTTCCCCATTGAAATGAAAGGATTACTAATCTAAGAGAAACGTAAGGATTGGAGACTTGCTCAGAGACACTTGTCCACGAGTTCATTCTCCAGGAATGGAGAGGTGGAAGTGGGAAGGAGGGAGGAAGGGAAGGAGGGAGAGAAAGGCGGAAGGAAACATAGAGGGTGATAGGAAGGAACAGCTGGTTTGTATCCAAGGCTACCCCTGCTGGCCAGCCTCTTGCCCTCACATCCAGCTGAAGCCAGGGAGATAATTCTCTCATCTCTATGGACAGGCTTTATTTACCCTGACTGCACACATAAGCATTAAGGGGTACAGGGCTGGGGAGAACAGGGTGTGCTTTTCCCTTTCCTTCACTGGTTCCCACTGACACCCCCACCCCACCTATACTCAGGGGTCTGCGTGGAACCTCAGTCCCAAGCACTAAGTCTTTATGACGCTATTTACAAACTTGACTACATCGATTGTAGGGTCATCGACTACAACACAGGATACCCACTAAAATCTGATTTTCAGGTAATTAAATTATAACTTTTTAATAGGAGTATACCAAAATAGTATACAAAGCGCACTTATACGTAAAAGTCATTCCTTGCTTATCAGAAACTCTAAAGCAGCTCAGCACCCCGTGTTTGTGTTTGCTGAGCCTGGCAACCCTCTTGCCCAGAGAAATCACCTTATATGGAAATGGGTCCCCCCTGAAGGGTTGGAGAAGACAGTGTGGCTCTCTGAGTAAGCTGTCTTCAGACTGTTTTGAAGTTTTGTGTTGGTCTGGGGTATTCCATAGAGTCTCTGGTAGAAAATTCCTAGAGAACCTGTCTAGTTTGGAAAGGCCAGAGTTAGCTCAAAGCTCCTCGGAGCTAACCTTTTTGGTGGCAGCCCTTCATCTGTAAAACACATTCATCCAAACGTTAAGTGCCTTCCTGGGAAGGGATCCATTAAGCAGTTTGCCACCTTACGAGGAGGAGTCACAGACCAGCTCACTTGAAGGATGTTCTCTCCTTAAAATGGGCAGTTCATCCGAGCCCAGCTTTCTCTAAAATTTCAGCCTTGGCTCTACTTATTCATTCTTTCCCCTAACAAAAGCAAGGACTGTCCTGCAGCTTTAGTTACATCTGTAGACGCTCGTCTGTAGATGCCACCGTTTAACTGGGAAAACAGAAGTCCTCTCTGCTTGCCACCTACCTGATGTCTACAGAAGGTAACCCATCAGTTGCTATTGGAGACCCAAGCCACATTTTCAGCTGGCATCTCTGAAAAGAAAAACTTTTTTTTTGTTGTTTTAATTATGTGTATGGAGTTGGGGATGGGGGGTAGTGTCCATGTGAGTACAAGTGCCCATGGAGTCTGGAGGTGTCAAATCCCCTTGAGCTGGAGTTGCAGGAAGTTGTGAACTGTCTCACGTGAGCTGGGAACCAAACCCGGGTCCTAGGCAAAAGTAGTACTCACTCTTAGGAACCAAATCATTTCCCTCTAGTCCTCTTTTTAAAAAATGAAATGTATGATTAGCATGCGCTTGTGTGTGTGTGTGTGTGTGTGTGTGTGTGTGTGTGTGTGTGTGTGTGTGTACCTACGGATGACGGTGCATATGGAAGCCAGAGGACAACTTGTAGGAGCAGGAGCAGTCTGGTCCATCATATGGGTCCCAAGGATGGCACTCTGGTTGTCAGGCTTGAGTGTGAGAGGCTCTACCCCCTGGGCCATCTCCACGACTCTCGTCTTCACACTTTGACTATCTTGTAATTCAGCATCCCTCTCAGGCCAGCCAATCCCTGCCTTGCAGGGCACATTTTGCTGCTTTGTCTGCCTTGGAGGGTCTATAAGAGTGGATATTTTGCTAGCAGTAATTTCATGGACACTTAGGGAATGATTTCTCACCCCAACAATGGCCACATCCATACCTTCTTCTACAGAGCTTGTGAAGCCTGAGGTAGAACGCAGTGACCTTCTGGGGTACTCTGCCCATTGGAACACTGGAGGTCAACTTCTGAGCCATAGCCAGCTGTCTGTCCTTCACCAGGTGATGTCAGGTTTGCCCTGGCTGGGAAGATTGATTGGCAGAACAAATGATTTTATGGCTAACCCACAACCGAAGAATAGCCAACGTCCAGAAGGTGACTTCAAACTTACTGTCTCTCAATATTTTTTAAAAACAGCTCAGCAGAGAAAAGCAATATTTATGGAAGATTACTTGAAGAAAATGCAGCCTGTACATTGTAGAATCCCTAAGATCGTCCCCTGAGCTATGAATTAAAGAGACTGTCAGTGTGAGCTTAGTACTCGGATACATCACATCGGCACCCCCATAAAGTTGTCTTTACAGATTGCTCTTTGTCACCACGCCATCAGCCCTTATTGAAGGATGTCCTAAGAAAGAGCCCCGAGCACTTTGTCACTGTGTTGTGCACAGGACAGGTTTACAGGGGCCCTCTGTCACGCCAGGCAGCAGCCTCTCTACCTGCAACAATGCAGAAACTGTATTCTTGCCTCTGCGTTCTGCTGCTTTTCTGCTAGGACCTGGCTTCTGTTCACCTCCTGGACTCTGTCATTATGTGCCTGTTGGCGTTTGCCTTTCCACAGTATGCAGAATGCTTATGGTGAGAGCGGTGACTCCCCGCTACCCCACAGACCGAACCCCTGTGGGTCCTCCCTTCTGGGTCCTCCTCGCCTCCCCACCCTTTCTTCCCCTCCCCCCATTTTACTCCAGTTTCCTTGTGTACGCACTGTTTTAGCTCTGCTCCTTATTGTAAAATTCAGTCCGCAGCTCCTGCCCTTCAAAAGACATTTTAAATCAGAACTCCCCACTTGCAGACGACATGCAATGAGGTAATCATCTCAATGAGCTCCGCTTGGCTGGGAAGGGCTGCCGCAAGATGAGGCCCATGTGCTGAGGAAGGCACTGGGACCCACGGAGGGCTACCAAGTTCTGGACAAAGAGCATCGTTTCCAGGAGTCAGCCGGCAGTGGCTGTGTCTCCTCTAACCTAGGAGTGTGCACAGTTATCTATCCGCTAGGAATGAGTAAATATTAGGAGGTTTGCTTTCTCTAAGCACACAGTGATTAAGGGGACGGAGTGGCCTGAGTGTTTAGGCCAATGGGTGGCAAGCTAGTCCAATTTCACACTGCTCACTGCACAGAATCAGAAAGGTCTGACTGGTGTGGAGCTGCCCAGACCTCCCTCCTGCTCCCCGCTGTCTCCCTCATCATCCCCAGCCTTGACAATGCCTCACACCCTCTTCACAGGGCCCAGTAAAGCTCCAGAGGCTGATTTGGTTGTGTCCGTCCCTTAAGAGATGATCTCAGAAATCAGCAATGAGGTGTCAAGGAAAGCCGGGCAGGGTGCCAGAGAGCCAAGGGGGTGTGCTATGGATGTATGCTCTGCTGTGACTCCGTCATTGTGGAAAGGGGCCCTTGGAGTGTCCTTTGCAGACTTTGACTCTCTGGTCCCCACTCTTTGCTTCTGAGGTAAGCTCTCAGTGGCGCTAACTCTCCTTCCTCAAGGGTCAGCATCCTCCTGGGCTCAGCATCCAGAAGTTGTCTGTCCCCCTCCCACCGAGATGGTAGAGGAGACTGTGTCCAACACTTCTGGCACCGTGCCCAGCACAGAGTAGGTCTGCTCAGTAGATGCTTCAGGTCCTGCTCAGAGTTCTGCTTTCATCATTTATATAGACCAGAGTGCTACATGGGTGGAAAAAAAGCCACCCGAAACCACTCAACTTGCCCAACTGAGGCTCAGAGAACTTAAGCAACTTATCCGAAATTACACAGCACCTTAAAGTAATCGTGGAATATTAAAATGAGTCCACAAAGCAAGCCAAAGGCAGATCAGGGAGGCAACTGAAGCTGCAGTATGCTTTGTGAACACTTCAAATGGACGGTTTGGCCACCTCTCTGCTGAATTTCCAGCAGGAAATTGCTTGAAATAAATGAACTTGGAAGGTTCCTGAGCTCTGATCAAGGAGATGCGCAATATGAGGGAGGCTTTCCCTCCTGGAGAAAGATATTCACCCTCTCTAAGTGTGGCGGTTTAAATAAGCATGGCTCCCATAGGCTTGTATATTTGAGTGTTTAGTCTTCAGGGAGTGGCACTATTTGAGAAGGACTAGGAGGTGTGGTTTTATTGGAGTGGGCGTGGCCTTGTTGGAGAAAGTATGTCACTAGGGATGAGCTTTGAGGTTTCAATAGCCTAAGCCAGGCCCAGTAGCGTGCTCTCCCCCCACCTCCCTGCCTACAGATCTGGTTGTAAAGCTCTCAGCTCCTTCTCCAGTACCCTGTCTTCCTGCAGGCCTCCATGCTCCCCATCACGACAGTAAGCAAATCCTCTGAAACTGTAAGCAAGTCTCACTTCAATACTTTCTTTTGTAAGCACTGCCTTGGTCGTGGTGCTTCTTCACAGCCATAGAACAGTGCCCGGCACAGCGAGCATGCTGATGTAAGGTAGCATGGATCTGGAAGGAATGCAAACTCTCTGAGCCTTCTCTTCCCCTGACTCGTTTACCAACAATGGCAGCAGGGAGACCATGGTGGCTTTGTTTAAAGGAAAATTGAAGTTGTAGAATGTTCCACTAACTCAATAAATCATAAGAGCCCTCGAGAGCCTCCCACCTCCTCAGCATCCTGCTCCCTTCCTACCTCTCTATATTCTTCCACTGCGCTCTTCAACACATTTGTAAGGCACATGGTGTCAGGGACTTTCAAAGGTGACAGAGAAAACCACAACTTTAGAGGACTGGGAAAAAATTGTGTGCAGCTCATACCCCAAATTTCACTGCGGGGGTGGCAGAGACAGGGGACCTATGGATCTTGATGGGCTAGCTGACTTGGCCAAACTGGTGAGCTCCAGGATCAGTGGGAGACCCTCTTTTAAAAGCTAAGGTGGAGAGATGGCTCTGTGGTTTAAAGCACATGCTGTGATTCCTTTGCCGAGGACCCAGGTTTGGTCCCCAGCATCCACATAAGGTAGCTACTAACCGCCTGTAACTCCAACTCCACGGGCTCTGACCCCCCTCTTCTGGACTCCAAGGCCACCTGCACTCACTCGTGCAAATATTCACACATACACATAATTAAAAATAATATATATACATATATATATTTTAAGAGATAGTAACTGAGGAAGACACTTAATGTCAATATCTGACCTCTATGTACACACTCCTACACACACCCACATGAAGAAACACACACACATACACAAACACACTCACACTCCACACACAAACATACCAAAATAAAGATATACCTCTTCTCCCCATATGCAGGGATAGTAGAAAGTCAGGGAAATATACAGAGATGGTGTGGGTTGCCCTGAGAGTCCTGGGAACTACTATTTCCTGCCAAATAATAGAAATAGGATTTATTTGAGCAGACACACTCGTACTAAGCTTGTTTCTTTTGCACTGACAAGGGTCAACACTATTCTGGAGATGAGCAACTGATGCAAAAGCACTTAGGAGGTGAGAGGCAGACGCCCAGCCCTGTTGGTGCGGTCCATCCACAAAAGATTTCCCTCTGACACTGATATGGGCAGAACCATGACATCAAGTGATGAAGAGAGATGGTAAAGCTCTCCCCATCCCCAAAGCAACAACAACAACAACCAAAGAGGCTAAGAGAGCAAAACGTTGAGCCTCAGACGCCTGGAGAGCATGCGCCAGCTCGGCTAGTTGGGTAAGCTATCCAGCCTTGGATGCCTTACTTAGCTCCCCTGGGCCTCGGGCCACACTTGTGTAAAGTAAGCAGTGGTCATACATAAGGCAAAGGTTTAGGAGATGACTGAGGATAGATGAAGTCATTAATAGGAGCTGCTGCTTTGTCAGTACTTGGGACAGTAAGTATGTGCAGTGTCCACTGGGAACCAACTTTCCTGCTAGGAACAGAAGTTCCCACCCGCACCATGTGGTTCCGAACGGTTCTTCTTGCCGCAGAGTTGAGCAGAAGTTGTATGCGTTAACTTCAAGATGGCCAAGCTCAGAAACAGTTCTTTGGCTTCTTCCCACCCTTTCCCCTTGTCTACTAGGTGGAACCCAGAGGCCTAAGATGATGACCCATCAGAGCCCCCCGAGAGTCCACAGAGAAGAAAGCTGGCCCTGGTCATGAATACTGGGACTGTTTTGTCACATGGGGGCTGAAAAGTTTTGATGACAGAAAGCAGCTGAAACATGGGACTCACTTGTGACAGTGGCTACAGTCATATCAGGAACAAACCTCTTTCCTAATGGGGCCTCAGTGTTCTTAACGGATCCACTCATCTCTATTCAAGGGTGGTTGGCTCCACTCCCAGCCCAGGGTGTGAGTTTTGACTCATATACCTGAGCACTCTACATGGAGAGGCTAATCCTCCTTCCCTGCCAGGGATCGGCTTCAGGGCTTCAGCATGGGCGTAGGAGGGAAAGCGGGCACTGAGATCTGAGACACCTCCTAGAAGGGGTTCTTCGAGAGGCCTTTGCTTTCTGTTGCAAGGCCTCTTTTGTTTACCTTTGTTTTATTTTCTTCAATGAGGGGAGGTTGTTCTTTGCTTTCTTTTTCATTGTTAAGTATGATACAACATAAAATCTATCGGTTTAAATGTTGGATGGGTTTTGGCAAATGTAGTCTGGCCGCCACTGTTATAGAAAGTCTCCTCCGTCCCTCCCTGAAGTTCCCTGCACCTGATGAGTCAACACCCTGCCTCCACCCCCAGTCCCCGAGAACACTGCTTGTTTACTCTCACCATGTTTTGTTTCTTTGTTTTGTCTTTTTTTTAAGATTTATTTATTTATTTATTTATTATATACACAGTGTTCAGCCTCCACGTTTGCCTGCAGGCTAGAAGAGGGCACCACATCTCATTACAGATGGTTGTAAGCCACCATGTGGTTGCTGGGATTTGAACTCAGGACCTCTGGAAGAGCAGTCAGGGCTCTTAACCTCTGAGCCATCTCTCCAGCCCCATTGTTTTGTCTTTTCTAATATTTTATATAAATTGACTCGTGTATATATATTTATTTTTGTTTGAATCAGAGTCTCATACGGTCTCCCAGGCTACCTGGAGCTTACTATGTAGCTCGTCCTGGCCCTGAACCTGGCAATCTTCCCCATACCTGCCTGGAGTTTCACGGATATTGTTCTACATACAGCAGGCTGTTGCTTAGTAGTGCTGGGAATTATTTCCTCCTGCAGTCACAGCACACTTGGTTCCTCCGTTTGCTGGTTGATGAAGATTTAGGTTCCTTCTAGTTTTAGCCTATTATGAACCAGGAGATCATGAATGCTTGTGAGCAGGTTTGTGTGTGAACACATAACTCTCTTAAGAAAAACCTTGGGAGTGAAATTATAGGACCGTGTAGTAGGTTTACATTGAAATTTATAAGACATTTCCCCCAAACTAATGGTATAGAATATATTATTTAGCATTATCCATGGAAATATGTGAACATTTTAGCTCTTCTGGCCCTTGTCAACACTTGGTACTGTCAGATAGTTTTAAAGGACTCTGTGGTACAGCATGGTATCTCATTGTGGCTTTGATTTGCATTCCCCTAGTGACTAATTATATGTAGCATCCTTTTTGTGTGCTTTTTGCCATCTAGATACTTTCCTTGGGGAAATGTGTGTTAAAATATTTCCCACTTTTAATTGGTTTATTATTAATAAGTTATGAGTTCATTATATATTTTGAATATAAACCATTTGTCAGGGGGTTGGAGTGTAGCCCAGTGACTGAGTGTGTGCCTAGCACACGTTCAATTCCTTAGTACTGGAAAGAAAAGATTAGATACATTTTGCAGGTGTTTTCTTGGCTCAGCAGGTAAAAGAGCTTGCTGCCAAGCCTGGAAGCCTGAGTTCAATCCCCAGGACCCAAAGGATGGAGGGAGAACGCTATTCCTGCAAGTTGCCTTCTGACTTTCGCGTGCATAACATTCATATCTACATGTACAGGGTGCATGCGTGCGCGCAGACACACACACACACACGCACACACACACACAGGGAGGGGCGGGGTATGCGGGCACGCACACAAATAAATAGCTGGTTAGAAAATGAGAGCATGGTAGATACTCTGCAGTTGGGTTTCGCTTTCTTTTGTAACTGGAGTATTGAAAATGCTCACCTTTAACATAGTTGGTGACGAGTGTTTACGTCTATGGTTCTATGACTTTTTCCGTTTGCCCCCTCTGTTCTCTCCCTGCCTCTCCTTGGATGCAGCTTTGTTCTGTCTCCTAGCTCGTTGGCTTCTCACTTGGACTTCCCCACCTGTTCCGAAGCGGCAACCCCACCTCTCCCAGTCGGCCCCCACCTCAGGTCAGGCGGGAGGCTGCACCCCTGCCCTGTCTCCTTCCCCTCTGCTGCTGTCCTCATTTCAATTTCTTCTGCACAGACTGTCAATCTCCGACTGTATTAGTGTCATTTTTGTTTTAACCCGTCAAAAAGTCAGAAACTTTAACACATTGAAAAACCTTTTGTAGTCATTAAAATGTTTCCATTCGCAGACCTCTTTGTGTTTTTGTGTGATTCCCAAACCCCATCTGCTTATTCTCCTTCTGCTTGAAGAATTCCCTTCGGCTTCTGTTTGCCTGGAGATGTCTTTGTCTTCATTTTTTAATCCATTTCCCCTGAATGCAAAATTATACTTTATAAGATTATATGTGTGTGTATGTGTGTGATATATAATATATATATAAACCATATATATGTGTTGCTATGTGTATATGTGCATGCATGTGTACATGTGTGCATGTGGTGTGCTGTGGTCTTTATGTGTGGTGTGTGTGTGTGATATAATATATATATATAAACTATATGTATGTGTTGCTGTGCATGTGTGTGCATGCATGTGTGCGTGTGGTGTGTGTGTGGTCTCTGTGTGTGGTGTGTGTGTGTGGTGTATGTATGCGTGTGTGCATGTGTGTATGGTGTATATGTATGTGTATGGAGGGAAGCCTTTTAGTGTGTTGAAGACTTTTAATGTGTTGTTTGGGGGTCACCCATGCTCCTGAAGGCAACCCCTCACCCCTGCTCTGTAAGAAAACCCAATCAACTCATTGATTCCCCAGAGTGACTTCCCTGGAGTGTTATATTGGTTGGTCACTGGAAGTTTATGAGAAATGGGTAGACAGCATTTGAATCTTCCTAGAGAAGAAATTCTCAAAACAAAATCTGTTTCTATAGTCCTTTCCTCCTGGTATGGACCATACTTTTTTGCTTCTTTGTGGAGGTGACAATTCTTGGTTGCTAAGCATCAAGGAAGTCATTGCAGATTATCTGTACTTTGTTGTCTTCCCTTAAAGGGTAAAGGCGTTGTTGGGTAGACAGTCCAGTTGCCTACAGGTCAGTGTCTAGATTCTCTCTAGGATTGTGTGCTGAGCCTTGTTAAGAAAGACAGCCTTCACTGTAGGGTTAACTGAAGCTCTCTTTGAAGGTGTGACCCTTCTGGGCCCTTAGAGAATGTTCCACTTTCCTTTCTACCTGGATGAAACACAAATAATTCTCTTTCCTTTATGAAAAGAGAGATGGTTCAGGGCATCGACCTTCAAGAGACATTTCGATGTCCTATCCTATGCAGTTTCAACTAGAATTGGTACAACTTCATATTCAGCCTCTTTTTGAGACATGGTCTTTCTGTTTACCTAGCTATGTAGACCAGGCTGGCCTCCAACCCAGAGCCCAGAGAGGTTTGCCAGGCTCTGCCTTCTGAGTGCCGCTAAAGGTGTGTGCCACCACCATCAGACATTGTGTGTGTGTGTGTGTGTGTGTGTGTGTGTGTGTGTGTGAGTTTGAGAAAGGATATTGGTGTGTAGACTTACCTTGAGCTCTCTGCAATCCTCTTGCCCTAACCTCCAAGTATCAGGATAGATTAAGACACATGTGGCCATACCTGACATTACCTGGGTTCTTAAAGACATCAAGTATACACTGAACCATCCGACCATGGAAAATCATGAATGGGTAAGAAACAAAATTCTTTACGTTTTCGGACAATTGAACTGGGTTTTATTTGGAATCCAACATATCCCACATAGTACAAAGTAGTCTATTAACACAGTAATGGTCAGTGCTCAATCATTGTTAACCAGGAATGCTGGATCCTATGCCAGAACACTGCACAAATAGTAGACTGGGTACCACACATCTCTTCTTTAACCCCAGTGCACAGACATCAAGGCTGGGGAAACCGTACATTTTCAAGCTGACCAAGTTTAATTCATGGCACAGTTAGGCTCTGACCCCCAGATGCACTTTTACTTTTTCTGACTCTCAGAACCATAGTTCTTTTTACTTCAGAGAAAAATTGATCAAAAAAAGGGTACCTTATAAATGAGTGTTATCTCAGAGTCAACTGCATAAAGTTCTAGCCTGGGCTGTGCCTCCTAACTTAACCCTGCCTGGGCTTTTCTGAGGAAAGAGATTTGTGAACTTAGTCTAGTCAGAAGGAATAAGCAAGCAGGAGCTAGGAGTAGGTCTTGTAAACTTTAAGAAGAAAGAAAAGAGACTAAATCTATGTTGAAGATTCTGTAGGGATGACTTACAGGATTGTCATGATTGTGGAGTTGGAATGTTGCAAATCCAGAGCCAAATTATTCTAATGCCTTTAATAGCCATTCATCGACCACCTCTGTGTCTGACTTAGCACGCTTTTGTTTATTGGATAAAACCTTCCCACCATATTCTTAGCAGATCTCCCCCTTCTGCCAACCCAAGACCCAAGAGTGTCATTAACTAACCCCGAAACTACCGCAGGAAGCTCTCCCCTGCTTTGCTGTAGCCCACCTACTCCGTGTGCTACAAATGCGCTTGGCAAATAACTTGATTTATAACTTTGTTTGTCCGTTAAGTATAAAAAATCGTAAAAATTTGTCTACATTGGAATGTATTGATCCAACAATATGACTCGGTGCTCCTGAGCCATGACCTCTCATGTTTGCCTTAAGAATGAACTTATCTCCTATTCCTGTTTGAGGGAAGAGCTGGGCTTTTCTTTTTTTTTAATATTTATTTATTTATTATGTATACAATATTCTGTCTACATGTATGTCTGTAGGCCAGAAGAGGGCACCAGACCTCATTACAGATGGTTGTGAGCCGCAATGTGGTTGCTGGGAATTGAACTCAGGACCTTTGGAAGAGCAGGCAATGCTCCTAACCGCTGAGCCATCTCTCCAGCCCGAGCTGGGCTTTTCTGAGTGGCTAGCGCTACCCCCACCCCCAACAAGTGATGGAATAAAGCAGTCGGGATGTGGGTGCTACTGAAGAAAGGTTCTAGGTCAGATCAAAGACACTGGAGGCAAAACCTCTGGGGGATGCTCTGTGTGCTGACTCTGCTCAGCGCAGGACCCGGATGATGCTAGCTTAGAGGTGCTGGAAACAGCCTATAGCCCCTAAATCTTTCCTGGTCTCTGCTCGGAATGCCGCCAAAGTCACAGTTTTAAGACGTTGAGAGACGTGAAAAACGGACGATGTTATGGCAGCGCACAAACACTGTAATTCTTCTTGCAAGGGTTCAGCCGTTCCGTGCAAGTGGAGCTTCTGAGAGCTGCTATCACAGAAAGGAAGGGAGGAAGAAACCCTCCCTGGGCATGACTTCCACATCACAGCGGCAGATAAACCCACAGTTTATCACTCACGCGTTAGGAAAAGAGAAACGGCGCAGAGCAAATGACTCTAACAGCTCCAAGTGATGTTGCTGATATCCAGAGACAGAGTTCACTCAGGGACAGCAGGCAGAGGTGGCACCAAGGGTTCACAAGTCCAATTGCCCAGCGCCACCACATCCACATCCACTGATGGGAAGGACAAGAAGAGGGTGCTAGCTCTGCAGCAGATGCGAACCATGGAGGCTCGCTGGTCGTGGCCTCAGTCGTACTCATTCAAGTCAACCACAGTACTGGACACCAAAGCCAGAGCCAGGCCAGCGGCAGGAGATAGGGAAGGGCTCCCTGTTTCCAGCGTAGATGGTTCCTGTGTGTGGAGAAACACTGGAGACCAGTGTGTTGCTGCCCGGGCCTGCCTGTGTTTTTATGGCCCTTCAAAGGCTTATCTCATCCTTGCAGATTTTTTGGTCCCTGCTTCTGATTGGTGCAGGCTGATGGCCGCCAGTGATTCGCTTGATGCACCTGCTGCTCACTCCTGCTCTTAGCTCAGTCTGGTGTCAGAAGTGTCTCCATTTTTGTTTTCTTTGTTTTCTGTCCTGAGCTTTCACTCAAAAAACTCAGACCACTGGGCCGTGGTGGCTCACGCCTTTAATCCAAGCACTTGGAAGGCAGAAGTGGGCAGATCTCTGGTCTACAGAGTGAGTTCCAGGACATCCAGGACTACACAGAGAAACACTGTCTCCAAAACACACACACACACACACACACACACACACATGCACGTGCACGCACACAACCAGGACCAGGAAAAGAAAGGGTTCTGTTGATACATCAAGGAATGGTTAGCACTGAACTGATAGAGAATTTCATTATGTCTCGTGTGTGTGTGTGTGTGTGTGTGTGTGTGTGTGTGTGTGTGTGTGTGTATGCAGATCAGAGGTTGACATTGGGGCTTTATTGCTCTTTACCTTATTAAAAATTTTAAATTACATTTATTTGTGTATGTGTGTGGTCTCATGCATGCCGTGGTGGAGGTCAAAACACAGCCTGTGGGAGTTGGTTTGTTCCTTTCAACTTGTGGGATCTGGGGATGGAACTCAGGCCACCAGACTTGGCAACGGGTGCTGCGGGTCCTCTGGCCAGCAGACGGGTCCTCTGGCCTGCAGACGGGTCTTCTGGCCTGCAGATGGGTCCTCTGGTCAGCAGACAGGTCCTCTGACCTGCAGACGGGTCCTCTCGCCTGCAGACGGGTCTTCTGGCCTGCAAGCTTCAGGTGAGTTCCCTGTCTCTCCCTACACAGTGCTAGGGTTACAGAGCTCTCATCTTGCCCAGCTTTTTCCTGGAGCTGTCAGGGTCTGAGACAGGCACATTACCCACTAAGCTGTCTCCCCAACCCCTCATGGCTTTTGTAATGATCACTCTAAGCAAACTGGAGACCCAAGCATAAAACTTAACAGTCATATTTCCTTCGTACCTGGTACCTTTGGCACAGAATTTGGGCAAAGCACCAGAGGAACTAGAAACATATCACCAACCAAGGGCTTTACATTCCTCCTCTTCAATCCCAGAAAAGCAAAGATGGTGATAATTTAAATAAATTCACCTTCAGACAGAAGGGGAGACAGGAAAGGTAGCTTGTAGAAGGCCCAGCGCTGGGAAGACGGAAGCAGAGAACCATGAGTTCAAGGTCATCTTCACCTACATAGCCAAGTTTGAGGCAACAGCAGGATATATGAAAACACACACACACACACACACACACACACACACACACACACACACTGAAACCCTATCGTTGGTACTTTGGATGCTTTCTAAAATGTCTGTTATTTGGAAAAACAGCTTTTAAGTAAATGACATCCTGTGTTTCAAAGTCCCGGTTCTGTTAGGATAGCCCCCAGTCTCCCGACTTGTTCCTGGAATCTCATTCCCTGCCCCACAGGCTGGTAGCGCTTTAAACTTACCCTGAGAACAAAGAAGAGAGCCCGTGCCACATTTTAAGGGCCTCCAGCTGTGGATTAGCCCTTCCGGCCTGCAGGAGCCTCAGCCACGCCCTCCCCAAGCTTCTGGGCAGCTGTGCGCCTGGGTCTTGGCTGGTCTGTCCAGTGTGGAGAAAACCTTGTGATCCAGTGTCACCACCGCCGCCAACCCCACACCTCCCTGTGTCACCATTGCATCTCAAGAGCAGGAGCAAAAGAGGGAAGCTTCAGACAAATGAGCACCTTTGAAGGCCCTGCCTTGTACTTCCCCAAAGAGAATCTACTGAAATTCCCAACTGCCAGACTGCACAGATACTGATATTTTTAAAATTTAAGATTGAGAGCTGGGAATGGCGGCTCACACCTATCATTGCCGCTCTCTAGAGGTCTAGTCGGAAGAGTTATGAGTTCCAGGCCTGTCTAGACTGCAGAGTGAAACCTGCTCTAAAACAACAAAACAGAGAGCCCAGCAGGGCAGGGCGTGCCTAGAAGCCTAGCACTTGGAAGGCAGAGACAGGAGGATTGTCCATGGTGGACTACATAGAGAGACCCTGTCTAAAAAGGCCACCAAAACAAAACAGGAATAATGAGGAAGTTCCTGAAAACACTACATATAAAATTAACATATGAGCGCATGATGCACTCCCAGGACTATGCTGAAAAGAGGTGGAAGCAGGGACTCAACATTCCTCACAATGACTCAAAGGTGCAAGCGACCAAAACCGCCAAGATGGATGAGTGACAAACAAGGCACAATAGTGGTTATGTAGACATGGCTGACCTGGAACTCACTATGTAACCCAAGCTAAAAGTGAACGTGAAGCAATTCTCTGGTCTGATCCTGCCACCTGCTGAGGTCACCAGCATACACCTCCATCATGCACAACATGGATGAACCCTGAAGACAAGCTAACTGAACTGGGCCATGAGGAAAGGGCAGGGAGTTTATAATTGGGCTTGTTTGGTGTAGCTAGAAGAGACAGACTATAAGAGACAGAAGATGGGATATTGGCTACCAGGGGCAGGGGCAATCAGAAATAGGTTGTTAGCATTTGACAGGAATAGTGCCAGTTTGGGACAATGAAAAACTTCTGGATACAGACACAGTGATGGCTATACATTGTTCTTACCTCCACTGAATTAACCACTTGAAGTATTTTAAATGGCAAATCCATGTTCTACATGGAAGCTTCTCTCTAACCTGGTTCCATAGCCATTCAGTCCCAAAGAAACACACAGAGGTTTATATTAATTATAAACTATTTGGCTTATTAGCTCAGGCTTATTATTAACTAGCTCTTACAACTTAAATTAACCCACAATTCTTGTCTATGTTTAGTCACATGGCTCGGTACCATTTCTCAGTGAGGCATTCTCATTCCTCTACGTCTGCCTGGTAACTGCCTCTGCCTTTGCTCCTCCCAGAATTCTCTTAGTTTGGTCCTGTTACCTATACTTCCTGCTTGGCTACTGGCCAATCAGCATTTTATTAAACTAATACAAGTGACAAATCTTTACAGTGTACAAGAGCATTCTCCCAGAGCACTCTGCTATGTTTATTCTATCGCAGGAAAAAAACAAGTAGAATGTCATGATTTTCCTATTCATTTGCCAGAAAGCTCTTGTGGAGACCTTAAATGCCAACACTGAACCAGGCAGAGGATACAAAATTGAGTACAAGACATTTGTGTTTCCCAGAGACACTGTCACTTTCTATAGTGGGGGTCTTGAATGTCCCCAAAGACCCATGTGTGGACCCAAAGCCTTGGTTTCTGGGGGGAAGAGGTGGTAGGCAGTGGAGCCTCTCATGGGAGGTGTAGACGTCATTGGGATCATGTACTTGAAGGGACTTGTGCCCCCTCCATCTACCTCACTGTCTATTTTTTGTTTATTTTTGTTTTCAAGACATGGTTTAATGTAGCCCAAGCTATAGGATGACTTTGAACTTCTGATCCTCCTGCCTCTACCTCCCCAGTGCTGGGATTATAGGAATGCACACCATACTTGGTAATGCAGGGAGGGTTTACTGAGGCACATGGTTTGAAAGGACTGTCTGTCCTGGTGGGGAAGACACGGGGAAGGCAGAGGCTGTCAGCTCCAGGAGAATAAGGTTGCTTGCTCACATCTGGGCAAACCAAGAAGAGAGTCAGATCAAGAAGCAGGGCCAGGTTAGTAACTGTAAGGTCTGCTGCACCAGCCCACCTCCTCCAACTGGGCTCCACTTTTCAAAGGCCCCACACCCTCCAAAACAGTGCTGTCAGCCAGGGACCAAGTTTTCAAACAAAATTTTGGGGGGATATTTCACAGTCAAATCATGATAACATTCAGTTACCTGGTCAAGAGAACCCATCAAGGTACAAATGGAGACCAATTTTCAGTGCCGTGGACCAAATACGTAACCCAGCAGCTTGTACTTGCTCTACCGCCACTGAGCTACATCTCCAGGCAGCTTTTGTTGTTGTTTGGGTTTTTGTTTTTCTCTTGAAACAGAGTCTTACTGTGTAACTTGGACCAGCCTCAAATTCTCAGACTTTATGCCTCTGTCATCACAGTGTTAGAATCACAGGTGTCTATCATCATGCCAGGATCTCTCTCTCTCTCTCTCTCTCTCTCTCTCCCTTTCTCCTATACTTAGCCCCTTTCTATTGTATATATACATATATATGTGTGTGTATATATATACACATTACTATATATGTATATATAAAATGAACAAATTGAGGCACAGTAATCTTATTATATATTCATCATGTATTATAAATGCTGACCTCCCTGAGTCCTTCTATCTCTCGACCTAGCACTGTGTACACTGTTCCTCCTTCAGATGAAGGACATGGTACATATAAAACCTGGAGACTCCATGTGTTCACATGGACACTTACTTGCAATGCAGACTCCCAAGCCTCCCCTTGGCCCTATTTAATGGAGGACCCAGCCAATTAGCATATGCATACTGACTTATAAAGCCCTGGGTGAGTGGGTGGGTGGGTGCCAGTGTTTGCTCTCATGCTTGATGGACTCTGACCACCAGCAGCAGCTTCTAGAAACACCCTCTGTTCCCTCTGGCTCATCGCTCCCAGTTTCCACCAGGAAGGTGGCTGAGCTGGGCTTATGTAAGAAATGAGGAAAGCGGACTGGCAGAAGGCGAGGATTCCAGCTGGTCTGGGTGGGGCTGTGGAGCCCGTGGCTGCCTCTTTCAGTCAGACCTCATTACCGAGGCAACACTGTCGTGGCAAATCCCTCATGCGGGAGATTCCTGGATTCCAGCTGACTTCTTCTTTCTGGGAGAAAGTCAGTGATTTCTGTGATTCTAAAGTAGTCCATTAACAAATGCTAATTAAGCCACCTTCCTTTCTTCTGGTATGGCAGAGCAAGTGAGGGGCTAGGTGAGGCTGGAGGCAGATTCTCAGATACAACTCCCTTGTTCGGTGCTGGAATTAAACAAATGAAACTAATAAGAAAGAGAGAGAGAGAGAGAGAGAGAGAGAGAGAGAGAGAGAGAGAGAGGAAAGGAAGGAAGGAAGGAAGGAAGGAAGGAAGGAAGGAAGGAAGGAAGGAAGGAAGGGTAGCTTCACCTATGCAGTTCTGGCTGACTGGAACATGCTACGCAGGCCAGGCCAGCCTCAAACTCACCAAGATCCACTTGACTCTGTCTGAGTGCTAGGATCAAAGGTGTGTGCCACCAGGCCCAGTCTGATTTTATTTATATATTTGAAAGATTTGTTCAACGTTCAGCTTGCAACTCCAAGAATGAATTACTCTTTTATCAGGACAAGCTCTTTATAGGCAATTTTCCTATTGATTTAGTCCCACGGGCCCAAACAGAGTCTGGGTACTGGTGACACTTGGCAAGATCCAGTCCTCTTTTTAACTGTTGCTCTCAATGCAGCTTTCTTTCACAGTTTCCCAAGAAAGACACTTTCACAGCGTGAATATGAAAGAGTCTAAACACACAGAAGAAGAATGGGATTAGCCAGTCTCATTGAGCATAGCACCACTGCCCTATTCCGGTTCAGAATGTACCCAAGTGTGGGCTATGGCTTCAGTACGGTTGCACTCAGCTGTTTGCACATACACTAACATGCAGTCCGTGGAGATAAAGGAAACACAAGTGTAGTGTCATCCATAACCTGTCAAGGGTGCTGTGCACTTCTGGGAAAGAATAGGCATTCACACTACTGGAAGACAACATGAGTCAAACGGCTCTGACTCCCAGTTGACACTGGTAGTGTTTTGGGTAACTTAGGCAGTCACTCCAGGGCCTCTTCCAACTCTGATTGAAACCCAGATGGAGGTGGTCACCAGTAGGCTTTTGACAAAGAGGGGTTGAGAAGAGTTCTAGAAGGAGAGACTCTTGGACGCGGCAGACACACAGACTTGTCGTGGTACTTCTCAATTTCTAGTAGCACGTCTTCATGCCCTAGGAAAGCAGGAAGGGCTTGAAGACATTTCCCAGTGCCTTCCCTTCCCCTGCTCCCTATGGGGAAGCAATGACCCAGCAATGGCTCACATCTCCCTTGCTGTAGGTACTAGCAATGGGTAACATTGACTGAGGACAGACGACCAGATCGGATGGCAGATATCACATGACCACAAGTGGTTCTTGTTCACAAGTATGCATCAGTTTGTCTAGAATCTTAAAAATAAGTAGGAGAGACAAGGTTGATTGGAAACTCAGCCACAGCCCCACTGGGGCAATCCTATCATAGTTAAAATTGAATAAACTACACGCTGGAAGTTAAGACCTCCACTCTTGCTTAGTTGGGGAACCACTGACCAGTTATGACCTCTTTTACCTGGGTCTCTCCCACTTGTAAAACAGGATAATGTTGGGACTGGAGAGATGGCTCAGAGGTTAAGAGTGTGCACTGCTCTTGCAGAGGGCCTGACTTCCAGCACCCACTTGTAATCCATTCCCAGGACCCACACTGGGCAGTTCACAATTGCTTGTGACTACAGTTCCAGAGAATCTGATGCCCTCTTATGACCTTTGTGGGCACTGTGCTAATATGTGCAAACCTACACACGAACACACATAATTAAAAATAAAGTATAACGTAAAAACCAGGGTAATGTTAACTGCCCACCTATCAGGAGACTGACAGATGCATGTGTTATAAAATGCATGGAAACACTTAGCTACGAGAGGAAGTCAGACACTATCGTCTTAGACAGCAGGAATATCAATTCCCAAGAGCAGAGCCTTTGGAGAAGTGGGTGTAGACTAAGGTGAGAGACAGCCAGGAATGAAACAGTCGAGACTTCATGGTGTACCAAGAGAACTAAACAACAACAGGGAACACCCAAAGTCAGGTCATTGGCAGGACAGCCTGTGTGAAGGGGGACCCTGTGCTGTAACACAGCAACGCTAGTCTTTTGGGACGTCAGGCATCTCTCCATACTGTATGGAAGCTTGACTTTGTGTATGAGTCACCCGAAAGAGACCGCACTGGGTGAAACTGTCACTGGAGAGGCGAACTGTTGGAAAAGAAAGTAAGGCAGGGTTAGAATTGGTGGGTGGAGTCCTAAGTGGACACACCTGCTTCCTCGGTGTCTACGGGCAGAAGGAGATAAAACGTGACCTATGTGCTCCCTGACTGGCACCGGCTAGTCTGCCTAGCTGAAGGCTTTCCCCGGGCTGGGTGGAAACCTACTGTTCATTCTAAAGGTCATTGCCACTACGTCAAAGTCTTGGGATTTTGTTAACAGAACAAGCAGCAGACTGCGGGGCTCGGGTTCTGATATGCATCGTTGCAGCAGGTGCAGGTCACACAAACCCCAGCAGAACCTTCTGTGGGGTTTCAGCCAACACTGTTTGTTCTGTCTGATGACTCTCTCCTGACGTAAATTCTGAGTGCTCTCACAGATGAAGTGTGATAGGCTTTTCTTGGAAAGGGATGTCACCGAATGCTGTGCTAAACACAGTTCAGCAAAAATCGCTGCACACAGTTCCTTGTTCATACCGAGAGCCCTAGCGGCAAACCAGAGAGCGCAGGTTTGGCAGGGCCTGTGGGTTCCTGGAAGGCTACCTGGTGCAGACACCTGGGGTCAGATTGTGGGAGTAGAGGGACATGCTCCTTTCCCCTCTGAGCCAGGGACAGCTTTGTGATTCCTCCCTAGGGTTGTAATGTTAAGTTTTCAATCAGTCTTCAGCAGGTCGTCAAGGTTCGTTTCAACTTCAAACGTAGGTAGGTATCAGTTGTCAAGCGTTCGTGGGGCAAGGAAGCATTCAGAGCCTGAACTTCGGCACCACGCAGGTGCGTGGACTTCTCCCAACTCTGTCCTTCCAAGCTAACGGGATGCGCCCGTGAGAAACCAAGAAAACAGCGTTCTCCTTCACCTCCCATCTTCGGCTGAAGAATTCAGGGATATGACTTCTCCAAACAGCTAAAGCTAACTCTATGACCTGCCAAGATTATAGTTGAATCTGTTTTGATGCAAATCTTTAAAAAAATATGTTACCCAACACTTTAAAAGTGATGATGGTAAATTAGGCAGAATCCAAAAAAAGAAGAATTTCTTTCTGAGAGATGTTACTATAAAAAAGGCTACAGTTATATGTGTGTGTGTGTGTTATAATACACATACGAATATATTCTTATATTCACATATAATTATACAAGATAAATGTATATATAATAAATTATATATTTACATTATATATAAAATACACATAAATTTATATATGATGCTTTACTCTAAAAGAAGGCCTCTGTTATATGTATAAATATATGTATTATATTTTATGATATATCATATAAGTATATATGATATATCTATATTTATCTTATATAGATATATGTTATATGTAATAATATATGAATATACATGAATATATACATACAAAACAGTAGCCTTTTTTATAGTAACATTCTACTCTCTGAGAAAGAAATTAATAAAAGTATTCCATTCAAAGTAACTTCCTTAAAATTAAGTATTTAGGATACCCAACCAAAGAAAGGAAAGATCTATAATAAAAACATCAAGGTATTGAAAAAGAAAATCCCAGAAGATACCAGAGAATGAAAAAATATCCCATGTTCCTAGATAATTAAAAAAATATCCCATGTTCCTAGATAATGAAAAATATCCCATGTTCCTAGATAGGCACAATTTATATTGTGAATATGTCTATACTGACAAAAATCAATGTACAGATTAATGCAATACCTATCAAAATTTCCAAGTCATATTTCATGGCTTTAGAAAACACAATACCAGAGTTCATATGGGACCACAAATGACCACGAACAGCAAAGCAATCCCAAGGAATCAGAACACAGCTGGAGGTATTACAATATCTTACCTCAAATTATAGCACAGAGCTAGAGCGATAAAGACAGGCTGGTCCTGGCATGAAAATTGACAGAGCAATGACACAGAAAATAGAACCCACAAATAAACCGGCACAGCTTTGCTCGCAAAAAAATTTGACAAAGGAGGCAAAAACTACATTGGAAAAGAGATTTCCAACAAATGGTGCAGGCAAAACTGGATTTCCACCTGCAGAAGAATGAAATTCGTTTCTTCTCTTTCACCTTATAACAATTTAAAATCTGAAACACTGAAGCTTCTAGAAGAAAATACAGGAGATGCCCTTCAAGCGATTAGGGTAGGTAACTGCGGGTTAAACAGAACACCATTGGCATAGGAACCAGCCCCAAGTATCCACAGATGGAGCTATATGAAAACAAAAAGTTCCGTTCAGCAAAGAAACACTCAGCAGGGCAAACAAACAGCCCACAAGATGGAAACAAAATCTTTAGCTGCTACACTCCGGACAAGGGCTAATATCCAGAACTGAGAAGGAACACCAGAAATTAAATACCAAGGAAATAAAACTGCCATCAGCAAATGAACCGAATAGAAAGTTTTCAAACAAATAACTGTAATTGGTGAAGAACTACCTTTAAAAGTGTTCAGTATCTCAAACCCTTGGGAAGATGCAAATTAAAACTTCTTTGCCTCTCCCTGGTCAGAATGACTGTCATCAACACATGTTGGAGAGAAAGAAACCTTTATTATTCACGTTGGTGAGCATACAGATTAATATCGCCTTTGTGGAAATCAGGTTGGAGATCTCTCAAAAAAATTACAAACAGAACCACCACGGTGATGACACCGGACATTGCTAGCTTTCTTTAAACACATTTCAATGTTTTAGGATAATTGTTAACTTGCAACCCCTTAGTCAAGTGTTTGCTGAGTGACTGTTATTGACTGTACATTCCTAAGTCCCAGCAAAGCCGTGCTAAAGACAATGTAAACCCTGGCCTCCAAGTCCACCAGAAAATGGAGACGGCGGAGATATGAAGCCACAGCTGCTCTGTGATGAACCGCGGCTGTTGGGGAACACCCCTGAGGTCTGAATGTGAAGTGTCTCCCTGAGGCTCATGTGCTTGAATACAGTCCCCCAGCTGAACGCTCTTTTGGGAGGGGCTGTGGAACCTCAAAAAGGTTCTAGCTAGAAGTGAGTCACTGGGGTTCAGGTCTTGAGGCTTGGTAGTGCGGCCCCACTTTGCTCTTAGACTACAGAGGCGGTACGGCCAGCTGCCCACACTCCTGCTATCCCGCCTGCCACCACCACCACCAGGATGGCCTGCGTCCCTTCTAAATTCCAAGCCAAAATGAGCTCTTCCTCTCTTAAGTTCCTTCTCAGGCCACAGCATGAGAAAAATTACTAATACAGACTTTTTATTTACTCCTGAGGTCGGGAAAGGCTTCCAAAGCGGTGTGTGGGCTGAAGCACCGGTGGACATCAGCAGGAGGGGAATGAGGGCTTGAAGGGAGTCTTCTGGGAGGAGAGAACCACAAAGCAAATACTCCGGCGAAATAGTTTGGAGGGAAATGCAGAGTAAATTAGAAGGGGTTAAGGTGAGAGGTGCCCTCCGGTGGCTAGCGTAAAGTAACCAGTGCACAGCTTGAGACTAGAGACACTGAGAGAGCCTGGGCACAAGCATCTTCTACGCCACTGTCTCCAGACTGGATCTTTATCCTCTTTTCCACTTATACACTGTGAATTATTTTTAAATATTTACTTATTTATTTATTATGTATACAATAGTCGGCCTGCAGGCCAGAAGAGGGCACCAGACCCCATTACAGATGGTTGTGAGCCACCATGTGGTTGCTGGGAATTGAACTCAGGACCTTTGGAAGAGCAGGTAATGCTCTTAACCTCTGAGCCATCACTCCAGCCCCTACACTGTGAATTTTGACTAAACAATGACAAATGTTAACTGGTCCCTCCCAAATGTCAAGAAGTGATACAAATTGCTAAACGTGGTCAGGTACCAAATGCTAGACATTTTACTAGAGGCTTGCATGGGTTAACTATTTAACCCTCAGGAATCAGATCAATATTATCCCCAGTTTATGCGGAGGAAACTCACGGTCCGCTAACAAAGGTGGTGGATCCACAGACACACAGCTGCCCTGGCGTAGACGGCCCTAGATGCCTCAGACAATGGTTGCTGGGCGAGGCCTTTATAAAGCCCATGGCATTTTAGCCAGCCTTGGAAGGCAAATCCTCCTCTCTACAAACATCATAAGATCCTTAAGTTGAAAGAGAGGTGGCTGGCCCTTGACCTCGGCACTCCATCAGAAGGTCAGTGTCACACCGTCTTGGAGGCCAGGACCACTGAGGCTTCCAGCTTCCTCGGGAAAACAGCAGTGATGGAGGAATAACCTGTTGTCTGCCTGGAACTATTGTGCAGTGAGAGGTCTGCAGAGTTGGGGGACACCGACACCCCCAGCAGTTTTGATTGGGGAGATTCAGAGATGGTGAACTGCAGAGGCGGGAACTGCTCTCTGGATCCCCACACCATGCCATCTGGAACCATTCTTGTTCGGCATCGCCCAAATCCTAGCAGTGAGGCTGGTGAGTGGCGGTGGTGGCACACGATTGGTGTTAATTTAATGATTTTGGCAGGTTCTAGTCTATCAGAAGTAGGGCAGTTGCCAATGGAGGAGG
Organism: Myodes glareolus; assembly: GCF_982192425.1. Taxonomy (NCBI): domain Eukaryota; kingdom Metazoa; phylum Chordata; class Mammalia; order Rodentia; family Cricetidae; genus Myodes; species Myodes glareolus. The sequence goes on along the minus strand of NC_142042.1, from coordinate 56,466,016 downwards.
CAGAGCTTATATTTATGTATGCAATTTCTTACACCTGGGCCCCCTGGGCAGACACTAGCAGGCTGTGTTTCATTGAGCAACAGTGGGACTTACCGCTGAACAGCTCATGCAGGAAGGAGTGTCCTATAACAGGAGTGGTACTCCTGTAAGTAAAATGATGGGAGCTCAATGCATCTGTCAGTGTGACCTCATCTGTTAGTGTTCCACTGACCAAGAGTTAGGACAAGAATGTGGGGGCTGGAGAGATAACTCAGTAGCTAAGGACTCTTGCCGAAGACCCCAGATTGACTCACAACACCCACAACCATCTGTAACTCTTGTTCCAGGGGATCTGACTCCCTCTTCTGACTCCGCAGGTACTAGGTGCACATAGAGCACATGCACACACACACACACACACACACACACACACACACACACGCATACAGGCAAACACTCATACATATAAAATGAGAATAAATAAACCTTAAAAAGACCAAGAAAATGGTTTGTTATTGCTGAGGAAGATAGGTCTAGAACCATCTCCCTTTTCTTGCTCTAGATGGTCCAAGAATTGAGTCAGCCAGAGAGGAGTTTGAATAGTTAAAAACCCAGATGACTTTGAGCATCAGACAAAGAGGTTTCATCTTCTTGCTAGATGAGGGATTTCCAAACATTTTTGATCCAAAATCCTTTAGCATGAAGCTTTTGGAGTATGTTCTGTCAAAATGACTCTCGTTCCTCCTGTAGGAATAAAAGGTTTGGTGGGAGATGTATTCAAGAATAGGATGTGAGGCAGATGAGTTAAAGATAACCCTGATGTCCTCCACACCCTGGACGACTCAGGTGCGCACTGCCCACTCTGTGGGCCACTGACTCAGACAGCAGGGGAGATCCGCAGGGTCTTGTCTTAGAGTAGCCTTGTTTCTGTGGCCTAGGAGGGAGGCTAAACTGAGGGAGGCAAAGCCTGGGTCAGCCCTGGCTTTCGCTGTGCTTATATTAGCAGGCTATCTATTATTCAAACATGAGTTCGCTTAACTCCCTTCTCGGTTTTCATGGACTTCTCCTTTCTCGGCTGTTGAGGGTTGAGTCACTCTTTGCATTGGTCTAAACACCTAACTACGGATTTGTGCAGCTGAAGCAATTCAGATAAAGGAGAGCCAGGCTGTGCTGTCAAAAATTTTTCTCGCTCCAGCCTGGAAAGCTAAAGCTACCAGGCCTGCCTTTTCCCGCAACCATGTGTTCTGGTTTCTCTCCTCACCCAAGTCTGGATGGTTCCCTCTCTCTGGCAGCTTGTGTGGGATCCTGGTGAATCACCCAACAGGCCAATACTGCCACTCTGCGTAGGAGGACATCTGATAATATTGTGCAACACGCATTCAGCAGTGTGAATATGCACAGCTGTGCAGTGCTAATTCCCTCAGCAGGACCGAGAGCACCACAAGCGCCAGTCCATCCTGAACTCACTCTTTGGGCTGTCTGCTCTTTTGTCAATAGGCCTGGGCTGCCACTTGAAGTCCATGGACTTTCATTTCCTTGCTGGCCCTGAGAAGGAGGCCAGCATAGCCCTTTGTCTTACTGTTACTGATGTGGCCGCTATTTCTTTCTTCCTTTTCTTTTTTTCTTTTTCTTTCTCTCTTTCTTTTTTTTTAAACCTGCCGATTCAGGAAGTCATGAGGTATTCAGAGCCCAATGGGGCAGGGATTTGGTAAGAGCAATCCAGAGCCTTGCTGTGACTTTAGGGAAAGACGTTGACAGGGCTGAGGCAAGTGAGGTGCCTAAGACACAAGGTTTAAGTGACTTTTGCACTCAGGGTCACATGGGTCAGTACCTGCAAAGGAGGCATCTTTAAAAACTGAATACTGTCGAGCTGGAGAGAGGACTCAGAGGACCTGGATTCAATTCTTAACACTTACTTGGTGACTAACAATTGTCTGCAACTCCAGTCCCAGGGGACTCAACTCCGTCTTCTGAACTCTACAGGTACTGTATGTATATGGTACACAGACATACATGTAGTAAAATACACCTACACATAAAATGAAATAAATAAATTTTAAAAGGTAAGATTTGAGCACTAGAGATACCTGCATGTGCTTCGTTTTAACTCAGTTTGAATCTCTGTCTCTCTAGACAGTTTGAATCTACTGTTCAGAACTGAGCTTTAGGACAGTGTTGCATAGAGGCCACTTGGTTGGTTCCTGGTCGCCCGGCTAGCTTAGATCAAAAATAATCACACAGAAACTGTATTAATTAAATCACTGCTTGGCCCATTAGGTCTAACTTCTTATTGGCTAACTCTTACATCTTGGTTTAACTCATTTCTATTAATCTGTGTATTGACATGTGGCAGTGGCTTACCCACTAAGTTTCGGCAGCATGCCTTACTCTGGCAGTGGATCCATGGTGTCTCTCCGACTCTGCTTCCTTTCTCCCAGCATGCCATTTAGTTTTCCCCACCTACCTAAATTCTGTTCTACCCTATCAGACTAAGCCAGTTTCTTCATCCATTAACCAATGAAAGCATCATATAGACAGAAGGACCTCCTACACCAGGACAAGGGAGATGAATTGTCTCTGCTGAGCTGAATTGAGTCCCTTCTGATTCAGGTGTATACTGGATCTTGAGGTTTCTCATAAGGACTGAGCCCAGCTAGGGTTATGACTCTGTTCATGGTTCTTTCGTTTGAGGATCCCAATCCTGGGCTAGGAAAATGCTGTAGAAAGGGAAGTCACTACTAAGCTGAACAGCCCAAAGCATCACTTCCCTGCCTCTGTTCCCCTCCATGGGTTCACCTCCCTAGCGTCACTGCTGGTGGTAGCAGCCATTGGCAAGTGGACAATGCCAGTCCCTCTGGTTACGGAGAACATTTGGATCATATACCTTTGCCCTGCTGATGTCAGGAGCCCTGACCTTTGGAGCTTAGGCCATCCATTACCAAGTTCACTGAGGCCTCTGCAGGATGGCTGCTCAACCTGGGACTGGTGTGTACGTCATTTCTACCATATTGGCAGTCGTGCTGTGGTGTCGTGAGCGTAATTCTGTTCATGCCTTTATTCCTTCCAAGTCCTTCAGTCATGGGCAGCGCCTAGTGAAATCCTTCCAGCTCGCATGCCTTCTAACCTTCACATTAACCGTGACTGTGGAACAAAGGTTCTCAAAGTCACCCAAACGCACGAAGTGATTGACCCTCTCCAGTCGGTAAAGAATCTATAAGAAGGAAAAAGAAAAGACGTGAAGGGTTTGCTTTGGTTACTTTTTAAATGGTAACAAGCTGGAAATCATCTAAGAATCCGAAATAAGAGACTGGCCAAGTCAGTTTGGGTCCATGAACTTGAAGGAATGAACGTGGTGCAGCAATTAAAATATAACCTTGTTAAAATGTGCTTATAACATCCTGTTACAAACCAGTGGAAAACAGAGGGGAGAATTAGGTTTCACTGCACAAAACATGACCGCACAAGTAAGTGGGGGAGGGGAGCAATGGGAGCTTTGGGATGGTTAGCTTAACAGTCAGTGACTTCTAACATTTAATGATGTTTACATAATAATTATAGAATGAATTTTTTTTGGATGTTATAAGATTCCTCAGCGCTTTCAAGGAGAAAACAAAAGTAAAAATGAAGATGGTCTGAAGACTGGAGATTTATTGCCAGAGGACAAAGCTCTCTCTTGCTGTCTCTCTCCCTCACCAGCTTTCTCGGACTGTTTGTGTGCTCTGGCTTCAAACCGTCTGGGCTGAGAACTTAGCCTTCATCTTCCCGAGCCTGTCAAACACAGATAAGAATGATAACTCTCTCCCTCTTTGTAAGTCTCCCCTAGACGTGCTCAGAGAAACTCCTGGCCAGAGTGAGCGCCCAAGCGCCCAGTAAATGTTTGTTCTCATAATTATATTGCAACTAAGCGTTGAGCTTCAAGTCGCGTCAGCCTGGATTAAAACACTGAGGTCATTGGGCTTTCTCTGGCCTGCCAGGGACCTGTTCTTCTGGGTCTTTTTTTTTTTTCCCAGGAAGCTTCACAGGTATTTGGCAAGCAAGGGGCTCTTGCTGCCTCAGCTGGCTGACAAGAAGGGAGATTCCAGTGGCCCCAGCGGGGAGGCTGGTGATCCCATCCAAGGATGGGAGATGCTTGCTGCTGCAGCTGCAGAGCTGGCAGCTGAGGTGGACGCTACTGCAGATGTCACAGCTGGCTCTGCCCAGAGCTCAGAGTCACATGCCGGCTGCCCTGTGCCAACCACTCCATCCTGTGTGAGATCACATCTTTTGACTTTTCACAGACACACAGCTCGCTGGCCTCTTCCCACCAGGGCGGAGGACAAGGCCTAGTTGCTCTTCGTATTGGGGTTCCTCAGAGACCCGAAACATGCCAGCTTGTGTACTGTGTGTAACTACCTCCCTCCTCCACCCCAAAAGACCCCACAGACTTTCTGCACTGCCTTCCGCTTGTCAAGGGGACAAGTCCAGACCTGACATGCTTATGTGGGGCGATTTGCTTTTGAGGACACCCATATAACAAAGTCAGACCAGCAGCCAACTTGTAGAAAAAAATTTGAATGTAAGGATCAGGACCACGTGACCACAGAGATAAAGGCAGGGATTTTTAGGTAGAGGGAGAGGGGGCTGCTGGGTTGCTGGTGACTAAATGGTGAGGCGGGTGATGGGGAAAGGAGGAAGGAGGCAAGGCAGTTCCCGAAAGGACCTGAAGCCAGCAGATGCTAAAATCTACCTTTTGCCTAGAACAGCTTCCACCTTCCAGGGTATCTGCCCTGTGTGCCCCTCTATACTCAATCTTAATAAAGAGTGTTTAAGGTTGGAGGTGGGGGAGGTTTCTAATCGTGATGGACTCACCTCACTCTAGAGATAAATGTATTTTCTCAAATGATGTTTCCTCTTCCCTCACCCAAGTGTCATAAGAAAATGGGGACAGGGTTCATTAATAACCGAAGGAGGGTCTGAGGAAAGCTAGATGCTGTATAAAGAGAAGAAGCTGCAGACTAAGAAGCCCGGGTGGAAATAAAGTGTTCAACCCGTCCTGCATCCATTAAAGTAATAACATCATTGCATGGCGGGTTTATCGCTCCCTTGCAGCCCCTCAGCCTGGAAGCTGTGGCTCTTCTTAAAAATGAGGAAGGAGTTGCATGCTGCTCCGCCAGTGTGGCAGGGCAGGTCTCCCTGTGCCTCCTCCCAAGTGCCTCCCTCCCCAGCCTTGGACTTCTCCCAGCCTCTAGGACCATCGCTAAAATTCATTTCACTCTTTAATTAGATTTCATGGAGTAAGGGATCGGGAGGGGTGCTGGGAAAGGCGTGCATATGCCCTCTTTTCGTCGAGAAGGGTAATGCTGCTGATAGGGGAGGTGGGACAATGGTTACTATGGAAACATATTCCCAGACATACAGACACACTCATTTTAATGCCTTTTTTTTTCCAGCAGGGGAAGGATCCAGTGCCCTATTTTTAGTGTCAGATTTCAGCAAAACAATTCACTTTCGTTTCAACACACACACACACACACACACACACACACACACACACTCTGCTGGCGTTTTAAGTAGGTCACCTCTTCTGACTGTATCAAGAGCTCAGATCTTTCTTGCTTGAGTAATGCAAGGTTCCATGGAAGATTTTGCTGATTGAGAGGAGGATCTCAGCCTTGCCTTGGTACAGCTTCCTTTCATCTTGGTTTGACAGGCATTAGGACAGGCGGGATGAATAGCTGTAGGTAAATTTACATTTTAAAGATGGGTGCAAAATGTCGAGGTTCTGATAATAAAAAGGGGAGGTATCGAGATTACACACGACAAATGTGTCTGCTTTTCCATTATCAGCTTATCACTGGTGATTATAAAAGATATTCCTTGGCCGTTAATACTACACAGCCCATTGGGAAAGAAATAAGTCCTAGCTGGGAACTGTCCAATTTAAAATTTTTGATCTTTGTTCCAGATCAACTGGGTATGACAGAAAATGTGAATCAGAATCGGGGGTTTTATTTCTGTCCCATCCCGAGTTGCAATTCTTGAGTATTTCCGTCTGCATTTTTCCCCCTTTGTGGTCTTTGCCAAATCTCACAACCCTTCTGTGATGAGAATACCCCCATTGACTGGAATAAGCAGTAGCTGCTCCCTTAGCAGAACTAGCCCAAGGCGAGGTTGTGAATTGGGCAAAAGTCTGGTCTCAGGAGTCCCAGACTCCCACCCCAGTTCTGTTCCCACAGGGCCAGTTTCTCTTTCCAAGATGGCTGGCCATCTAGACTGAGTCTCTCTTCTCTGGGAGCCACATGTGCATTAACTGGAGTCTTTAGGCCATTCTTTCCATACTGGCAGAGACTTCTGGCTTCTCTTTCATAGCCCAGAGTAAGGAACTCCCTGTGGATAGAACCAAAGGGTATCCCATGATCTCCAGCTGTAAAAAGAAATAGCCCAGTAGCCAATGAAGATAGAAATGAAATCACAAAGCTGTATTAGCCGGTTACATCCAAGCAGTGGGTGTTCAGTAGGACTTTATATCTCTGAAACATTTATGTTTTCTAAACATTGCCCTATTAATTAGTAAACAAATGATGACCCCAAAATGGATATCATGGTTGCTATTCTTTGGATGAAAAAAAAGAAAATAAGAGGAGAGTTTCCCAGGGCCGTAAAACAAGGGCGGGGAGAGATGAGAATCTGTCACATTCTGTAAAAATTCAAGACCCAGTTCCACCATCCTAACCATGTGTTCCTCAGATGGTAAGAATCACTTATTAAGCATTTATAAAATACTATGTGTATATTTGAGATGTAGTATATCAAATCTGCATAGAGAGTATGTTTCTTAAACAGCATTCCACACTCAAGAATGGAAACTCAAAAGAGCTAACTAACTTCCCCCAAAGACCCAGCTAATAAGTGATAGGGTGAATATTTGAATGCAGGTCTATTCAAAGCAGCGTGAGGTTGGGGGTTCAGATTAGGAGACTGAGAGAAGTGTTAAGCGGGCATTTTTAAATACAGACACCCCATTGTCAATACAGGAAACTCTATTTACTGTCTACCTAGTGGAATCTATTTTTTTGTTGTGTGGGGCACAGATAAAGATTTCTTAAATCTAGATAAATCATAAATCGGACAGGAAGCTGTAATCAGACATTCTACAGGGTGATTTACCTCTGAATGCACCGACTCCAGAAGTAAGAGTTGCTGAGTCTCTGGAGTTACACGGACAGTTATATGAAAGGGAAATACTTTTACTTTGTAAAACAGTAATTAAGCCCTTTGATCTATTACTAGAGCAATTTAGTTTACTGTAACCAAAACATAAATTGCTACCAGGAGCGGGATGGGAAAGTATCATTACAAAATCCTAAAATAAACGGAGAAATATCATTATGAAACCCTAAAATGTGTGAGCAGCAGGACAGTAAAAAATAAAAGCTAAACCTTCCAATTTTTACATTAGGGAAGTGACACAGGTGATACTCTCTGTCTGATCTGTCACCTGAATTAACTAGCAATTCAATGATCTGAGAACTTCAAAGTAGAAAGACAGATGCGCTGACCCTGAGAAGATACGTTCATAGGTAGCAGCTCCAAAACTAAATTCCATTCAAGTGGCATGGAAATCTCTCTGTGAGGTGAGGGGTGGCAGCTTCATGGCAAGTATCCAATTAAAGTTGTTGCTTTCCTTCCAAATCTTATTGCTAAAAATAGCCTCAATTTACTTCAATTTTGGTAGCATCAAATTTGGGGGAAGATGATCAGAGAGCACACAGCTATAGATAAAAGACTTGAGGCTTTAAGCTTAAAAAATATTTTCAGACAAGGTCTTTAGCTGTTGTCAATCATGCATGGGAATAACGGGAGGCAAGTGGAAAAGGTGTCTCTTGCATTTTGGGAGAACTGTATGAACCCAAATCCATAAGTCCAACTTACTGAAGCCCAAGGTGATTCTACACCTCAGGCAGCCCCACCGCCTGAAACTCTCTATCAGCAGGAAGTGGGTTCTGAAAGCAATAAAGTACCGAGAGTGCAAACTTTCTACTTCCTGCTTCGGACAAGGCAGTAGAGGATACAGGACCCCGAGCACCTCCCCCAGGATGGTCATCTGTCTCTTCTGTTAGAAGGGTTCCCTTCGTTCTTTATCAGCAGAGTGTGATCATTATTATAAGATTCCCCAGGGATCTGATTACTCTGAGGCTTTGCATTTTCTGAAGGGCAATTTTAACTACACTTTTCCTGTCTTACATCTTCACAGTATATGAAGTAGACCAGAGGGCAAATGGCTAGACTAATCATTTGGTTCATGATTTGTGGTATGGTTTGTATGGTTTCTGTCCAAAATCCGTGTAGAACTTAATCCTCAATTATCAATCTAAGAAGTGGAAACTTTCAGATGTGCTTAACCTTGCAGTCCTGGGGCCATATCTGTCCAAGAATAGCTATGGATATGGCCTAACACAAAATTGTAATCTTATTGGCCGGGTAGTGGTAGTAGTCCTTTAATCCCAGCACTTGGGAGGCAGAGGCAGGTGGATCTCTGTGAGTTTGAGGCTGGTCTAGAGTTGAGCTTCAGGATAGGCTCCAAAGCTACACAGAGAAACCTTGTCTCAAAAAACAAACAAATAAAAAAATTGTAATCTTACTTAATATAAGAGTTTTTGACAATTTTTTTTGGTTGCATGTTGCAATGATAAAAGATTGAACACACCGGTGATATCTTAATCTTGGAATAGGACCACCCTTACTACAGAGGGCATAAGGAGGTCCCTTTGGCCACTTTTCAGTGATCTATTGCTACACCATAAACTAACCTACTATATAACAACAAGATAATAGTATATCATAATCTCACAATCCCACAGGTTTAGTAGGATCAGTTGAGCAGTGTTTCCTTAGGGATTGCTATGTAGTTGGGATCAAATAGAAGCTAGGACTGGAGTCACCGGAAGTACATAGTTGTCACAGGCTGCCAGCTGTTGACTAAAGGCTGAGTGTGGCCATTGTCTTTGAAGGAGTGAGACCTCACCAAACTCCAAATCTGTTGCCATTTAGATCTTGGATTTCCAATCTTCAGAACTGTGAGAAATTGTAGGGCCGGTCTACCCTTGCTCCCTGGGGTGCATCTCGAGGACAGTTTTGGTCAGCCAGCTAAAGCTTCCTGCTAGAACCTGTCCTCTCTCTGCCATAGCCTGGTGATTTAGCTGTAGGGCATTGTTTCATCTTTGGCATGGTAATTTCCCACCTGCCCAGGAGGAGTTCCATACGGCGCCAGGTTCCCCCCTGCCTGGGAAAGAATTCCTATAGAGCACCAGGTTCCATATGGCAGCAGGTTCCCCCCTGCCTGGGAGGGAATTCCTTTACTGGGGCCTAAGTATATTAGTTTTGCAAAAAGCTGAATAAAGTGGCATTCAGCTGTTCTCTTTTGAATGACCATGGTCTCTTGTGTCTTTATTTCAATCTCCAGGCCTTTGCCCAAACTTTGCAAACTTTGCCAAACCGTAAGGTACGGTTGCGCGCAAACTGTACCAAGAGGGTAACACAGAATTGGGTGTTACAAGAAATAAAGTTCTAGTATTTCTAAGAGGTCACCTAGTTTAGGGAATTTTATTATAGCAGCTTGAGAAGAAAAGACTATGGCAGTTTTCACAGCGTTGTATCTGGACTCAAAGAGGGAGATCACACGTTACCGAAAAGTTTGATACCCACCATCATCATCTTACTCTTCATAAGATTTTGTGATCTCTTCTCTTGGGGAGGGGATGTATCCTATGTAGGAGAAGAGAGATGCTCATGAATTTTTAAGACGACAAAAAGGTAAATGGTGGCAGAGGGTGTTTGATCTGTGCTCCCCTCCCATTTTTTCTCAGTCTTTTGAAATAGGTTTGTATAAAGGGTAGGCTGGCCTTGAAACTTGCTATGTGGCTGAGACTAACTGTGATCTTCCTTTCTCCATCTCCCAAGCAAATATTCTTTCCATGTTTCTCTATTCTTTAATGTGAGAATCCTTCATGCTTTGCCAGGTGCATGATGTTACAAAGACCCTACCTCCTGGGCTTCCAGACTTCCTGCCAGTAAGGAGATGTATCAGAGGTGTGGTCACTGGGTTGCCTGTAGCAATAATGTGAGTAGCTCACAGCAACTTTTTTTAAAAAGAGGAGGTAGTCCCTTGTCGGGGTCCAGCCTCGACAGGTTTGTATATTCCAGGGTCGGGGTGTGTGGATTAGAAATAGTAGTGGACAGAACAGAGATACAGAAACACAGAATAGAGTCGGGAGGGCAATTCAGGGAATACTGAATGTATTGGCCTGCATTTATTTTCCACATGCTTATATACCCCATTCCAGAAAGGGGGAGAAGGCAAAAGACCACTTTAATAGGACACAAAGAGCAAACAGAGCAATTACTTCTTCAATACCTGAAGCATCAAAGAACTATACCCTGAGTTAAGTATTCTGTTATTTATGCAGGATGTTCAGCAACCACACCATAGGCCAAGCATCCTGTAGGCAGCCGCTCCCTGGGTCAAACTTCCTGTCATATCCTTGAAGGAGCAGGAATAGGCTTGAATTCTTGACCTTTGGTCAAGGTGGAACAGGTCCACCTCTGTGGGCCATCTCCATATCCAAAGCACCAAGTAACCACACCATAGGTCAAGATATCTTGTTAGTAGCCACACCTTAAGTCAGATCTCTTGTCAATAACCTTAAAGGAGCAAGAATAGGCCTGAACTCTCTCACCTTTAGTCAGAGTGGAACGGACCCACTGCTGTGGGCTCCCACGGTCCCTTCTCTTTACCTATGTCTTCTTTCTCCTGAATGGAATGAGGACATGGGAACTGGAGCTAACACAATCACGTTGGGCCATAGAATGGTTAGAAAATGCAGACGATGCAGATTGCATAGGAAAAGTATAGTCTGTGTCCTTGACCCTGGAAAGCATGTGACACTAAACTCCATATCCAGGATTGGATGAAAGGGAAGAGTTTTTGTAAGCTGCTTAAGCCACTGGTTTTGTTTTTTGTTTTTTGTTTTTTTGTTTGTTTTTTTGTTGTGTTTTGTCTTGTATTTGTGGGGTGCATGGGGTGAATGACCTATGGAGTTAGAGGCAGAAAGAGTCCTACCTTAAACCCCCAAGGTTAATGTTAATACAGAGGAAGCTGTTCTTTTTTAATTTCTCCAGTTTCCCCAAAATGAGCTTATTTGGACCCTAGGATGAAGGTTAAAGTAAGCATAATAACACTGCATCCTGGGTACATGGGGTAGAGGAGGGCCGGAAACTCGGAGAACGCACATCATCACCCATGACTGCCTAGCTCATTCTGCATGGAGACCATGAAATCTGAGATCTTCAGACCCACGTTCTCTGAATCTTAGCCAGAAGCTAGTCTGAAAAGCCTCTTATTAGACAACCGCCTGCCAGGTTGGCTTGGGAAGAAGCCTCCAGCTGGCAGGGACCCTCTGAGGCTCTGGAAAATGACTGAATCTTTCCAAACTGTTTTAAAAGTTAGTCCGTTCTAAACATTCCACCGCCTCAGACTTGTCCTACCTGGTTGTATATGTCTATTTTTAATGCCTAGTTCTTTCCATTCCCTACCGGCTTGTCACGTGCTCGCGTGTGTGTGTATGTGTGTCATTTTTAAGATTTATTTTCCTCTAAATTATATTTCATTAGTTTGCTGCAGTTTGTAGCCTGCCTCTGATTCCACATAATTGCTTAATCATGTCAGTATATTGACTCAAGCATTTTAGTTATTCGTTACCTAAATATTACTAGTCCCTTTCCGTTTCCTCCCTGTACAATGATAACACTTGTCTATAAAACTGCCTTGAATTTATCAAGGGGAAATAGCAACCTCAAGATGAAGTGCTCTGTTGTTCTTCCCTGGAGTTATGCCTTGGCTTGGTTTTTAACGTGGGGCATAAATTGTACAAGATTCTGCCAAGAGCACTCCAGTTCTGATCGGCTGTACGAGATGAATCTCTCCTTCCAAGCCAGCTCGTTGTGCAACTTGAGGGAGATGGGAAACGGGGCCAGGCAAGCAGGGAGTTGTATTCTAGGGCTACCAGGCTACCATTGACTCAGAAACCCCTTTCTGCCTCTTCCCTCCCCCCATTCCCTTCATTATTTCTTTGCTTCTAATCTTTCATATTCCTTCTTTCTTCCTGCAACCCCATCCTTCCTTCCACAAATGCTCATTGACTGTTTTGTGACCAGTCCTTATATGGACATGGCAGTGCTCTGTGCAGGCACTGCAGACAAGGGCTCCACCGAGCCTTTAGTCAGCAGTCAGCATTCTGTGACAGCCACGTGTTTCGGGTGACTCAATTCCCTGCTGCCATCTGACCCCAACTCCGTAGTTTCCCCAAGGGAGATCCTTCTCAATGTATGGGCCTGTGAGTGACGATGAACTATTGTCTTAAGTCAACATTGTGGGAGAGTTTGTGACGTAGCAGTAGAAAGTTGAAATGTGTGCCCATAAGGGAGGCAATATTCTAGAATCCAGATAATACACAAATGTGCCCTATGAACTCACATGCTAGAGAGAGAGAGAGAGAGAGAGAGAGAGAGAGAGAGAGAGAGTAATAAAAAAGAAGAAAAGTTGAATATGAAAAAGAATTGCTAGTGTAAGGTTCTCTTGTAACATAAAGGGGCCTGCCTGTTGAGGTTTAAGTACCACCCAGTTCCCCACAACCGGCAAGCCCCAAAGAAAATCACACAGAGGTCTCCATAAGTTATAAAACTGATTGGCCCATTAGCTTAGGCTACTTATTAGCTCTTGTAGCTTATATTAACCCATTGTTCTTATCTATGCTAGTCACATGGCTCGGTACCTTTCTCAGCAGGGCAGCTCACATCTTGCTTCTTCAGTGATCTGGGCAGGACTGCGGAGGGAGCTTCCTCCTTCCTAGAATACTCCTGTTCTCATCACCCTGCCTCTACTTCCTGTCTGGATGACCCACCTATACTTCCTGCCTGGCCAATCAGTGTTTATTTAAAACATGATTGACAGAATACAGACAATTCTTTCGCACCACTCTCTGAATTTCATTTTTTATATGCATACGTGTTTCATTTGCATGTGCATCTGTGCACCACATGCATGCCCTTGGAGGTCAGAAGGGGGCATTGGATCCCCTGGAACTGGAGATACAGATAGTTGTGAGCTGTCATGTGGGTGCTTGGAACCTAACCTGGGTCCTCTGCAAGAATAACAAATGCTTTGGCTGCTGAACATCTCTCGGGAGCTAGGTGCGTGGCTGTCTAGGGGAAGACTATGTAGTGGACAGACATTGGCCACACGTGAAGAAACATCTTCTCTTGTGTAGTCAAGGAGCAATGTATTCATTTTCTTACCTTTCTCACTGTTGTGACCAAATGCCTAAGAAGAAACAACCGACAAGGAAAGGTTTGCTTTGGCTCCCATCATGTGGACCAGCTGAATACACCAAGTCAGGAAGCAGAGACAGAGATGAATGCTGGTCCTCTGCAAACTTTCTCCTCTCTATTTAGTCCAGGACTCAGACCATGGGAAAGTGTGGCTGACATTTGGCAGGGGGTGGCGAATTGGGGGGGCCGGTCCCTTCCTACTCAGTCAGACTATTCTGGGAATACCCCCATAAGGAAACACCCAGAAGGGTGTTTCTATGATGGTTTTAAATTCAGCCAATTTTGACTATGGAGAACAGCCATCACAACCTTACCCAAACACAACACTTTAAATTTTACAATCCATCCCAAGACCTGAAGGACTCAGTTTTTGTTGGGGCTGACCGACTTGTTCACCAAGGTGAGTGGGGATTAAGAAAGAAACAAAAGACAGAAGACAGAGTCAGGAGGCTTTCCGTGACCGCTGTGATGGCTTATCCCTCACAGTCCTTAGATACTCTCACCAAGGGAAGGGCAAAAGACTTCCTTACCACGGTACAGGGAACAAGCAAGTGTAATTACCTCCTCACATCTCAAAACACCTCATAACCACGCCCTAAGTCAAATATCCCGCTCTCTGGTCTCTGAGGAGCAAGGCGTCTCTTGACAGACATCCCACAATTCCAGGCATCTCCAACATTCCAGGATCTTCACTGAAACTTGGGTTTCACCATGGTCTATGGGGCCTTCTTTCAGGAAATCAGGCTCGGGCTCGGGAATTTTCTAGAAGCGCAAATCCCCATCCCCCTTAAACCATTCTATCTTTTATGCCTGCAAAAAATCCGTGAGTACAATGTGGGCAGTGCTGCCAAGTTCTGCTGCCCGATAAGATGTAGCCGGGCTCGCCCGTGGCCTCTGCACGCCCTTGAGGCTGACCTTGGGGAAAACACTTCTACACAGGTGTTTTGAAAATAGACCCCTCTGTCCCCTCCCCTGTGGTGGCATTCTCAGGATAGATTTTTTTCCTTTCGAATGAATCTCTATTTTTCACAAGTTAGTCCCTTTCACGGGTGAGGTTTTATCCTCAGACAGCTCTGCTATTTGCCCATTGCAGAACGCGAGGCTTCTCTTCAGTGGTGCTAACATTCTGAAAAACCGCGGCTGTTTCGCACCCTCATCTGCGGCTTTGGCTGGCTCGCAGCGCTTTGTTCAGCAAGCTGCACATCTTTCTTCTCCACTCGGTTTTTGTTCACCGTAGACCTGGGGAATGGTAATTAACAATAACCGTACTCATCTGGGAAGAGGGAACTCATTTGAGAAAATGCCTCCGTCAGATGGCCTATGGGCAAGTCTGCGGGGAGTTTTCCTGGTCTGGAAGGACCCAGCCCAGTGTGGACTGTGCCGTTCCTGGGCTGTAAAAAGCAGGCTGAGTGAGCAATAGAAAGCAAGCCAGGAAGCAGCATCCTCCGTGGCCTCTGCTTCAGTTCAGCCCTCCAGGTTATTTATTTGAAAGTTTACATAATTCAACAATTATTAAAGGATGCATTTAACAAGGAGCTTTCCAAGTTTATGAAGATGTAACAGCTCATGTAAGTGTCAAAGGAAGTCAGATTGTGACGTAAGAATGTGGGTTCAATTCATCTGGAATGATATCCCCCACGGTGGAAGATGTTATGTGTAATCTTTGTCATCAAGGAATAATAGAAAGTCAGGAATCAAAGCATTTATTGGTTACACGGGTGGGAACGTCAGCCAGGCCATCGGCCAGCTACAGCAAGGTGAGACAGCCTGCTCCACGGGAGTCGATGTTATCTCCCTGTTTCTTCCTTTGGGGTCCGGTGGAGCCTAGAGGTCTAGAGGCCTAGTGATTTCATTCTAGGAATTTTATCTGGTGGTCAGGAGGATGCTGGGTCAGAAACAGATGTTGATAGAAAGTGCCTGGGAGAGCCTGAGGCAATTTTAGCTCCCAGTTTGCAGCATTCTGCCTCTCCTCTCTGGGCAGACTGCTGGGTCCCTCACGGGAGGAGGGGTCGGGGAGGGTCATGGTAATCTCATGGGAGAATCTAGTTACCCTTCCCAACCAGGTTTATGGAATTCTGACTTGGGGGAGGAGCTAAAAACTATAGGTGGGGAAAGATGAAAGACGGGAATTCCATGCACACAGCTCTGGGGAAGTTGTCTTCCGTGATGGGTGCAGACCTTCCAGTGTGACTGCCTTAAGGTCACCCGTGCTCCTGCCCACAAACCCTCACCCATTGCTCTGTTGCGTAAACCCAGCAAATTCATCCATACCTCAGTTTACCGTTAGGGCCTAGGAAGAGGGGTGGATGTTGTTTATAACTCTCTCCTGAAAGGAATGGCAGCAACACGAGATACACCAGTCTGAAAGATCTTCAGTAGAGACAGAGCTCCCAAACACCACAGACTGACAGCTTGCTAGTCAGTCTACCACTCCTATGAGTCATGCCTTGGGCTGTCTTTGACCTCAGGGAGCAGGACCCTGAACTTTAACCCCTTCCCTCCCAGGATCACTGGGATCTCAAGGAAACAGGTCTCCACTTCCAGGATGTGAGCTCTGTGTAGGAAAGAAAAAGTCTTGACCAGAAATAGATTGAGAGGAGGGGAAAAAAAAAAGCCTGCCAAAATGTCTCCCAGGACAAAGCTTGTATTTGACCTACATGTCTATAACTAACAGGCTATGAATGCTTTGGCACTGAGCAAAGAATATCTGCTCCAAAATGATGAACCCTTCCACAGACAATGGGCCCAGTCTTAGAACAGAAACCATGGGAAGCCACTTCGGAGGGTCTTCACAGCACAAGGAAGACACACACTGAGTACGGATTTGTCTCCTGAGTTCTCTACCGCAGGGACGCAATTCTGCCTTCCATCCTTGGACAGTGCCTTTTACAGAACAGGCTACAGAATGAGAAAACAAGTAAGAGAACCTGCTCTTCAATTCTTTCTCTTCAGAACTGCAGGGGTGCCCTTCAAAAATGCAAAGCCAAAGGTAACCTAAATCTCTCCTCCCTCCTCCACTCCTCCCTCCTTTCCTCTCCTCCCGCTTGGACCGTTTGCTTTCCGTTCCATTCTCTTCAGACCTTGCTCCTGTTCTTCTTATCTTTAAAAAATATTTACTGGTTCCTTGCTTATGTTTCCAAATTAATTTATTATTTATTACTTAAGGATTTGATGTGTGTATAAAATGTATCTTGAGCCCACTCCCTCTGGATCCCTTTTCCCCAGAACTTTTCAATTCCTACTTTTATGTCTTTTTAATTTTTTTTTTTAAATTCACTGAATCTAGCTAAGGTCACCAACACATGTGCATGAATGTGAGGGGTTTTGTTTGTTTGTTTGTTTGTTTTACTCGATCACGGGTAATTCACCGGTGGCTATACCACTGAAGAAAAAACAACTCCTCTCCTCCAGAAGCCATTAACTAGCAACAGTGCCTCAGCCCGGGGTGGGGTTTCATGTGCCCCTCCTTCATCCATGCTGGACGGTTAAAGGCTTGTGCAGGTGTCCATGGCTGCTGTGAGTTCCTGCGTGCCACCGTCATGTCGTGTCCCAAAGATGCCATGCCCTCCCTCCTCACCATCTTCCAGCTCTTACCTCCTTCCCACCCCTCTTCCAGGATCTTCTTGGAGTCTTTGGGGAGCAGGAGGTACTATAGATGCTCCGTTAGGACTGAGCACTCCACAGTCCCTTGCTCTCAGCATCTCAACCACTCAGAAGCTTCTCGAATCAGGGCTGAGAGCAGTACTAGTATATTAGGATAAAATAATATGGAGAAGGCAGCTAGCAACATGTCCATTTATCAAAACAACAGTAAGTCCCTCACTAGGGCCTGTAACCTGCTAGCCATGGGCTTTTGATCAGGTGTACGGTACCAGGCATGAATTCCCTCCCGTGGAGCGGGCCTCAGATCTACCCAGAATGTGGTTGGTTAGCTTTCTAGCAGCTGTGCTACTGTCTCACCAGTAGGCATCCCTTGCCTAGCAGGTCGTCAGCACAGCAGGCATGGACCACCACTGGGGTAAGCCCATTGACGATAGCCAGTTCAGAGGACAACACCCAACGAGGACCAGGGGCATACCCAGTGGTGCTGGAGACTGGCTACACACAAACAGATCGAGGTGGTGGGGGTCTGCTTTCACACTCCTGGAGGAGGGAAGCACAAACGTAGGAAGGAGAAAGCCAGCTGGAGGACACTTAACCGGTATTGGGTTGAAGTTGAAGCTCCTATTGAAGTGCAAATAATGAGAAAGACAGATAGTCTACCTACCTCTCAGCTATACTCACCCCCAAAACCACCACCAACAAAAGGCCTGTGCAGTGTAATGTTGTAAAGATCTTTCCCCCAGAATGAAGATAATACCAAAAGGACCCTGAAATCAGCTTGAACGGAGACTTCTACTGGCCAAATCTGAAACAATCTCAGGGTCAAAATAATAGTAAAGATCCACTGACAAAGTGCAAACACATATGTGCTCACCCAGATACAAATGATCAAATACATGCAAAGGTTATTTCTCACAGGTCCAAGGTCTACTGATAAACACAGAACGAAGAATGGTAGGGGAAGCCTTCCTCCGCGAGGCGTCATTGTAGTACCGCAGACAAGAACTGGTAGTGGAGACAGTGACTCTGGGGCCATGTGCTGAGGCCAGTATGGGAGAGTGTGGGACCATGGTCCACTCCTCCGCCTCCATCTTTCAGAACCGCACCTTTGTCATGCGCACAGCTCACCTGGGCCCAGGGTCCTCTGCGTCTCCCAGGCCGTCTCTAGCACTCTTGAGCCCTGTCTTTGTGGCCTTGACTTCTAATTCTTAAACTGCTCCCTGGCTATAAGCACAGCATTACAACATCTTCCGACAGGATGCTGACCTAGTAACAGCAACCGTTCATGGAGCCCCTGCCTGTCCTTGGTAAACTCATGCGCATTTGCTCAGTGGCTGACCCCTGACGAGAGTCATAGGAAAGACCATTCTTAGGCATATTCCACTTTAGGTCCAAAGATAGTAAAAACAATAAAAATGGCCAAAGGGGCTGACTTATAAATGCTCACCACGTGACTTGAGGACATGGGCATGTCTCCAGAAGAGTACACTGTCTCCCCAGTTAACATCTGTATGTGATGGGAGCAGCTTGTATAGAGGGAGTGCCTCAGATAGTCCCCCAACACAAAGTCTAAGCAACAAAGAGTGGCTTTAGCTAGTCTAGAAGCACAGGCCACTTAGCGAAGGCACTTGCCTGCCGGTGACACTTCTTCACCACTCCGTTTCTCTGGAGGAGTGATTGAAAGCAGTGCCTGCTAGCAGGGAGTCAGGGGAAGAAGGCAACCAGGTGTGTACAATAAGGGGCATATTCGTGTGTAGAGCTTTATAATAATAATAAAGCCAATTAAAAGCCATCTGGTTCATGTAATCGCAACAGCCATGGCAATTCCGAACAAACGGTTGGCGGCAAACGTGGCCAAAGGCTGGTCTCTTGTCTTCTGAAAAGTGACCCTGGTTGGAAGGGATCCATATTACCAAACTGTGACCTTCATATAATTCTGAATTCTAAAATATGCAACTATTTCAGCTGCAGTAGATGCTCAGTAAATGCTAAGCCGAAACCAAGTGGACACAGGTTGTGTATAGTCCTTTACACCCCAGGCCGGAGCTCCCTCTGAGCCCTGCCTGGGTGTTCTTATCAGGAAGCTTCTTGGAACACAGAGACCCTCGGTTAAAACACGGAGGAGAATTGAGGTAACTGCCCAGGAACTGTAGGCAAAGTCGGAGTCATGTCAGAATAACAGGGAACTGCCTGCCCATCCCTCAGCCTGCACCAGCTTAGAGATTTTATTCATATGTTTAATTCTCCTTCCGTGGAAAACCAACAAAAATCACCTTGTAATTCAGGATATTAGAGAATCCATTAGTTCTGGGGCCGGGATCCTAAGGGAAACGAGGTACTAACAAATATTCCTATTGACGGACACCCTCAGACGCTCAGATTACCTAACCAGCTCCTAATTGAGAACAGCTGGCAGGAGAGAACAAGGCCTCGGGGCTGGGCCAGGAATCTGGTTGCAAATTTGGTCCCTAGAAAGAAACCAGTCTCCATTAAGGGTTAAGATGTGGGAGGTCAAGAGAACAGTCCTCGGGAGCAGGACTGGAAAGTGGCTAAGGGAACCTGAGAACAAAGAGCATTCACATAGCAGCTGCAGCCCCTTGCTCAGCCTGGGCCTGTGTTTGTGGGGAGAGACCGAGCGGGCTGGGAGGAACCTCAACTTCAGCAGGACTTCCCTAGACATCATCTTCCCAGGGTAGGTATCCCTGGTCCTGATGCGTCTCATCAAATACCTCTTCCCAGAGCTACCATCAGCTAGACAATGCAGATGTCCACGCCTTTGGAGGGGAGGGGGTAGCAACTTTAACCTGGGCCCTGCCTGTGATACCTCGTGCCCCTCCAGACCCACTGTGTCTGTCCTGCACTCTGCTAAGCCTTTCAGCCATTAGGTTGTGCTCCCTGACCCTGCTGGGGTCTGAGCTGAAACCACAGCTCTTGGAAAGCCATGCGCATGCCTCTCTGTCTCAGCCTTGGCATGGGTCTCCAGCCCAGACAGGGAGCTGGAGAAGGCGAGACAAGGCCTCAGGTGTGTGGACCACCCTTCAGCAGAGTCAGTTGGCAGCGGTGGTCCTTAGTGGCTGGTGGCCTGGATGTGGCCTGGATGCCAGTGGCAGTCACACTGGGAAGTTTTCAGTGGCGTGACCTTGGCTGTGCTCTTTGGTGCCAAATCCTTTGGTTCTTGCCTGTTCACCGAGCCAGATTTCCCAGGCTTCCCATCCATTCTGTGAACTACTTGAATGCTTTCCAATAATTTTTCTTTTTTTTTTTTTTCTACCAGGAGTCGATTTGTGGTGTTGGAAATCAAGAACCCTGCCTGGTACAGCATCTGTCCCTGTAAGACTCAGGAAGCCAGGAATAGTGGCTACTGTAGCGCGTGTGTGTGTGTGTGTGTGTGTGTGTGTGTGTGGTGTGAATTGTGTGTGGGGGGCACACGAGTGTGCGAAAAAAAAACCAGGAGGAGCAGAATGAAGGGAACTAGGCATCAGAAAAGGAGAGGCCTTGTGGAAATGCGGGCAGAGGGAGGGGGAAGGATTGGCAGGTGAGGTAGAAGAGCCTGGAAGGGGTCACACACCTTGTTAATGTTTGTAATAAGAGCCTTGGAGGAAACTGCCCCACCGGCCTCCCTAAGGTATTTCCGCATTGCTATTTCTGTCCGACAATGTGGTTTAAATGGTTTCTCGACACTGTTTTAGAAACAGCAGTTCCTTAATTCAGTCTTGCTTCTGGAGATAAACCCAGGCGTTAGCTTTGACTTTATACATTGATCAAGCACGCAGCGTGCTGGGAAGTGCACAGATATATGGGCATGCATATGCATGACAAGCTAT
Source organism: Myodes glareolus (assembly GCF_982192425.1). NCBI lineage: Eukaryota > Metazoa > Chordata > Mammalia > Rodentia > Cricetidae > Myodes > Myodes glareolus. The sequence continues at coordinate 56,445,245 of NC_142042.1, read as the reverse complement.
GATATGATAAATATATGCATGAGAAAAGTGGGTCTGGGGCTAGTTGTGTGGGAGGGGAACCTTTATGTAACAAGCTCATTTAATATCTCAAAGGGGAAACATTACTTACTCTGCCACATTAGCCTATCATTCATCTTATGGGCAGAGAGAATGAAGAATCCTCGACAATTAATAGAAATTGTAGAAAAAATTATGATTAAGTGCCATCTGCTGGCTTCTGTGCATTTTATTTTCATGCCGCTTCTCGCCTGCCCTCATAATTATTGGTGTCTCTCTCCTGGTCTTAACTGGTTCGGCTAAACAGGGCTGCCCTTTGTGGGACTGGAGGTGGGGGCCGAGAGCGCATGTGTGAGGATGATGCTAACTCAGATATACAAACCCGCCTTCTTCCAGATTCCAGCTCGAGAGGGGAGACTATGGCTTATTTTAGAATTCGGTTTTTGTAGCAGATTGAACAAGCGGTGTATGCTGCGTGTGTGTGTGTGTGTGTGTGTGCGTGTGTGTGTGTGTAGGAGGAGGAGGAAGAGGAGGAGGAGGCAGGCAGTGCTTTGAGAGTAACTTGTCTCTCCTTGGTTTCAGGGCTCATACCGGAGGACCGATATGGTTTGCATCTCAAAAGCTCTGCCCAGCTTCTGGCAGGTGAAGGATTTCCCATGTCTCATTCCAATGACATTGTAGCCTGGGAGCCTCTGCAGTTCAGAACCTGGTGGAAAGGAAAAGCAGGTTCCACGTGAGCATATTTGACCCCTTGCCCTGGAGCCCCGACTGGAAGTACTCAGCGGGGGAAATAGATCTTCACTGTTAGTAAATGCTGTGACTGTTGTTTACACGGTGAGTCCGGGCATAGGTCAGCCCTCCAATTCCTCAAGTAGAGCTGAGAGCCGGTTATTTATCTGGGCGAGTCACGCTCCATCTGATTTGGACTTATGACATTGATGTTCCAAAGTTCCCAAGCAATAACGAGTCATTGTTTAGTGAACACCCTTCATGGGCTAAGCACTAGACGGTCGATCGTTACAGCTTGAAACATATATTTACATGTGGATGTGCATGAGGGTGGAGCGTGTACATGTGTCGGCATGAATGTAGAGGCCAGAAGTTGGCGGCAGTGTCTTCCTTATGGCGGGCATAGGATTTCTCACTGAACCTGAGACTCGGTTCGGTGGAGTCTAGCTGGCCAATGAGCTCCAAGGATCCATGTCTCCATGCTGCTCCCACCCTCACCCCTCCAGTAAAGGGATGAGGGATCCAAGCCACCATAAGGCTTTTGCAGAGATGCTAGGAATCCAAACTTAGTTCCTCTTGCTTGCACTGCAGTCGGTTTGCTACCCGACTCATCACCCACCAGTGCTTCTTCGTTTGCAGTATTTCAATATAATTACATGTTTGAAATCAGTTTTAGGTCGCCAGTCACACCTAATGTCAAATGCGCATACCTTATCACTTAATGTTATGTTTAGACATAAAGACATACATGATGTGTTTGTGTTCTAAAGTAAACTAACCGAACCAAAGGAGCTATGCCAGGTTCCTTGTATCCATCTGATCCAGACCAGAACCGGAGACAGCAGGAGCGCTGTGTGTGTTCCTATCATTTCTCATACTCTGGTCAAATAGGTGCTGTCCTTTCCACTCTACAGATTGGTAAATTGAGGCACAGGAAAACAGGCCCTTGTCAGTCTCATGCAGCAAGAAGGGAGGACCTTATCAGTTCTCAACACCCTTTCTCTTGTCTCCCAGGAAGCGAGGCTGGCTCCTCGCCCCGCCCCAGGACCAAGAGGTGGACAGGTGACGAACTCTCCTTGTGGACATCTGAATGTGTCACTTCTGGGCCGAGAGGTCATTCTCGAAGGCTGCTTAGACTCAGCTGGCCTGGCAGACACTGGTGTTTTTTACCTCACGGCCCTTCACATCACTGGCTATCTTCCACAGGGATCTGCAACTTTTGGTTAAGTGGCCAAGGCAGGTGAGAAATGCCAGGGAGTGGCCATCTCTGGGAGTGGCTTTGGTGATACAGCCCACCTCTTCTCTGTCCCATGTCTGGGAAAAAGTACTGCTTCGTCTGAGGCCTCTGGCCCCTCCCTGTCCACTGTCCTCCCTTACGCTGCTTCCCTTCCTTCTCTCCTAGTTCGGTTTCAGTTGCTGTGATAAAACACCAACCAAATCAGCTCCGGGGAGGAAAGGGTTTCGTGGGCTTACAGGTGACAGTCCATCACTGAGGGACATCAGGACAGGAACTAAAGCAGAGGACACAAGTCCTCTCCTTCCTGGCTTGCTCCGCCTGTTTTCTTTAACAAGCCAGGACCACCTACTCAGGGGTAGCAGCACCCAATGAGCTGGTCCCTCCTACATCAATCATTAATCAAAACAAAGTGCCACCGACACGCCCAAGGGCCAGTCTGACGAAGGCAATTCCTCAGCGGAGGGTGACTCTTCCCAGGTGATTTTTGTTTGTGTCCAGTTGGGCAACCCTAATCCGTGTACCATCTTAGTTCTGCAGAATTAACCACCTCAGCATCTCAATTCCGGGTTCCGGTATAGACAGTCTGCGCTCACATTCAGTCTCAAGATCAGGCTCCAGAGACCCCAAGCTGAGAACTTTGGTTTGTGTTCCCGGGGTGCAGCTCCTGCAAAATGGGGTTACTCTCTATTCGGGTTCCAAGACACGTGACCCCAGGGACTGGGAGCGCTTTCCACAAGAGCTCCTCTGTTGTTGGCCTCCACCAGGCCAGGCTTCCTCAGCAGGGAATAGTGAGGTCTAAACTAAGCCCCACTCGGGGCGTCTCTGAAGGGATTTCCAAGCTCCAGAGACCCAGAGGGAAGACCAAGGCTGCTGCGGGGCCTGCACTGCGTGAGTCTCTCTCTGCACAATCATTTTTGTTTGCTCTTTCTCTGGGATGTTGATCCGAAAGGTACCCTAGGGGACCTCTGTAACTAACACACTGTGTGTTCGCTTTTGTCTTCTGACAAGTTCCTAGATGGGAGCCTTTCAGAATCTGCTCTCAAGGGAAATCCCTACCTGCCACACTTCATCAGTGTGGGTTCCCAAATAACGTGTAGAGCGGGGCCTGCTTCACCCGTAGAGGACATGTCCCCTGAGTAAAACTGACTCTCTCTTTGCCAAGTCAAGAGTACTTCAGGGTTAATTCGTCAGGACAGGATGACACTGTAAATTTAAATTTGTCTCTAACACCTGCATTCTTTCTCAGTATCAATCTCTTCTCTGAAAATTTTTGTTTGTCCTTCTGGCCTTGGCTATGTTAGGGCACAAAGGAAAAAAAAAAACAAGCAAAACATCTCGAGGCACAGAATTTGGATCTGCTGAATACTTTGAATCATAGGAGACAAGAAGCCTCAGATGCAGCCTAAGATACAAACTCTTCTGACCTTCTCCTGACTCCCTGCCATGTCTTTGTCCCCCAAAGTATATTATAGATACCAGAATTCCCCCTTGAGCCCAGAACTTCTCTCCCAAAAGCACCTAAAAAGGCCACTCTCTCCCTTCTCCTCCGAAGCCCTCACCCCAGGGGATCCAGTCTCATTTCAGGGAGGAAGAAAGGCTACACAGAGAGGCCTCACTGCGTCCCCACCTCTCTTATATCAGGTTACACCTTTGGGGGTGATCTATTTATCTGTGGCTATCTCTTCTTCATTAATCAGAAGTGTAAAGACATTTCCTGGGTTTTGGGGGTCTTCATTTGTGAATGTTCTTTCGTGATTTAAAGTTTTGATTGATAAACTCCTCATGGCCTTCCCTTGCTGACCTGTCCTTTGTTACAGAAGCATCAGTCAGGCTCCTTATGATGGGTGAGAGGAGGAAGAAAAAGCTTCCTGCCTTCCTGCTGCTATGGCTATAACTTTATAGCCTACTTGCATCTTGATTGCATCTTGATTGATGCTCCCCTATGCGTCTCTTGATTCTTCGTTTGTTTGTTGTGGGGTAGGGTCTCACTGTGGTCCATGTTATCCCGGAACTACTAACCTCTTGCTTTACCTCCCAAGTACACTCCCACTGTAGATGGATCCTCTCAGTTCTCTGGCAGGTTTGAGGGAACAACTTTGCGGGGTGATGGGCTAGGATGCAGAAATGGGGATGTGGCCCTCCCGTGGGTTCTGGCCACCATACCATTGCCCCTTTGCTACACGGCTCTAGCTCTGAAGGCGGTGAGGCGGGGGTGATGAGATTTACTCACACGTGGAACTTACTCACACATGGAACACGCTAATTTCACACACCTTGCCAAGGCACCTTGTGAGTGCCACACACAGAGGGAAATGGATAATAAAGCCTCTGCTGGCAGCCTTGCCTTAGAGATGGGTGCGCACAGAAGAGGAACGACACACACGGCCAGAAGAACGAGAAAGGAGGTCAGAGAAGATGCCTGGGAATCTGAATGGAGGAATTCAGGCCAGCACCCTGAGGAAGGTGCCAGTGACGCTGAACCCGAAAGACTGAAGATGCTCACCCGCTAAGCTGGGCTGGGTGACCCAGGCCTGCCATCTCTGATACTTGGAGGCTGAGGCAGGAGGATCCAGAGCTCAGGGTTACTTTCTCCAGCTCCCATATACTGTCGCTTATGCCTGTGGCCACAGTGTTTGGGAGCTAGAGACAGGAGGGCCATGGGTTCAAGGCCAGCCTCTGCTATATAACAAGGTAGAAGAAGATGGAGATGTGTGAGACACCACCTCCGAAAACAACAGCAAAGGAAAGCTAAGACCTACCTGCCTGGGCAATTTAGCGCGATTGTGATTCAAACTACAAATAATGAAAATTAGAGGACATAACTCAATGACAGTAAATTTACCCAGCAAACCTGGGCTTAGTTCCCAGCATACTGAGGGAAGGGGGCTCCCAGCTGCGAGAACCATGTGCACAAAGGCCCAGGACTTTGTTTGACCAGATACGGGGATGTGCAGCAAAGGCAGGGCTGTCTACCAGAGCCTTGGGAAACTCGGGCTGACTTTGCACGAGGCAAGTCAGAGTCTAGTATTGATTGAGAAATTCGATTTGTTTTGTTTTGAGGCGGAGTTTCTCAGGGAACGCTGGCTGGCCCAGCACTCATTAGGTAGAGCAGCCTGGCTTATTATAAGGGCTTGTGGCGGTCCTCCTGCCTCTGCCTCCTGAGTGCTGAGATAAACCCTGCCGATTGTGGGGTTAGCATAAAGCATCTATTTGACACAAGAGCCTGGAGGGGACCTGCAGGCGTCAATGCAGGCAGTGATTGGAGAAGAGGTGAGAATGAAAACCAGGTTCAGATTGACTTCATCAGACTGAATCAGACTTTGGGGAGTCTAGCGCCAGGAGGTTCATTATCAGCATCTTTAAACACAGCATAATTTGGAGAAAAATTTCCAGTCAGCAATCATTCCAATTCTAGGCATGGCTACATAGAGATTCCTTTACAAAGCACATGTGACCACGACATGTGGGCCCATAGCTAAAAGGCCTAGAATCTAGTGTGATCTCTGTCCTATGGCATAGAGGTCAACGGGTCAAATAGTGCATGTGACATTTTCCCTAATGACGGCTAATGGTCTAGGGAGGGAAGAGTCTGGGTAACCATTCTGGGGAGTTAGGGTGAAGTCTGCCTCTATAGCAAAAAGCGGTTGAGGTCTCTGCAGTTAACAAAAAGGTCCCCAGATTGTTAAAATCCACTGCTAGCCTTCTGGGTGGGAAAGCAGGTATTTTATCTCCTCCACTGAGAAGAGCCCCTGCTTGTTTAACAACCATTCCTGGTTCCCCTAGTGATCTGTGGGCACAAGGACTTTTGTGCCCCCAACAGGAGCTCTTCTGATAGTCTGTGACAGAGCATCAGATTCTTCTCCTTAAAGGAGAAGCATGTCTGGCTGCAGAACTGGGGTGAAGTGGAGTGCAGAGCTCGGTAGTACAGGGACAGGTTAGGGAGCACGTGGCACCCGTGCTAAGGGAGTGAGTGACAGAGGAAAGGAAGGAGAGGGCTGTTCCTGTAGGTGACTCTCGCCAGAGCCTGGGGGACCTCCCTATAAGGCAAGCTGGGCAGGTTTGGGAGCATGCTACATGGATTTCGTGCAGAGATGCAGGTAGAGTTTCCTATGGGAAGTTGGATTGGCAGGCTGGAGAGTAGGGGAGGGGTCTTGAGTGACAGTGCAGGCCAGGGTCATTTCCCCAGGTAAATGAGGACAATGGTGAGGTGAATGAAAGGAGGGGGACCCTGGAAGTCACAGCGGTATCCAGTCCTATCTACTGCTGGAGAACAGCATGTAGGCTGGCCTGTCACCTCCGTCTTCCTATTTGGAGAACTGAGGCCCATAAACTGACCTTGTAGAATGATCGTACAATAATAAGCGTTCAAAGTGCCTGGCGGCGAGCTATGGCATAAGAAGTAGTCGATAAAAGATACCTCTTGTCCAGGAGTTGAGATCCCAGGGTGGTGGACAGGAGAGGCAGGAGGAGGCTGGCACCTGCCTCAGGGAACTTGAGACAGTGACTTCTTGAGACAGATAAACAAAAAACCAGCCGAGAGACCACAAAGAGACACCAGAGAATTAGAAGACAGACTGGCTAGGAAGCAAAGGGAGCTGATCCCTCCAGGGAGGACAGGGATTTCCTGGCCTGAGTGACACCTAGATAAAGTGCTGGAAGTAGGAGGAAGGTAGGAGGAAAACTCTCAGAGGAAAGAAATGCACCAGCCGGGCGTGGCAAATGGAGCCGGAAATTCTAACACTCGGGAAGGCTGAGCCAGGAGGAACTCAAGGTTTGAATCCGGCCTGGGACACAGAGTGGCTGTTGAGGGGGTGGAGCTCAGAGGGAGAGCTTGTCTCACACGTGAGAAGCAGGGGGTGTAACATGAAGAGGTCGGGCCTGCTTGTTTGTGGGTTTTTCTGTCCTCCCACCAGGTCCCCACAATTATTTAGTCCCAGAGAAAATCACCCACACAGGACTCCGTAAGTTATAATGCTGATTGGCTCATTAGGTCAGGCTTCCCACTGGCTAACTCTCATATCTTGATTAACCCATTTTTCTGATCTATTTTAGCCATGTGGCTCAGTACCTTTATCAGTGGGGCAGCTCACATCCTGCTGCTTCGGTGATCTGGGCAGGAGTACAAGGAATCAACTTCCTCCTCCCCAGAACTCTCCTGCTCTTCTTGCATCATTTCCACTTCCTGTCTGGTTTTCCCACCTACACCTCCTGCTTGGCCAATCAGCATTTATTTAAAACATGATTGACAGAATACAGACAATTATCCCACACCACAGGGGTTCATTCATCGTACTCTGTGCATTTAAATAAGTAGATGAAAGCTGCTTAAACTCACTCATCACTAAAAGAATCCATATTTTCACCTTTATATTGGTAAAGATGGCAGTGTTTGATAACACTGAAACACAGGGCCACTCCCGTGATCTATAAATGAGAACATTCTTGCCACACTTTTTTTTCCTTTGACGAAAAAAATATATCACAATATATTATCACAATATATCCAAACTGCAAACATCTGTATTCTTGATCTAGATTCAACACTTCTAAGAATTTGCCCCGTTGCAACCTCACGAGTGTACAGAGATGTTGCCCCTGCCATATTAATTATGACAGGGGTTAACAAGCTAAGGAAAAACCAGGAGCAAGCCAAGTGTCAGCCAGACAAGAGCTGTTGAAATGGAATGTAGAGCATCCTTACAACCAGGGTGGCAGGGACCGGGAGGGAAAGGGTTGTCATGAAAATACAGGGGCCTTGGAACACGGTGTATGTGTCAGAATCGGATAAGTGGAGGCCAGGGAAGAGCAGTCCCCACTTGTGGGCCGACAACGCCGTGGAAAAGATTCAACACAGCTTTGTTTTGCTTGGAGAGCGAGAGGAGCTGAGGCTGTGCCACGTGACCCTTTCCCCTCGGGCCCCATCAATCTTTAATGATACTTTAAAAATCAGGATATATTTGGTGTCATTGGATTTCTTGTAAATGCTGGTCAAAGGGCTGAGTTCTGTGTCAAGTGCAGCTTGGAGCCAAAGGGAGTCGGCCAAACAGCTGAGAGTGGGTGACGAACAGATGCTTATGTATGCAGAAGCGTTTTCTTGAAGGGTATGCAAAACTCCGTTACCAGGGTAACCCCTGGAGAGCGCGAGCTCGGTGTGCTGTACAGAGGTGGACTTGAGCTTTCCCGTTCACGCTTTATTGGCATTTTAATTTTTTATTGCTTTCCTTTATTAGTTATTGATTTATGGGGATGGGGTCTTGCTGTGTAGCTCAGAGAGGATAATGTTCCTGCTTCTGCCTCCCTCGTGCCAGGATGACAGGCATGGGCCCGCACACACACTTGGGCATATTTTTACTTCTAAAATGACTTTTGAAAGTTTCATCCTTCCAATGATACACTTGGAAACTGTGAGGTCTGCTCACCAGGTCGAAAATAGCATCTCGGGCATGCCCCAGATTTGCTCTCCGCACCACCGTGAAGACCCACCCCGGCTCTGAAAAATCACAAAGGTACAGAAGAAGAGACTGACCTGCCAAAGGTTTCAGAACGAGTTAATGATCTAACCAGGGGATAATACAGCGTCAGCAACACCCTGAGCTCCAGGACTGGGGAACTGGTTCCTGAATTATGTATTTCAGCTCTACCACATCCGAGTCCCACTTGAACATGAAAGTACTTCAACTGAAAGAATACAGCTGACATTAAAAAAAAAAAAAAACTCAGAGAACTAACCCCAGATGCATGAATCCCAGTTCAGTAACGCAAGACACATGAAAAACCAAGACAGCCCCGATGGTAAAGCCATCTAGTGAGAATGAGCAAGATGGGCTCCTGGGCCAGGACTCCAAAGAATGATCCTAAGAATCTGGTAAGAAATGGAAGAGGAAAATAAGATCCGGATTGAGAATACAACCAAATAAAATAAGATGATATAACATGAGTGAGAAGAATTCAACAAAGAGAAAGAAGCGCCGGGGATAAAACAATCTGAAATGTTGGTAATGGAAACCATAAATAAATAAAAAAGATCTGTGAAAAGTCTCTCCGACAGAAAGGATCGAGGAAATGGCAGGGTTGTTGTGCCTGAGGACAAGGTGGAGGGACTGTGACAATCAAGCATGAATGAAGATGAAATAATACAAGGACCCACCGTGAATTTCAAAGAGATCCTCTGAAGAGACCAAGTCTATGGGCTGCTGGCCCTCCTTGTAAAGGCTGAGGAAATATTTTTAAAAGAATCGTAACAGAAAAATTACCAGAATTAGAAAAAAAAATATGCCAATGCAGGTACAGCAGGTTTTCATGACTTCAAAGAGAAAAACTGGGAAAGAACGGCTCTTATCGTATTATAAAAAAAGTGCTAAATATGCAAATCATATGCAAATCAAAGAAAGTGCATTGGAGGGGGGGGGGGTGCTGACCTGCCTAGAGAGGCCTCTGTGCCAGTAACAGCCGATTATTCAAGCGAAACTCTGAAAGCCAGAAGGTCCTGAAATGATGTATTTCAGTTTCTAAAAGGTAACAGCTGCCAGCCCAGACTACTATACCCAGCAAAGCTACCTATCATAATTGGAGAAAAAATTCAAACTTTCCATGATAAAAATAATGGAATTTATAACTAGCAAGGCAACTCTACAGAAGATGCTAGGAATCCTTCAGTCTGAAGAGAAAAACAAATCCTTCCATGAAGTCACGAAAAAAAAAATGCTAAAAAAAACCCACAAACAAGAGAAGAGAAAAAAAGACAAATACTACAAAACAGCAAATGGCAGGAAGTAATACATATCTGTCAATAATAACTATGAATATTAATAGTCTGAGTCTCTCAGCCAAAGGCACTGACTAGGAGATTAGATTTAAAAAAAAAAAAGGAGCAACTATCTATTTGCTCTCTAAGAAACCCACCTTATGACAAAAGATGGGTGCTACCTTAGGGCGAGAGGATGGGAAAAGGTCCCCCGAGACCCTAAGAGAGACATACATGGATCCATTCTACATGGGAAGTAGAAAAAGACAAGATCTCCTGAGTAAACTGGGAGCATGGGAACCTTGGGGAGAGGGTTGAAGGGGAGGGGAGAGGCAGGAAGGGGAGTGGAGAAAAATGTAGAACGTAATAAAAATCAATAAAGCAAGTAAATAAATAAACAAAAGTCCTCTGAGCAAATGGAAAGGAGAAGAGCAGGCTGTAGTATCTGACAAGATAAACAAAACCTGATGAGAAAGGATAAGGAAGTCTGCTTCATGCTTGCAGGGAGCAACCCATCATGAGCATGTTCCAAAGCTAAACCGATACATCACACACCCGGGCGTCTCCAGATTCATAAAACAAGTGCAGGTTAATCACAACACGATTCTGTTGCTGTGAAGAGACACATGACCAATGCAACGTACAAAAGAAAGTATTTAACTGGGGACTTACAGTTTCAGAGGGTGAGTCCCTGACAATCACAGTGGGAAGCTTGGCAGCAGGCAGGTGTTGGTGCAGTAGCTGAGAACTTAGATCTTATTCGACAAATTGGAGGCAGGAGGCAGAAAGCTAACTGGGAATGGCGCTTTATTTGTAAATTTTTCTCCATTTTTTTGAGACAGTGTCTCTCTACATAGCCCAGGCTATCTTGGAACTCACTATGTAGATCAGGCTGGCCTTGAACTCACTGAGATCTGCCTGCCTCTGCCTCCTGAGAGCTGGGACTACCATGTGCCACAAAGGCATGTGCCACCATGCCATGGCCAGGAGGTATGGGCTTTTGAAATCTCAGTGACACACCTGCTTCAACAAGGACCAACCTCCTAAACTTTTGCAATCAGTTTCACCAATGGTAGACCAAACATTCAAATATGAGTCTATGGGATCATTCTCATTCACAAACCCCTACAATTGGTAACTGAAATACCCAACTCTCATCAATTGACATGTCATAAAATAAACAGAAATATACACAAATTAAGTGACATCATAGATCAAATGAATCGAACAGACAGCTAAGAATATTCCATCCAAACACTACAGAATATACATTCTTCTCAAGAACCCACTGAACATTCTGTAAAATAGATCATACAATAGGATACAAAGCAAGTCTTAACAAATACAGGGCAATTGAAACAATGCCTTGTATTCTATCTTATTACAATGTATCAAGACTACACATAAATACCAAGAGAACCCTCCAAATGTATACAACCTCTTGGAGGTTAAATAATAATCCATTGAGCAATGAATGGGTCTTTGAAGAAATCAAAAAGAAAATAAGAAAAGAACCTTATGGAATCAAATAAATACACATCATATAAAAACATATTTGGGACAATTAAAGGAGTCCAAGGAGGGGAGTATATAACTCTAAACACCTACATTATGAAATCATAGAAATCTGAAATCAATAACAATAAACCTTAGGGGCCTGAGAAAAGAAAAAACAAATCTCTAATCAATATATGGAAGGAAAGCAAATTCATATTAAAAATTAATGGGATGATGGAAACAAGAAAAACAATAATAATACAAAAAATAAATGACAGAGTTGGTTTTTAAGAAAATAAATAAGATCGACAAACCTTTAGCCAAAATAACAAGAGCGAAAACTCAAGTTAATTCAATTAGAGATGAAAATGGAGCCATCAAAACAAATGTCACTGAAATACAAAAAAATCATTGTGTATTACCTTAGAACATATATTGCAGTAAATTGGAAATCTAAAAGAAATAAGTGAATTTCTAGATGCATATGGCCTACCAAAATTAAAGCAGGACAAGATATTCTATTTAAACAGATCTTGTAGCAAGCAGTGAGATTGAAATAGTGATTAAAAAGCTTCCAACTAAAAAAAGAACAGCTCCAGATGGACTCCCTGGTGAATTTTACCAAATCTTTAAAGAAATAACCCTGATGCTTCTCAAATCATTACACAGAATCAAAAAGAACGGGCACCACCAAACTCTCTCATGAAGCTAGTTTTGCCCTGATGCCAAAAGCAGATAAAGATACAGCAAAACACTTATAGACCGACCTCCTGGATGAACAAGACACAAAAATCCTCAACGATAGACTTGCCAACAAAATTCAAGAACATATCAAAAAACTCATTCATCACGGTCAAATTGGATTTATTCCAGAGATGCATGGATGGCTGAATATATATAAATCAACAAATATGAAACATTACAAAAATGGAATTGAGGACAGAAATCATTTTTAATAGATGCAGAAAATGCTTTCGAAAGAATCCAACACTCTTTCATGTTAAAAGTCCCGAAGAAACTCAGAACAGGGAGAACATATCTCACCATAATGAAGGCCATATATGACAAACATAACGAACGTTATGCTAAACTGGGGAAAACACAAAGCATATCCAATAAAATGAGGAATAAGACAAGGATGTTCACCTTCTCTACTCGTATTCAATATAGTGCTGGAATTCCTATAATTCCAGCAGTAAGAGAAGCAAATACAAAATATATAAATGGGAAGGACAAAATAAAAATATCTGCATTTCTACATATGATTCTATACATAAAAGACCTTAGGGACTCCACAAGAAAACTCTAATTCAGCAAATTGTCAAGACACAAAGTTACCATACAAAAACCATTCCATTTGCTAAGGACAAACCTACTGAGAGAGAAACCAGGCAAACAATGCCAGTTCACAATAGCCAAACAACATCAACAACAGCAAAACAAAAGACTTCAGAATAGAACTCACTAAAGGCTTCCATGGAAACTCTAAAACACTAAAGAGAGAGATGGAGGAAGACATGAGGGGATGGAAAGAGCTTCAGTGTTCATGCATCAGAAGAATTCAAAAGCAAGGCACAAATTCAACACAATCCCAATTGAAATTTTAGTGACTTTCACAGAAAGAAAAGGCAAGCACTAAAGAAACTGGATAGCCAAAACAATTCTGAATAAGAGACATACTGCTTGAGTTACTTCATACATGACTTCAAGTTGTGCTACAGAGCCATAGTAATACAGCAGCACGGTATTGACATAATAAAAAATAAAAAAAATAGATGGATGGGATAGAAAAGAGGATACAAAGCCACATAATTGCAATCACCTGATCTTTTACCAAAAATGCCAAAAATACACATTGAAGGGAAAAAAGCCTTTAACAAGTGGGTCTGGTTTCCTGGATATCTATGTTTAGAAGAATGAAAATAAAGTTTCATCTTTCCTCTGCACAATCATCAGTGCCAAGTGGATAAAGGACCTCGACATAAAACTTGAAAATCTTGGCCAGAGGAAAAGATAGGGAGAGCCCTTCAAAACGTTAGCAGAGGTAAGGACCTTTGTGAATTGGATGCTGTTGGGTCAGGAAAGAATGATGACAACAGCAACTGACACCTCATAAAATCAAATGCTTCGGTACAGAAAAGGAAACCACCAATAGAGTGACGAGGCGGCCTACAGAGTGGAAGAAAATCTGCCAGCTACACAGAGGACCGGTACCCAGAACATCCAGAGAACTTAGGGAACTAACATCAAGGAAGCAAATGACCCAATCAAAAAATGGACTACAGAAATGAACAGAGACTTCCCAAAAGAAAATATACAAATAACTAATAAACATTTTTACAAAGTGCCCAACATAGTTAGCCATCAGGAAAGTGATGGCGGAAGATACAAAATAATCCCACATTAGTTCAGAATTACGTATAATAAAGGGTTATTTATTTAGGAGAGATTCACAGATCGCTGTCCTAGATCACAATCCTCTGCACGAACAGGAAACAGGAACAGAGTCTAGAAGCCAGAAGTGATAGCTGGAAGCAAGAGAGTGAACTCAGGCTTTACAGCTGCATTTATAGTGTAAGAGACCATGTTCAAGTGGGCTGGTAACTTAAAGGGTATTGGCTGATGGAGCAGAAGAAACTCCCACAGCACCTCCCCCTTTGGTTTAAACGAAAGGGTTCCAAACCCAATACAAAACTATATACACTAGCAACAGATATCAAGTATAAGGCTAGAATTACAACCAGCATAAACAATTTTAAGCAAGAAATGTATGCTAAATGTTTTAATAAGCATTCTATCCTAAGGAGTCTAAGTCTTTTATTGGAAATGGCTTGGCTAGATCATAAGAGGACGGTAACTAAGACGATCTAATCTTCAATCCCATCAAAAGCCTGAGAAGGGAGATAATATTACTGAAGTAGGCAGGAAGTGCAAGTAAGCAGCTTCCAAAATGTGCAGTAGATGACAGAGACAACTGGCTGCCTGAGCAATCACCCAAAGTGCTGATGTAAAGCATGCATCGGTCCCCTTTTCTAGCTGCAGAATTCGGTTGCTGTTTCCCCCGTTCCAGCAGAGGATTGTGATCTGTGAGTCTACCCCTAAATAAATAACCCTCTGTTATACTCAGTTCTGAGCTAGTGCGGGATTTCTTTTAAGTGACCATCTTTATCTGGTACCCACGTGGATCTAGACTCCACACTTACCGGGTGGGACTGGCTTAAAAGCCTAACTGGTCCACAGCCCAGAAAGTCTTCCAACCCTACCTGCTTGACTTGCTTTTACCGAAGCAGGTTTTTTATAAAACCCTGTAGAGGACCGCAGCCACATTTTCCATTATAAGATGGCGTTGACATCCGGCTTCACCGCCAGGTGAACGCGTATGTGCTCGGTAACTTTCCACTGAGTTCCCGCCTACTCCCGAGGCATCATCTGGAATAATGGACAGTTGACCAATCCAAGAGTGACACGTCTGAAACAAGGACTGTTTTCCTATATAAGGGATGGGTTCTTTCATATCTGGGTCTCCGCCATGTTGGCTGATGCTCTCTCTCCCAAGGGGCATTAAAGCTATTTCTGCAGAAGGATCCTGTGTCCCGCGTGGTTCTTGCTGGCAAGATAGGGCGTGGGACATTTGGTGCTGATACCCGGGAAGAAAAACTCTGCACCGCCGGAGACCAGGAGGGATTCAGAACTGCAGGTATGCATGCTCAGAGAGGTATAGCATATCAGAAACTGAGCAGCAGTGGGAGGTTGTGCGCGCGCACCCAGATAAGTTAAAAAGGACCCCGTAGTGATTCTAAGAAAGTAAAAATGGGGGAGAAGACTGATCTACAAGGTCAAAAGCTTTATGTTATGTTGTTCATATTGTCTTTTGTGTACCGGACAGGAGAAAGATATTTAAATTTAGGAACTGCTAAGGATATGATGTTTTGGAAAAGAGGTTCTGTTTTCGTCTCCACAGAAAATAAGAGCCTAAAGGTGTACTTGGGATTTATGTGGTTTGAATCACCGAGACCTCCTGAAATGTTGTATTTTATCCCTAAAATGCAACGTCCCAATTCAGCAGGAAATAGCCAGAGAGACTGACGACGCCCAAATTCCCTAAAAGATTAAATGAGGTCCTTTCAATGGTTGCAGTGCAGCAAATCTGCTTCTCTGAATTCCGCTTTGCTCCGTACACCGGTTTGGGCTCAGAGTGGGTGCAGCTGCGGCTGGAGGGTGGCTGGAGCAGAGCTTTGCTCGATGGCTATGGTGGGGGGCACGTTGCGCTGGCTCAGTTGGTGCCTGGCCTGGAGGGTGTCACAGCAGTACAGAGAATGAGAGCAGTGCCACAAGCTGCCAGGCCAGAAGGCTTACAATGTACCTAAAACTGTGAGGGTCTCTGAGGCTAAAATGGCTCTGGTTCCACTTGGCTATGCTAAACTATGCTGACTTCAGGCAGGACTGGTCGTAATTATCAAAATAAAAGCGCAATTAAGGTTTAGACGCAGTAAACAGGCAGTACCGTATTACATCTACATAGTGCGACTTAAGTTTTTAAGAACTGCTTAACATTTTAAGAACTCACGTCCTCCTGAAAGATTGCTGTATACACGCTTGGCTTATCTTATGTTTCAGGATCCGCAGGGAGGTAGATACAAAAAGCCCTTGGATTTTAAGGCGATAGGGTCACTGGCTAAATCTGTGACTGTGGCACGGATGTTGAGAGTCTGCTAATTATCCCATCTGCCCCGTGAGCTGTAATGGCTCCAGCGTGGACCTTGAGATGTTGCTGGCCCATGCCGCCTCGGTCTGGGTGTCGGCTTCCGCCACACTCCCCCACCAACACAGCCGCGAAGGACTGGGTTGGCCCCGCGGGGAAGGCGGGGAGCGCCTGGGGGTGGAGCCGCCACTTCCTGGCCCGGGACACGTGGAGCCAAGCAGCGAGCAGGCCCAGGGCCGTGCGCAGCCCTTGGATGGCGGGGCAGTCTCGGGAGCCCGAGGCCACCGTACCTGGCAAGGAATATGGGAGCCAATAAATCTTAAACCTAATATCAACAAACAGGGCCTGGGTTTTTCCTAGGTGCCACTGGGGCAGCACGGCCTATACCATGAAAAACAGAGACCCTCAATCAGTTATCTACCACAGTGACTACGGCCCTGGATCAGCAGGCTACCATAGATACATCTATTAGAGGTGGGATAATGGTTCTTAATCAAAGAATTAACCTAGTACAAGAACAGATGGATATCTTATGACAGCTTGCCCAATTGGGCTATGAATGAAAAACTCCAGCCTTATGTATGACCAGTGTACCATATGAGAACTTTACAAAAGTGGCTAACTTGTCCCGAGAATTGTCTTTGTATCTTGCAGGAAATTGGACGGAAAATTTTGATGATTTGCTGTCCTCCTTGAGACGGTCCATCGTGACAATCAACTCCACGCAAGTGGACATAAGCTTGGCCGAAGGATTACAGTCCTGCCTGGGTCGTGTCCTTCATCCCCTACTTCAAAGAATGGGTGGGGATGGAAATGTTTTGGAGCAGCCCTATGCTGTGGAATAATGTTTCTCCTCTGGATAGTCTGCTGACTCAAATCCCAAAGTCATAGGGACAAAATGTGGTTATTGCACAAGCGCTGGCTGCCCTGGAACAGGGAGCCTCTATTGATGTGTGGTTATCTATGCTGAAGCAGTAAGGTTTATGCCAACCAGCTCCTGCACACCTAGGACATTGCAGTCCATTGCACAGGGTGGAGTGCTTGGCTTAGCTAGCCCTGAAGGTTGTCGAGCTAAAGAGCATCGCACAGAGAATGGCCCTCTCTGAGAGATAAGTCGCCCTGCATAAGGATTTCCTGCTGTATATTCCCTTTCCCAGAAAAATGGCAGAGGGCAGGCCGGATAAGTTCCAGATGTCATGAACCTAGGGGCAGATTCCATGTAAGCCCATTATAATGTTTCCACTTTGGGAAGTGCGACCTCTATCTTTGCCTTCTGAGGGAGTTGCCTTTCTGCAAAGTAATAATAAAAGGGGGAGATGTAGAGGGCCGCAGCCACATTCTCCATTACAAGATGGCGCTGACATCCGGCTTCACCGCCAGGTGAACGCGTATGTGCTCGGTAACTTTCCACTGAGTCCCCGCCTACTCCCGAGGCATCATCTGGGATAATGGACAGTTGACCAATCCAAGAGTGACACGTTCGAAACAAGGACTGTTTTCCTATATAAGGGATGGGTTCTTTCATATCTGGGTCTCCGCCATGTTGGCTGATGCTCTCTCTCCCAAGGGGCATTAAAGCTATTTCTGCAGAAGGATCCTGTGTCCTGCGTGGTTCTTGCTGGCGAGACGGGGCGTGGGACAAAACCCCACCACAGTAGAGCTAACTGCATGTGGCGACTTGGAAATTCCCCAAGCTCATGAACATCCCCTCCCCCACTGTCGTGTTCCTTCCTACATGGCGACTTGTGCAATTTCAGGTTTGTGCTCCCTGCCCGTGAGTTCTGGGCTTCTTGCTCCATGTATGGAATTGATTTAATTGCTTTTAATTTGTCAAGCAAAGCATATTTCTCAGTATTGAACCAGTACTAAGGCGGGAAACTAAAGCGGCTCAGTACCATTCAGGTCGCCACCAGTTGCATTGCTGCTAGTTGTGACTCTGCAACCATGACACCTGCTGGACAATAAAGATCATTACACCTAAAACAATCTACCGGATTTCATAATTGGTAATTAATAAATCAATAAACTTGAAAGTTGTATAATGGCAGCACCGATCTATTCCCGAGAGAATGTTGAGCACCAGAGACGCTCCACTTGAAGCTTGTTTTCCTCTTGGCACAACTGATCTTTGCCCATGCTTCAACCACTGACAAAATGCATGATGTCCAGACAGGACAAACAGGATACAAGAAAAAAGACTGCCAAATCCTGCCGAGACAGGATAAGACCGTTTTGAAAATTTTCCTGTCTCTGAAAATGGTCTGTCAGTTACCCTAGGCCTTAGCCAAAGTTGGTTGCTCCAACGTTGCTAATGAGACTTTGGGTGATTGCCCAGGTAGCCAGTTGTCCCTGTCATTTGTTGCACATTTTTGGAAGTTGCTTGATTGTACTTCCTGCTTACTCAAGTAATATTATTTCCCTTCTCAGTTCTTTGATAGGGTTGAAGACTAGATAGTTGTAGTTACTTTCCTCTCATGACTTGACCAAGTTATTTATATACAAGACTTAAACTCATTAGGATAGGATAATTATTGAAACATTTATCACATGTTTCTTGCTTGATATTGCTTATGCTGGTTGTAATTCTAATTTTCATATCTGATATTTGTTCTTATTGCATATAACTTTGTATTAGGCTTAAAACTTTTAATTTTAACAATAGAGGGAGGTGCTGTAGGAATTCCTAATACCAGTAGCCTTTGGGCATGGCCTCTTATACTATATATGCTGATGTAAAGCACGCATCTGGCCTCTTTGCTGACTGTGGGAATCAGTTGCTGTTCCCTGTTCCAGCCGAGGATTGTGATCTTTGAGTCTACCCCTAAATAAATGACCCTTTATTATACTCAATTCTGAGCTAGTGTGGGATTTCTTTTAAGTGCCCTTCTTCATTTCTTTTTAACAACAAATACAGGAGAATTCCAAGGGCTAGTTGATTCTTCAATACAGTGAGCATCTAATTGCTCCTGTACCAGCTGTTCTTAAGCCTGCAGTTTGTCTTCCATTAAAGGCCATTGTTTAACCCATATGGGTTTCTCAGTTAACCATTTTAAAGACAAGGCCATTAGTACCTCTGAAGGTTTGCTAGTTGCTTTGTGTTCTTTTACAGCCTAAATAACTGGTGAGCTTTTTTTTTTAAAATAATACTTCATAATATCCTTCACAGAAACATGAATTTTGGGGACTGCAGGAATGTTAGCCTGGGTATTCTGTTGCTGCAATAGGTCACAACCCCATAAATTCACTGCAATATTAGCTACATAAGGCCTCAGCCTTTCTTTCTGTCCTTCTGTCCCTGTGCATTCAATCCACCTCAAGCTTTATTTTACTTTAGATAGGGTTCAAATTCCTAGAAATTGAATATATGCCTCTTGAAGAGGTCAATCTGGATGCCAAGATACTGGAGTAATGATAATCATATTTATACCTGTGCCTAGTAATCTCTCTATTACAATGTCATTTATACACACTCTTAGCTTTGGTCTTTGATCATTTATAGGAGCCTGCCAAAATATATGTTTTCTATTTCCTACTGGAGTTTTTGACTCATCCTTCAGGTCTATTCCATCATTCAGAACAATATGGTTTTTACAGTAGGCACTGGATTGTTTATTTTTCCTGGTGAGACATGTTCTCCACAGTGACTGGGAATGACTGGGTCTTGTTTGACATCGAGACCTGAGAGAGGCTCTCCAAGGAGTTTCCTGGTGGCATCAGGTTGCCTTGTCTGTCTCTTGTCGAGCTACATTTATTAGTCCAATGTCAGCCTTTGCCACATCTTCTACATAGAGCAGAAGGCTGAGTCCTCCTATTCTTGCCATTCCCAGTGGAGACATTATTTCTAGGAATTCCTCATCTACAGTCCCTTCTTAGATGTCCTATTCTTCCACAATGAAAACATTTGGCATTTTGGTGTCTCCTCATACCACTGGAAATTGCCTCTCCTACCCAAGCTACAGTACTATAGTCAAATGTTTCAACATTCACTGTTTGCAAGAGCCATTCATCTATGGGTGCTGATCTGACCTTTAAAGGCCAAAGGATTTTCTTACATTCTAAGCTGACATTTTCAAAATCCAAGGATTCAATTAGTACACGTATAGCTTCAGGTTCTGTCACTCCTAATTATACAGCCTTAGTTCATCTTTGTAAGAAGTCAGTGAAGGGTTCTCTCTGGCCCTGTAACCCTAATATATGATTCAGTCTTCTTTCCTGGTTCCTGAATCCTAGCCCAAGCATTTAAAGCTGCTGTGCTACATAGGGACAAGGTGTGCTCATCATAGTGAGCCTGTTCCCGAGGATCAGCGTAATAACCCTCACCAAGCATTTGATCTTGGGAAATCTCAAATCCTTTTGCTTTCCCTGTTGCTCTAAAAGTTTTGCCTCTTCTCTCCAATAACAGTTCCAAAGCAACTGAGGTCCATTTTCTAGGACCACTGAGATTAATTGAAGCCAATTGTGTGGGGTAACCCGGGTGCTTGAAGCCCACATTTTCACCATTTCCCTGACAAATGGTGAATGTAGCCCATAAGAAACTATTGCTTGTTTTTGGTTTCTTTTAGATCACTCATATGTATTGGTTCCCATGCATATTATTTGACTACCTTAAGTTACTTTGTGTCAGATGCTCTTTCTGAGGAAATTACAGGATATACAGTTGAAACTCTGTATAAGTCATCCAGGGGTCTGGCACATACTGATGAGGCTAAATCCTGTCCTTGTAGCTTCTGTCCCTGCTTGTCAATTTCAATAAATTCCTCAATCTTTTCAAATCTTTTCACTACTGCCTTTTGTAAAGTCTGATTCTCCTGTCCAGTGTTCTGTTCTAATGTCCTCACTGAGGATTCCAACTCGTTCAGTAAAGATAATGTCTCATCCTTGTATGTATCATAACCTTTCAACAGATTCTGACAGTTAGATTCAACAGCACAAATTCTTTCAGATAATTTTGCCAAATTAATGCTATCCCTCTCCGTAGTAGGGAACCATTTTAATGAGATAATATTGAAAACAAAGATAATTCCTAGAATTAAGTAATAGGGTGGAAAATAGCGTACTTGCACAATACCTTCCATAATATAAGCAAAACAATTATTGAACTCCTGGATGTTATCCGTCATTTTTTTGTAGTTTTTCAGTTCTTACCTGTCGTAAAGTAATTACAATGAATTGGAGTAAGTTTAATAATTGTTATCGGCCAGCAGCTATTGCAGTTACAGCCATGTGGCCAAGAGATGCTATCAGAGTGAAAAAAAGCACATGTTGTGTATACTGAAAAATATGCTTTGTTTAACAAATTAAGAGCAGTTGTTAAGATGATTAAACAATTCTGAGAGTTGGGGTCCAGGATAAAGAGAAAACCCCAAGTATTCCATCAGTGCAAGCTGTAGACTGTGTGCACCACAGGATCACAGGCAGCAGTGTGTGGGCTGGTGTGCAATGCACAGAGAGGCAACATAAGGGAGCACTGAGCAGCAGCCTGCTGCATCTGAGGGCGGGCAGGAGAGTCAGTGCCCAACACACCAAACAACTGGCAGACCCATCCCAAAACGTGTTGACTGATCCCCACGTTCAGGCACCAGATGATGGCAGAAGATACAACATAATCCTATGCTAGTTCAGAATTACATATACTAAAGGGTTATTTATTTAGGGGGTACTTGCAGATCATTGTCCAAGATCACAATCCTCTGCACAAACAGGGAACAGGAACTGAGTCCAGAAGTGAGAGCTGGAAGCAAGAGTAAGCACAGGCTTTACAACTGCATTTATAGTATGAGACCAAGCCCAAGTGGGCTGGTATCTTAAAGGCTATCGGCTGAAGGAGCTGAAGGAGCTTCCACAGCAGGGAAGTGCAAATTAAAACTACCTTGAGGTCCTATCTCACTCCAGTGAGAATGGCTATCCCCCCACAAAAGGAAAGAAAGAAAGAAAGAAAGAAAGAAAGAAAGAAAGAAAGAAAGAAAGAAAGAAAACTCAGATAACAACAAAAGCAAGTAAGGATGTGGAAAAGGAGAATTCTTATCCACTCTTTGTGGAGTGTGAATTGGTATAACCACTATAGACATCAGTGTGGAGGTTTCTCAAAAAGCTGAAGCTAAGGGCTGGCGAGATGGCTCAGTGGTTAAGAGCACTGACTGCTCTTCCAGAGGACCAGGGTTCAATTCCCAGCACCCACAAGGCAGTTCACAGCTGTCTGTAACTCCAGTTCCAGAGAATCTGACATCATTATACCGATGTACATGAAATAAGGTTAAATAAAGTTTTTTTTTAAAAAAAAAGCTGAAGCTAAGACTGCCATATGACCCAACTATACCACTCCTCAACATGTATGCAGAAGACTCCATATCTTAATAAAGGGTGTATGTGTGCATCCATGTTTATGGCTGCTTTATTCACAATATCTACGAAGTGAAATCAGCCTAGATATGTGCCAACTGATGAATGGACAATAAAAATATTCGACCTATATTCAATGAACTTTTATCCACCTGTGAAGAAAAATGAGACTTTGACACTTACAAGGAAATGATTGGAAGTTGAAAATACTAAACTAGGTGAGATAACCCAGCCCAGCAAGACAGTTTGTGTTCTCTCTCATCGGAGCCTAGCTTTGAGTTTTTAGACTTGAGTGTTTAATTTGGACAGATAGCTAGAAGAACCCATGAGGTAGGTGTAGGAGGCCTTTAAGAGAAGGGATAGTGGAATATATGTGATATGAAAGTAGAAGGGGAGGGAGGACTCCTGGAGGTTAAAGGTTAAGCAAGGACAGGAGTGGAGTAAAAAGAGGGTGGGGTGGGTTAACCAAAACTTAGGATATATGAAAAAGCAGTATGGAAACCCACTGTTTTATAAGCAACTTAAAAAACAAACAAACAAACAAAACAAAAATAAAACAGAACAAAACAACAGAAGGAGTTTGAGTGGAGGTACCCTACCCTGCATGGGTATACAGTGATTCTCCAAGCATGGATCATTGAGTAAAAATCTCAGTGTCAGATGTGGGATCCATCTCTAGGAGTTATTGGTTAGAGAGACCCCTGAATGTCCCACCTGTCACCAAAGAGCAAAACAAAACACAGGTTTTGCCATTGTTCTTCACTGTTAACTTTAAATGGTAAGAGCCAATTGCTGAAGACATAATGCTCTTTGCTTGTAGAACATAGAGAAATCAAGCTGTAACTGGCCTGGAAACTTCCTCCTTGATGGCTAGCTTTCAAGGAGCTGGAAGTTGCTTTATTGGCTCCTGGGGAGGGGGTTGAGGAATAATCAATAGATTTACCTAGGATTGGACCCTGTAATCCTGACCTTCCAGGCAACACGCACCTACTGGTATAAATGTAGTATGACTATTATGGGAGTGACCAACCAATTACTAATTGGATTTGAGAACTATTCTCTAGGCAGAAATTCATGGCCAACACTGGAAATCTAGTTCAAAGCACATACCTGTGGAGATCGTAGGTTCTAAAAGGAACCTACCACTATTGCTTTGCTAAATGAACGTCTTTGTCAAACCACATTGTCAACATTTACGTTTGGATCTATAGATTAGTGCTGTTCTCAGCCTTGACCAGGGAAACTTCTTTTTACAGTGGATAGTGGCTAATGCACAGATTCAGAACTCATCAAAGTACTGTGCATATATGACTATTGAGTGTTCAGCCCTACATAGGGCTTCTATACACATGCTCTCCCTGCCAAGGCCCGGGGAATATCACTAAAGTCAGGGTGGAAAGGATGTAAGATCCAGAGGTTGGGGAGGAACACTGTGGAATGTAGTCTTCTGAACATGGTACAGACATTGCGCTCATGAAGTCACAATAGGTACGGTTATCTGCACAAGAACCACACAAGATCAAACCAGTCATGAACAGGAGAGGGACTCATGAGGTTACACCTCTGGCAGAAGAGCTACTGGCCATTGACAATAGCTGGTGTAGGAGTTTTTTTCTTTGGAGGTGTGGCCGCTGATAGGTTGCCAAGTTTTGGTGAATGACCTTACACCCATGCCCACACGATAAGCAAAACTCAGACTCAGTAGATTATTAAAAAAAAAAAAAAACATGAAGAAGGGAGAAGAAGGAAGTATGGGAACAGGGAAATGGGTTGGATATGATCGAGATACATTGTATGTATACATGTACAAAATTGTCAAACAATAATAAAACATGTTCTTAAAAAGCCAAGCAGAACAACATAGAAAAAATTTTAATGTAACATGATTACTGACATAATTTACCCATCACCATGAAAATGTCCTTTAGTCCATATACTTCATATGTAGTCACATTGTGAATAAAAGATTCATAATAGATGTATATGGGCTTCAATTAATATATATATATATTTACATATATTTTATCTGTAGCTCAGATACACATTTGTGCTCTCCCTTGACTGAAGCTTCAGGAGGGAATTTTTAAGTTAACTGAGACCACTGCACACAGCAAGTTCACGCTGTAGAAGCAGCACCACGCCCTCCAACCCTAGACATAAGCACCACACTCATCTACCCATGTCCTGTGTGACCCGACAAACCTAAACAATACCCTCATTAGCCTCTCTTCCATGCACCCACGCATCCATGCACCCACGCACCCACGCACCCACGCACCCATGCAGGTTTCAGAATATTTGAGGCCACTTTCCAGTCATTCTGAATTCTTACCGACATTCTGTTCAGGAGGCATGAGAAAGGTGTGTTTCCCAAGCTTCACAAACTCCTATTAGAATCCCAGGCCAAGTTTGTTCCAGCTTGCAGGCAGACCCACTGTCCCTCGAGACATTCCCTAGGCAGGGGAGGCAGAGCTAGAAATGACTGGGGCCTCGTGCCACAGAGAACCTGTTACAGGGTCGCAGGGACACAAACCTCCAGCTCTCTGTGAGGCAGGTTTCCTCCAATGTCTTCCACATCAGAAAGGCACTGTCTCGTCTTCACTTCTGTCTCCCCAGTGCCCATTGGATGGGTTTCTAGATCTGGTTCCCTGATTTTGTTATGTTGCTGAGGCTAACCATAGCCAGAGAAACTCAGCAGAGTTACCACATTTTGTTATATATTAATCTGCTTATTTATTGTGTGTGTGGTGTGTTCATGTGTGTGCTGTTACATATGCATGTTTGTGCACGTTCATGGAGAGGCTACAGGTTACCCTTACAAGTCATTTCTGGAAGCCATTCTTATTTTTGAAACAGAGTTCCTCACGGAAACCCACGGCTCATGGGTTGATTATCCTAGACTAGACAGCCAGCGAGTCCCCAGAATCCTCCTGCGTCCATCTTCCCAGTGTAAGCCCACACCTCTGTGTCCAGTTTCTAAAGTAGGTGCTAGGGATTGAAAATGCTTGAGCAGCAAGCACTTTATCAGCTGAGCTATCTGTCTGGCCCCTACTTTCCTTTCATTTCATAACATTTTATTCTAACAAGTATTAACCATCAGAAAAAACTGAAAAAGCGTGTAGTGAATATCCATTGCCGTACTCCATGCACAGAGTCTCCACTTGACCTTCTGCTCTGTTTAACCACACACTGAGATGCCAGAGTTTCTGTTTCTCCTTTCTGGGTTCTTCCGTGCTTGAATCCATGCCTTAGTCCTGCACTAGGCACATAACTTTTCTTCCTTCCAGGGCCCACATTAATCACATCCTCTCTGAGTGCCTACAGCAGTTACAGGATCAATTAGATGCACAGTTTTAATAAGCAGAATGACCGCTGGCCCTCCCTGGATTCAACCAAGTGCAATATCTGAAGTGTTCAAACAACAAAAATATTTACATCTGCACTGAACATCTGCAGACCTTCTTGTCAGCACCCCCATGCAATGCATGTTAACAACGATTTACACAGTGTTTGCACTATATCCAGTAGTGTAAAGTTAGAGATGACCTAGTTATACGTGAGGATTGTACATGCTAAAAGCAAATACTGTGTCATATTTTGTTTTTCTTTTGTAGTGCTGGGAATCAAACCTAGGACCTCACACTGGCTGGACAAGTCCTGTACTGCTTAGCTGCATCCCAGATCAGTATCCAAGGGACTTAAACATCTACAGCATCTACAGGCCAGGTTATCTGCAAAAGTCCGATAATTAATCCACTGTGCATTACAAAGGACAATTTCACAGAGATACACAGACAGACAGACAGACAGACACACACACACACACACATGCAGAAAACACTAGAACTTAATATGTACCTTGGATTGGGCCCTGAGCAAAGTACAAAAGACTTTTATAAATATGGCCATATTAAGTTATTTTTGCTTGTTTGCTTGTTGGTTTTGTGCTAGATTGACCTGGAATTTACTATATAACCCATGTTGGGTCTGAGATCATGATCTTCCTGCAGCAACCTCCAAGTGAAAGACAATAGGAGTAAGCCACTAGGCCCAGGTTATTGATTTCTTAATCTGTAAAGTGGATAGTATTATAACCAAGAAAATTAAGACACAGGTAAAGCCATGGAGGCTTATGACAAGGCCTATTACCATAAGTAAAATAATTACAAATGAGCTCTCTTAACTTGCATATTGAAATCAAAATACATAGCTATATTTAGTGCCCCTGTTTGTATTTAAATATACACTGACAGGTTTGTGCTGCCGCCCTTGAATGTTCATTTCAAGGTGCTGTGTGGTGTGGGGAGTTTGCTTGCAGCCTCACTGACATAGCTATTTAGGTATCTACACCCAGTCCCCAAAGAGTTTTTCTATAAGTTGTAGTTGTGGTTTAGTACCAGTCATTTCAGAGTACCATTCGGCCCTCCGCCCCCAGAGAACCTGGAGTGTCTCATTTGCTTTCTGGTGTCACTCAATGAAAATTCATGACTACCAGTGACTCCGTGGAATAATCTAATAGAGGATTCTAGACAACAACAGAAAATATCATATGGTTTCAAACGCATTTTACCAGCCTGAAAAGCCATAAAACTTCCCGTTAATAACAGCTGTCATGGAACCCTTGCTCCCAGAAGCTTCCCAACAGCGCTGTACACCCGCGACACTGGCCAGCACTCAGGTATACCACGGGGAAAGCAGCTTCAGCAACATCAGTAATGCTGATGCAAGAGGTGGGCTGGGGGATGTCAGGAAGTCCACAGAAGTTGATACAGAGCTTCTAAGGGCCTATAGCATCCTCTAGAGCAGCGGTTCTCCACCTTCCTCCTGCTGCGACCCTTCAATACAGTTCCTCACGCTGTGGAGACCCCAACCATAAAATGATTTTCATTGCTACTTCATAACTGGAATTTTGCTACTGTCATGGATCATCGTGTAAATGCCTGAAATGCGGATTATCTGCTATGTGACCACTATAAAAGGGTCATTCGACTTCCGCCCCCTAGGGGTCGTGGCCCACAAGTTGAGAAGCGTGCTCTTAGAGTGACACGCTACCTCCTTCCTTTTCCGTAGCAGCGCGCTTCCTGGCAAACTAGGCAATCTAGGCTGACCTAAATTTAGCAGGCACTTTACAGCTTACAATGCCCTTTCTAGAAACGGTCAGGCCGCGTACCTTTTCTCAAACACCAAGGCAAGATAAGTATCATTGCTGTCATTTTTCGAAAGCTCAGAAGTTAAGTGCCAAGCCGGTCTTATCTGGCTTTTCTTCTACCTCACCAGCTGGAACGAAGGATTTAGAAATCAAAGGCTTGGATTTGAGTCTCATTTTGTATTCAACTAGCTCCCGGCCTTCGAGCCATCGGCTTATTCAGTCTGGAATTATTCCCTACGAAATGAAGATAGTGAGATCCCCCCTGCAGGCGTGAGGTTAGGATTAAATTATGTATGAAAAGGGCTTTGTAAACGGCAGTGTACGACATAATTTGGTTATTATTAATTTGCAGATGAGATGCTGACATGGCATGCATTATTTTGTTAGGTTTTTTATTATGACATTTCTAAACATGTAGTAAAGTGTGTGTGGATATAATGGGTGTCCATACAGTGACCCTTGTATGCCCATTGCCCAGCTTCACCATGGCAACGGTTAATGCTGACTGTCAACATGACAGGATCTTGAATCTCATAGGAGACAGACTTCTGGGCATATCTGGATTAGGTTACCTGAGGGAGAAAGACACACCCAAAGTGTTTGTGAAGGGATTGAAGACTTGGACTGGATAGAAAGGTGAAAGTGAGTTCATTTCTCTCTGCTATGGCTGTGATGTGACCAGCTACCTCACACGCCTGCTGCCGTACCCTCTCTGCCATGATGGAAGAAACTGCCTCAAACTGTGAGCTGGAACAAACCCTTTCTCTCTTAGATTGCTTCTTTTTTGGCTATGTGGTTACAGCCTTGAGAGCAAAGCAAATACAGAAAGTTGCTACCCAGGAATGGCCCATTTGTCTGGTAAACTTGACTGTGTATTCTTACCTCTTTGGAACTGGTTTGTAGGGAAGGAACACAGGACCGTTTCCAACTATGAGCTACAAAAGCCCTAGATCACCATAAGTGGAATTTAATGGGTCACTCTAGTAGGCACCTGGAAGACCAGAATGCAAAGAGAAATGCAGACAGTGGAGGCCTGGCTCCTGAAGTTTCCTAGGGGGATAAAGTCTCTATTGGGAATCGGCTTGCATTCATTCATACTATTCTAGCAAAGGATCTAGCTTCATTCTGCCCATGCCCTAAAGACTTGTATAAAGTTGAATTAAAAAGAAATGGTCTAATCTGTTTGGAGGAGGAAATTAAGGCCTTAGTCCTTGGCATGGTCATTGCTCACTGCTCTCACCTAGGTCTACAGTGTTGAAGGACAGAGCTGTTTGTTGGTTACCAACCACCAGGCTAGCTTAGCCCCAAGATAATCATACAGAAACTGTATTAATTAAAATCACTGCTTGTCCCATTAGCTCTAGCTTCTTATTTACTAACTCTTATATATTAATTTAACCCATTTCCATTAATCTGTGTATCACCATATGGCAGTGGCTTACCAGCAAAGTTTTGGTATGTCTGACTCTGACGATGGCTTCATAGCTTCTCTCTGACTCTGCCCTTCTTCCTCCCAGCATTCAGCTTAGCTTTCCATGCCTACCTAAGTTCTGCCTTGCTATAGGTCCAAAGCAGTTTCTTTATTCATTAACCAATAAAAGCAACACATAGACAGAAGGACCTCCCACACCACTACAGTGAGAGGGGGCAGCAGGTGGGGGGGAAAAGATATGAGAAATGTCAATTTTGGAGGAAAAGTTTAGAGATTTCAAGTTGTGACAAGGCTAAGTAGGTATAGCTGTTATAGATTAAAAATAGAGCAATAGGAGAGGTGCTCTGAGGGCAAGATCCCACCCATGAATGGCTCCATCCCCCAAAAATCATGGAAGGTTTCTGAAGCAGGAGATTCTAAAGAAGTATTTCCTTCTTGAAAACACAGAAGTTGAAGCAGCTGTGGTCCGAGGTACCAGGCTGGACCTTGAGCTGGCAGAGGAAAGTCGGCAGCACTGTCCACAAAGCATGAAAGATGCCACAGTGAGGGTGTCATGGAGGCCTATTAAAAAGCTTCCAGAAGTGTGGAGGGCCGGACCACATTCTCCATTGCTTCTAGGAACAAAGGTAGAGATTGACCTCTGTGACCTCAAGGTGTGGCGGTACACGCCTTTAGTCCTGATGCCTGGGCGGCAGAGGCAGATTGACCTCTGCGACCTCAAGGCGTGGTAGTACACGCCTTTGGTCCCAATGCCCGGGAGGCAGACACAGGCAGATCTCTGTGAGTTCAAGGTGATGTAGCACACGCCTTTAATCCCAGCGCACGTGCTTGGTAACTCTCTACCGCTGCTGCGTCCCTGCCTACTCCCGAGGCATCACCTGGGATAATGGGCAGTGGACCAATTCAAGAGTGACACGTCAGAAGCGAGGACTGTTTCCTTTATAAGGGCTAGGTTCCCCTCATTCTGGGTCTCCGCCATGTAAGCTTATGCTCTCCCTCTCAAGACGCATAAAGCTTTACTGCAGAAGAATCCTAAGTGTCCCGCGTCGTTCTTGCTGGCGAGGCCGAGCGTGGGACACAGAAGATCACTGAGGCAATATGTGGCAGGGTCAGATTCCATGCAAGGAAGCTAAGAGGGTCCATTACATGAAAGCAGGGAGGTGAAGCCTAAACTGAATAGTGCCCCCAGGATGTTGGCTACACCAGAACTATGGAACAATTGCTGAGGAAAAGTGCATTTACAGAGTAGGTTTAGTCTAAGACAGAGGCCATGTGTGTTAGAGACAGCAGAGCAGGAGGGTGGAGATCCCCAAGCCCGTCGGGAGTCCCTCTGAGTCCCACATGCCAGACATGGAGCCGCAAGATTCGGTTTTTGTGCTGCTGGGATTCAGTCTTTCTTTCTTCAGATTGTTTCTTGCTATGTTCCCGCCATCATAAACATTCACTTTTGGAACGGGAATGTGTGCCCTGTGCCATTGTGTGTGCCAGAAAGATGGCATTTTTTCCTCAGTGTTCCAAGGATTCTCTGTTAGGAGAGTGGCTGAGGCTCGGAAGAAATGCTACCTCTATATTTTTGAACGGCATTGGAACTATTTAAGGCGATGGCGATTTTTGGAGTTACACTGAATACATTTGCATTAGAAGATGATTTTGAGGCAACAGGTACAAGGGGTGGCAAGTGGAGGGTAGAGAGTGTTATATCTGGGTGTCAGGCTGTCACCAGACGCACTGGTGATGGCTGATCTTAACTGTCCAATTGACAAGCTCAGAACTTCCTAGAAGACAAACGTCTGAACATGCCTGTAAGAGTCCTTACCAGAGAGAGCAAACAGCTGGGGCCATCTGATCCTGATGTCCAGCCTCCAAAACGATGACGTGAGTTTTCTACCACAGCAATTGTGGTGCTTTGAATGAGTGTGGAGGGCCGCAACCACATTCTCCATTACTTTAAGGGGCAGAGGTAGTTGACCTCTGTGACTTCAGGGTGTGGCAGTACACATCCCAATGCCTGGGAGGCAGAGACAGATCTCTGTGAGTTCAAGGTGTGGTAGCACACACCTTTAATTCCAGCATTGGGGAGGCAGAGACAGTGGGACTATAATGCGCATGTGCTTGGTAACTTTTCACTGCTGCTGTCCCTGCCTACTCCCGAGGCGTCATCTGGGTTATGGGCAGCGGACCAATCCAAGAGTGATGCGTCCGAAGCGAGGACTGTTTCCTATATAAGGGATGGGTTCCCCTCATTCTGGGTCTCCGCTTTGTAAGCTTATGCTCTCTCTCTCAAGACGCATTAAAGCTTTTCTGCAGAAGGATCCTAAGTGTGCCGCGTCGTTCTTGCTGGCGAGATGGTAGCGCGGGACAAATGAGAGCGACCCCCATAGGCTCATGTATTTGAATGCTTGGTCCCCAGTTGGTAGAAGTGTTTGGGAAGGATCTGAAGATGTGGCCCTCTTAGAGAAGGTGTGTGTCGCTGGGGTGAGCTCTGAGGTTTCCAAAGCCCATGACATTCCAGTCAGCTCTGTCTCTCTGCCTCCGAGATGTTGTCTCGTGCCTGTGCCCATTGCCACGTTCCCTGCCGAGACTGTGATGGAAGTCTGTCCTAGTGTGGCTTCCCATTGCTGTGACGAACCACCAGGACCAAAACAAAGGGGAAGAAAAGGGTGTATTTGGCTTACAACTTCAATAGCACTGTTTATTAACAGAAAAAGTCAGGACAGAAGCGCAAGTAGACTTGGAGACAGGAGCTGGTTTAGAGGCCATGAAGAAGGGCTGCTTACTGGCTTGCTCTATGTGACTTGTTCAGCTTGTTTTCTTATAAAACCCAGGGCCACCCCCACCCCCAGCCCCCGCCCCTGCCAGGAAGCTGGGCCTCCCCCATCAGTTACTAATTAAGAAAATGCCTTACAGACTTGCCTGCAGCCCAGTCTTTCAGAGGCATTTTCTCAACGGAGGTTCTCATCTCTCAGATAAATCCAGCCTGTGTGGAGTTGTCATAAAACAAGCCAGGAGCCAGAACAAACTCCAACCCTCTGGAACCATGAGGCCCCAAATTAAATGTTTTGTTTTGTTTTAATAAGCTGCCTTGGTCATGGTGTCTCTTTACAGCAATTTAAAAGTAACAAAGCAACAGAAAACAGCCTAATTCAGTTATTATGTGTCCAAACGGGAAACGAAAACCACAGAGCAAAGAGAACAAGAGATTGGCTATGGGGAACCGTCACTAACTTGCACAGCTGAGACAGAACTCAAGGAGGTGGAGCCTGGAAGGGGCCTCTGCACTCCCAAGGCTTCTGAGACTGACCAGAAGCCACTGGAGAAGTTCCTTGATATTCTTCTGGCCAACGGTGACTAGGGGGAAGCGGGCTCCTGGGAGACTGACAGAACCTAACCAGAAGCTGCTCGCAGCCACGCCCCTGAGCAGCAACCCTGAGGGCATCCTCTACACTGTTGGCCCAGGTCACAGGACAGTCAAGAGGGAAAGCCACCAGAGCAGGAAAGAAAACGTTCTACCATGGCCTCCAGGACTTTCTACTTTAAAAAGCAATGTGAGACGAATGTTCACTGGGTCCAGGACCAGCATCACCAAGATGAGCAGAGTGGGGGACCCAGGTCTCATATTGATAGCTACCATACAGTGACATGTCATATAAGAGCGGAGGGCAGGCACTTTATTTTCTAGTTTCTAGATGACCAGGGCCTAGAAATTTCTGGAGTTGCAGTTATTGTCATTGCTGTTTTGTAAGCATTGCACCACTGTGAACTCGCGTGTATCTGAAGGATTCGGTCTTTGCAGTTCTGATTCTTTTGATTGGTGCCATTTGCACATGCATTAGACTGATGCAACACATAAAGAATACCTGTTTTCTCTCCTTTAATGTCTCGGGAAGATAAGATGATAAACCATCTCAAAGCTTTTGCACACAGAAGCCTTCTAGCAGCCGTATCTATAGTGGGGAGGGAACTGTGCTTGGGGTTTTCTTCCCCCTTGGCTGAAGAGATGCCCTGATGAGCAGGAGATCTTGCTCTTGAATGCGCCCTGGCCTTCTTGGTCCTGGAGAGTTAACTGTCAGAGTTTTCTGGTCGGTGTGTCATCAGCCATACACACATTAAGGCGTGTGCGCTATAAGGTGGCAGACACTGGGAAGCACTGAGTAGATGACAGGCAGATTTGATTCTATTCACAAATAGCTCAAACGATATTTCTCACCCCGGTGCGTTCTTGTACAATGTGACCTTGCCACTCTTCCCGCAGCAGGGGAAGCCTGATTCTTTCCCCTTGAAGGTTGTCTGCTGGTTCAGGTGTGTCCCGGACAATGCAGTGTGACTCTGAAGCAGGTCACAGAGGGTCTTGCCTGGTCCTTTGGGGATGTCTGTGCAAGAGGAGCTGGATCCCCAAGTATAAAGCCATGTGTGTGTTCTTAGCAGACTGCTCATTCAGGCAACATTGGTTGTCAATCAAGTGAACAGGGCTTTCTGCAATAACCAATACGGCTGAGCCTTCAATTCATGGGATCCCCAGCTAACATCTGGCTGTAACCACAAGAAACTCCACATGAAGATAATCCAGCTATACTATTACCAAAGGGTTGACCCACAAAAATAAGGATTAAGCTGCCAGTGTAGTTGCTTCAAGGGGTTGTAAGTCTGGGGTTAGTTTGTAACTCAGAAATAATAACTGGTTTAAAGACCAAGAAAGCTTTTCCTAGCCAGGCAGTGGTGGCTCATGCCTTTAATCTCAACACTCAGAAGGCAGAGGCAGGCGGATCTCTGTAAATTTGAGGCCAGCCTGGTCTACAAGAACTAGTTCCAGGACAAGCTCCAAAGCTACAGAGAAACCTGTTTTTTAAAACCAGGAAAAAAAAGGAAAGAGAGAGGGGGAAAGGAGGGAAGAAGGGAGGGAGGGAGGGAGAAGGAAGGAAGGAGATAAGGGGAAAGAAAGAAAGGAAGGAAGGAAGAAAGAAAGAGGGAGGGAGGGAGGGAGGGAGGGAGGGAGGGAAGGAAAGAAAGAAAGGAAGGAAGGAAGGTAGGTTGGATGCATTCTGCAGAGATTTCAAATTTCTCTGACTCTGATCTGGGGATTTCTCAAATGTGTGGTCGTTCTAGATAAGCACCACGTTCCCTGAGTCAC
The DNA here is from genome assembly GCF_982192425.1 of Myodes glareolus. NCBI lineage: Eukaryota > Metazoa > Chordata > Mammalia > Rodentia > Cricetidae > Myodes > Myodes glareolus. The sequence continues at coordinate 56,411,291 of NC_142042.1, read as the reverse complement.
CTGCCTCATCTCGTGTGGCCTAGACTGTCCCATGGTCGCTCACCAGAGTTCATAGCTCTGTCATTCATTCTGGGCACTAGCAGGAGGGGGCTGGTGACTTTCCTTCTCATGGATGCTGTTTTACCATCAGGCGATTATAGTGTTTTGATGAGGAAGTAGGAGCATGGATTCCAGAGTCCAGAGATCGGAGTTCAAGACCAGATTCATTCGCATCCCAATTCTCTGATCTCAAGGAATGAGGCAACATAGGCTTCACTTTGCTCTATCTGAAAATGGGGGTGGGGGGAATAAATCCTGTCCCATGTAAATGTTGGGAGGTTGAGTCTCTCTTATCTGACTGCCTTTATCAGATTAGCCTGTGAAGGTATCTGCAGGAATGGTTTCTTGGTTGCCAATTGCTGCAGGAGGGCTCAGTCCACTGTGGGCGGTGCCATCCTTAGGCAGAATGTCTTGGGCTGTATAGGAAAGCTGCAGAGGTTTGGAGGTAAGCCTGTAAGCATCCCTCTGTGGTCTCTGCTTCATGTTCCTGCCCTGCTGGAATTCCTGCTCTGAGTTCCCTCAACAATAGACTATAACCTGAAAGGTAAAGTAAACCTCCTCCTCCCCGAGTTGCTTTTGGTCATGGCTTTTTCCAGAGCAACAGAAAACCAACTAGGACAGGAGGACTGAGTGCAATCACACTTATGAGGCCCTGGGGACGTCAGCCAGTTGAGCCCCTTATTGCTTTCCTACCTTTTCACTTCATTTTCAAAAACTCATAGAGTATATAAAAGAGAAAAGAACAATCATACATATTCCTACGATTGGGAATTACCACTTTAGCTTGTTTTGTTGTTTTTGAGACAGTTTCATGCAGCCCAGATTGTCCTTGAACTTGCTATGTAGCTGAGGATGGCCTTGAACTTCGGATTCTCCTGGCTTCATCTCTTGAGTTCTGGGATTGCAAGTGTGTGCTACCATGCCTAGGATGCAGTGTTGGGATTAGAACCCAGGGCTTTGTGCATGCTAGGCAAGCCCCCTTCCAACTGAGCCACATCCCTAGGTGCCACATTAATACCTTGACTTATTTATTTTTAGTTCTCAAAATTTTTTAATTTTCTCTCTCTCTCTCTCTCTCTCTCTCTCTCTCTCTCTCTCTCTCTCTCTGTGTGTGTGTGTGTGTGTGTGTGTACACTCCAGAAGTGATATCAAGTGTCTTCTTCATTGTTCTTCACCTTATCTTTTGAGATAGCATCTCTCACTGAACCTGAAGCTCACCGATTCGACTTCACTGAATGGCTAGCGAGCCTTGGGGCCCTCTTGCCTCTGCTTCCCCAGTGCTGGGTTTAAAACATGTGCCTGACTTTGCTGTGGGTGCTGGGACTCTGAATTCAAATCGTTGTGCTTGGTCAGCATGTACTTTATTGATGGAACCCTTTCCCAGCCTCTGGTCCCAGCTTTGTTTTGTTTTATCTTTTTAAATTACTCTTGTTTTTGTAAAGCTGAGAAATATTTCATATTTATTGCATATTATTTCACTGTGTAAAACCAGTACCCCCAAATGTGGAATACTTTGTAAAGAGATAAGCCATTTGATATGGGGCTATGGTACCCATGTCTACATATTTTAGTTTCTTTTCCTGCTGCTGGGCTAACATTCCCTGACAAAAGTGACTTAAGGGAGAAAGGGTCATTTCTCGCTCACAGTTTGTGGGTGGAGTTCATCATATCACGGCAAGTGAAGGTGGCGAAAGCTTGAAGCTTTCTGATGGCATCCACAGCGGAAAGCACAGAGCAATGAATTCATGCTCAGCTCACTTTCTCAACTTTGCACAGTCCAAAATCCCCTGCTGAGGGAAAAAGTACTACCTGCAGTTAAGATGTCTTTCCACATCAATTAACACTGTCAAAATAACCCCCCACAGGAATGCCCAGAGGCCTGACTTCCAGGTGAGTCTAGATTCTGTCAAATTGATATGAACACTTGCCACCATGCTGCAATACTTAGGTATTTCAAGTCTCAACCTAAGCAGACTTTTAAACACTGGGAATCTGTTACACGTGAAGAAAGGTAATTCTATCTGATGCCTTGTCTTTAGATGCTCCCTGCTTGTGGGTCACTTTTGGAGTACAGCCGTCCCTCGCCTTGAGAGGCTAAGGAAGTGATACTCACCATTTCCCTAGTCAAAAGGAGAAACACCTTTGCTGCAGCCCTGCCTGCTACATCAGCTCTCTCCCGCAGCCTGCTGGCTCCCTGGCTCACCTTGTCTTCTGACCTAGGGTGGTTGTTACAGAACATACCGCTGTTTCAGAACCAGATTCTATGCTGTATTTGATGGAGCATCTGTCAAGAGTGTGTGAGGCCCCAGCTTTGCAGCGTTAGAGTAGAAATGTATGTCCCCAACCCTGCAATGTTCCCCCTCTGCACAGAAGGGCCTGGGCTTAATCCCTGAGGTTCTTCACGTTTGCACAAGAACTTTCCCAAGTGTCAGTCATCAAATAGTGTTCAAAAGTGTACACAGAAATCGTGTTCACTTATGCTCCCCTATGTATTCTAAGATATTTGGGGAGTCTGTTTTTCCTAGAACACAGACATAGCCTGCATAGGGATGAAGGGGATGTCCCCGCTCCTGTGTAGGTTTGATTCTGCTGAAAATATAGGCACTCAGTTAACACAAGGAAAGGCATGCAAGTTAGCAACAGCCACGTGCACCTAGGAACCAGGCTTAAGGACAAAATGAGTATCATAAACCCCGAAGGGCTAGATGGTTAACATGTTTAAATGCTCTCTTTGTGGAGGAGAGTGAGACTATGGGCACTTTAGAGGGGCAGTGTTGAAGTTTGCAAGAGAAATGCCCTAATTGCTCACATATTTGAGCCCTTGGTCTCTGGCTAGTGGGCTGTTTGGGGAGGTATATGTCTTTAGGAGATGGGAGCCTGCAGGAAGACATGTGCCATCAAGGACAACTTTGAGAGTGTATAGCCTTGCCCCACCTCCAGTTCTTTCTCTCTGCTTCAAGTTTGCAGCTGAAGACGAGATCTCTCCTCTCCAGTTATAATGCCTGTCTGCTGATATGTCTCCCCCATCATTACAGACTTCCTCTGGAAGCATAAACCAAGACAAGCCCTTCCCTGAGCTGCTTTTGGTGAGCGTCTTAAGGCAGCAACAGAAAAAGAATACAGGTAGGTACTTTGTTTTGTTTTAGGAGAAATGAACGGGCAGCAGGATTAGACCATGGGTTTAGACCCAGCTCTTCCGGCTTGGAGAAGATGGCCCGACAAGTTGCCCAGGCAGAGAACGTCTCTCAGGTCTGGTCCTCAGAGCAGATGTAAAATGTGGAGACCAGTCTAGTCTTGGGTTCTGAGTTCTTCTCTGAGTAAGGAGATGTAAGGAGGAAGTCCAAGACAATTGTGTTTCAGTTGGAAGAATTTCTTCCAGTCACACAAGAGGCTGCTGGGTGAGCATCCCCAACACTTGGGTGACATAGCAGTTAGTTAGCAAGATCCGCACTCCAAGGGGACCGCGAAAAGCTTCCCGACTCTTAATTCAAAGTGGTTAACAAGTCAAAGCATCACGCTGTGGACTCCAAGTTTCTGATCCCAACAGTTTTGTTTCCCAGTATCTCTGTGTTTAAACCGGCTTTGGGATTGAGTTCAAGATCCTAGGCAGAAGTGATGTCATTTGTCCCCAGTCCTGACCTCCTGGAGGTTCGCAGCCATGCTCCCCTTTGGACTGCTTTACTATATTGGGACACCTATCCCAGCCTTCATCCCCAGGGCAAACTTGGGAACTTCCCATTGGCAATGGCAGGGAGGGAGGCTGGATCCCCCGACACTCTGCTAGGAGACAGTCCTCTGTACAAGAACCCACACTGGGTAGTAAAGAGAAACGAAATAAACTCGCATTGTGTGAAATCACTGAGCCTTCAGTCTTGATCTCCTCCTCACACAATGAGCCCACACACTGTGAAGCCCCTGCCCACTTATCTAGAGTTAACTGCTGTTGTCAAATCCAATGCATGGCGAATGTAACCTGACAAATCCTTCATTTGCTTGGCAGCCCTTCAGGTTCTGACATCAACCGTTATTGTGCGGCGTGACAACGAGGCACCAATAATAAACATTTCACAAAGATGCTTGTAATAGCTTTTGCTTTTCAAAGAAAAAGAGGGGGAAAAAACCCAACTAATTCCCTCCTCTTTCTCCCTCCAGTACCTACACTTGGCGTCCATCAATAATTGCTTTTGACACATGCACATTTTTACCCTTCAGCGCACAGGGTAAACCAGCAGCTGAGGTCTACAGATGTGACTTGATGATCCTGTTGCAGTTCAGACTGGTCACATTAGGGCAGTGAAGAGCGCAGGTGTTTCTACCCTCAAAGATACCATACCGGCATGGGGGTTATTCTGCGCCAATGCCAATCGATAAGAAGCAGGACAAGATAATCTCTCTGCCTTCCTCCTCTTTGCCTAAAAAACGGGAAATGGATTTGTGTTTACTGTCTCCCTTCTCCACCATGAGGGGCAGATGTATATGGCAGGGCCTGCTTATTGGGGTATCTGTCCTTCCCAGTACCCCACAGCCGGCAAGCCCCAAAGAAAATCACACACAGGACTCCATAAGATTATAAACTGATTGGCCCATTAGCTCAGGCTTCTTATTAACTCTTACAGCTTATAGTAACCCATTATTCTCATCTATGTTAGCCATGTAGCTCAGTACCTTTTCCAGCAGGGCAGATTACATCTTGCTTCTCTGTGGTCTGGGCAGGAATGGAGGAGGAGCTTCCTGCTTCCCAGAATATTCCTGTTCTCATCGCGCCACCTCTACTTCCTGTCTGGTTGACCCACCTCTACTTCCTGCCTGGCCAATCAGCATTTTATTAAAATACATGATTGACAGATTACAGACAATTCTCCCACACCAGGCAGAAATGAATTACTAGAGTAAACCTTAGCCCTGAGTGGAGTTACTTAACAAACTTAGCTACAATGTGCCACTACTTTACTATTTCATTCCCTATATATTTGTTTTCCTCAGTTTACCAGTACCGGAAGCTCAGCCCTTTACCTCGGCCCTGCCCCTTGCCTTGCCTGCTGCCTCCCTACAAAAGTCATTGTTCTTGTTGAGATCTTGTGTTGGTTTGAGTGTGTCCCTTCTCTGCTTCACCCAAGGGAGGGGTTCATTCGTTGGTTTCATCCTCAGTGTGAGGAGGTGAAGGGGAGTTCTTTTAAGAGTGGAGCCAAGTGCATAGTAATTAGGTCACTGTGGGTACCACTCTCAAGAGGAGTCAGTGTGGGTCTTTTGGGAACCTAGGGAGTTCTATTGAAAACATTGTTATAAAAGGGCAAGGCTGCCACTCATTCCTCATGGAATGGGCAAAAAAAATTCCTAAAATTCATATGGAACCTTGAATGAGCCCAAATAAATGGAGTAAAGCAGTTTGGACAAGAAAAATGAAGCTGGAAGCATCACCATAGCACTGGATCTCCAAGATCTGCTATGAACTATTGGAACCAGGACAGTGCGGTACTAGCAAGAAATCTGACCCATAGACCAATAAAACAAAACACAGAACCTAGAACTAAGCTCGAGTCTACAGTCAACTGCTTCTCAGTGAACACATCCAAAATATACTCTCTTCAGAGGGCATTCTCTTCAATAAGTGGTGCTGGGAGAATTGGATGTACTAAAAAGAACCGACCTCTATCTGTTTCTATATTCAAATGACAACTCAAAAGCCAGTCATGGGCTGGGTGGTGGTGGCGCAGGCCTTTAATCCCAGTATCCAGGAGGCATAGGCAGGCAGATCTCTGTGAGTTCGAGGCCAACCTGGTCTATAAGAGCTAGTTCCAGGACAGGCTCCAAAGCTACAAAGAAACCCTGTCTTGGGAGAAAAAAAAAGTTAATCACAATGACACAGGTTGTTTGATGCAGGAGGGCTGAGATCTCGAAGCCAACTTTGGCTACATAGGGAAACTATGAAACTATTAAAAGAAAATACTTCAAGACATCAGTAGAGGCAATAATTTTTTGATAAGACAGCCTAAAGGCACAGGCAATAAAATATAAGTAGAAAATTGTTTTATATTAGACTAGGAAACTTCTTTTTTTTAACATCAAAGACCTTTTATCAATGTCTCCTCAAGTATTTTATAAACTAGTAACATGACACTCAGTTATACTACACTTAGCCATGAAAAAACCAGAATTCTTAGTGAATTTAACTGTAAAAAAGGGGGGTTCTTTTAAAACTATGTATTTGGTGTAGGAGTTCCCTCTGTTTGTGTGTTGCTTTCATTGGATAATGAATAAAGAAACTGCCTTGGCCTAGCTGATAGGGCAGACTTAGGTAGGCAGAGAAGACAGAACTGAATTCTGGGAGAAAGAAAGCAGATTGAGAAAACCGCCATGGAGCTGCCAGGTCAGACATGCTGAATCTTTCCCGGTAAGCCACAACCTCATGGTGATATACAGATTAATAGAAATGGGTTAAATCAATATGTGAGATTTAGTCAATAAGAAGCTAGAGATAATGGGCCAGGTAGTGATTTAATTAACACAGTTTCTGTGTGGTTATTATTTCAGGTTTAAGCTAGCTGGATGGCCAGGATGGAACAAGGGCCCGCTCTCCATGCAACATGTATTGATATTTGTATATTTCATTTGTACACCATTGCTCCAGAAAAACACCACAACACTGATTTATGAGGAAGAAATGAGAGATAGACTAGACAAATCAGCCTTGGTTTGGTTAAAAAGTATTGTTGAACCTGTGTGTAGTTCAAGGATAGGGCATTAGCCTACCTGCGGAAGGCCCTGAGCATGAAAAGAATGACCATAATTGTTCCTACAGAACGACGTGGTTAAAAGAACAAGCACGCCGGTGTGTATGTGAAGAAAGCATTTCCATAGCCACTAATGCCTTCGATCTTTGAATGGTGTTTGAAAGTCGGGAATTTGATTAATAATATTAAGAAGACAAGGAAGAAATTACTATTGTTTTGAAACTTGCAACTCTCAGGCTTTGTAGCATCATGGACAAGAAGATTTTTTTTCAAGTTAGAGCTGTCCATGAACATGCTTAAATCATGTATTAAAGAAACGTGAACAACATGCATATTGAGTTGGAAATAAGACTATATGATATCCTCTGCATTTTATGTAATTTTAAAAGCACCCCGATATAATGCAGTTTCCAGTAATTTATACCTGTGGTGTTCAAATAATTTCTTCTTATCTAGTAACTAATTCAGGGTTTATTATTGAAAGTGTGAAAAAAGACCTGAATTTTAGATGAAATGTGACCATATCTCAACAAATCTCATATTTTGACATCAACCAGAGTCTGGTGTATATTTTAGAATTCTTTCTCCTTTAATTAAACATGATTTTTTTTATCCTTCTTTATTCCATTTCATCAATAAACCAGAAACCTTCACTACCCATAATTTCTTAAAAGTTTGCTTTAATATAACACAATTTTCTAAAAAGGGGAAGGAAATATAATATTTTCAGGAACTTACAAGCACTTAGTACTCAAAACTAAAACATTTCAATATAGATAAACATATATATAAGTACAAGGTCTCCAAAGGTCATATCAAATTCATCTTAGAGTATTTAATTTTTAGAATATTTTATTGGAATATTTGATGACCATTTAAGATTAATATTTATTACTAAATAATCTATCATATCTTTTAAATAAAGCTACACAGGTCAAAACAAAAAGAATTATCTTTATGACACAAAGTCCTCCTTTGGGGGGCTGGAGAGATGGCTCAGAGGTTAAGAGCACTGACTGCTCTTCCAGAGGTCCTGAGTTCAATACCCAGCAACCACATGGTGGCTCACAACCATCTGTAATGAGATCTGGTGCCCTCTTCTTGCCTGTAGGCATACATGCAGACAGAACACTGTATACATAATAAATAAATAAATAAAAATATTTAAAAAAATAAAAAAGAGGGTTTTTTTTAAAAAAAAACAAAAAAAACAAAGTCCTCCTTTGTGTATTTATGTGGAAATACAGTTTTGGTATTTTCCATCAAATAAATGTCAAGGAAGAGCATCCTAGCAAAACTTTCTCCCTGGCTCCATGAACTGCCCATCTTTAATTAATATTTGAAGTAGCTTTTGATGACAGATCTTACATACAGGACTCCTTTCTTAAAGTGAACAAAAATAGAACTGTGTTTTGTTAACCAAGGCTCTCTTGTTTGCAGGATATTTCCTTAAATTCCATTTATCTATGTGTAAAATTGTAGGGTTTTTTATTATTGATTTTATTGAGCTATATATTTTTCACTGCTCTCCTCCCTTTCTCTCCCCTCACCTTCAACCCTTTCCCTTGGTTCTCATGTTCCCAATTTACTCAGGAAATCTTGTCTTTTTCTACTTCCCAGGTAGACCAGATTCATGTATGTATCTCTTAGGGTCCTCATTGTTGTCTAGGTTCTCTGGGATTGTGACCATAAGTTGAATATGTGCTCAACTATGTTCATAGCAGCATTGTTCGTCATAGCCAGAACATGGAAACAACCTAAATGCTCCTCAACCGAAGAATGGGTAAGGAAAATGTGGTACAAAGAAGCATTACACAGAAGAAAAAAAAATAATGACATCTTGAAATTTGCAGGCAAATGGTTGGAACTAGAAAACATCATATTGAGTGAAGTAACCTAGACCCAGAAAGACAAATATCATATGTACTCATTCATAAGTGGCTCTTGGATATAAAGCAAAGAAAACTAGCCTACAATTCACAATCCTAGGCTAGGGAACTTCTACAAAGCAGAGGAAAAAACTTCTGGAGAAAAAGTCAATGTAATAGGTGAAACTGTTTGTGAACCGTTGTTGAGCAAGGCATTAATAACCAGAATATGTAAAGGGCACATAATGGCTGGGTAGTGGTGGCACATGACTTTAGTCCCAGCATACAGGAAGCAGAGGCAAGTAGATCTCTATGAGATCGAGGCCAGCCTGGTCTACAGAGTGAGTTCCAGGACAGCCAGGGTTGTTACACAGAGAAACCGTGATTTGAAAAACCAGAAATAAAGAAAGAGAGTGGGGGGAAGAGAAGGAGGGAGGGAGAGGGGAGGGAGGAAGGGAGGGAGGGAGGGAGGAAGAAATTAAGGAATTAAGGAAGGAAGAAAGAAGTTCAACAACAAAATACAATCTAACTTTAAAATAGACAATCTGAATATATAATTTTAAAAAGAATATATGCAAATAGTTCACCAGTATATGAAAATACCAGCATCTTGGTCTATCAGACAAGTGCAAATCTCAGTGACTACAAGACAGAAGCTCCCCCCAGTTACAGTGACTACAATTCAAAGGACAAGATAGCAAAGGACATGGAGAAAAGCGGACTTGGGTACTAGTGACAGGGATGTAATTAATGTAGCCATTATGAAGCATTGTGGGAGCTCCTCCAAAAGCTAAGAGATCTACCATAAGATCTAGTTCCCTCATTCCTACAAATATATCCATAGGAAATCAAAGCAGGGGGCTGGGGAGATGGCTCAGTGGTTAAGAGCACTGGCTGCTCTTCCAGAGATCCTGAGTTCAATTCCCAGCAATCACATGGTGGCTCACAACCATCTATAATGAGATTTGATGCCCTTTTTTTCTTTCTGGCATGCAAGTGTACATGCAGACAAAGCATTCATACACAGTAATTAAATAAATAAATAATAAAGAAAGCTAGTACTGAAAAAAAAATCAAAAGAGCACGCCACAGAAATACCTACATTCCCATGTTTATTTAACGACTATTAATTGACTATATAGTTAAGATGCGGACTCAGTTGTGGTGTCCATTGGCAGCAGACGAGTGGGCAAAGAAAGCATAGTGACAGTCTTGACCTCTCCTTCTCCAAGGACAGATATGACCAAGACGGATGCCATAGAGGTTTAGATTCTGACCAGTCCTCTATATTTCTCATCCCATGTTGCTCCCAAGTGGGTACAATGTTACAGATGTCATCCTTAGTCATCAGAGAAATGCAAATCAGAACAACTCTGAGATTCCATCTGATACCTGTAAGAACAACCAAGGTCAAAAACACTGATGACAACTTATGCTGGAGAGGATGTGGGGTAAAGGGAACTCTCCTTCATTGGTGGTGGAAGTGCAAGCTGATACAGCCCCTTTGGAAATCAGTATGGCGATTTCTCAGAATATTAGGAAACAACCTACCTCAAGACCCAGCAATACTACTTTTGAGTATATACCCAAAGGATGCTCAATTGTACCACAAGGGCATGTGCTCAACTATGTTCATAGCAGCATTGTTTGTCATAACCAGAACCTGGAAACAACCTAAATGCCCCTTGACCAAAGAATGGATAAGGAAAATGTGCTACATTTGCACAATGGAGTACTACACAGCAGAAAAAAATGACATCATGAAATTTGCGGGAAAATGAATGGATCTAGAAAACATCATATTGAGTGAGGTAACCCAGACCCAGAAAGACAAATATCATATGCGCTCACTCATATGGCTTTTAGACATAAAACAAAGAAAAATTAGCCGACAATTCACAATCCCAGAGAACCTAGACAACAAGGAGAACCCTAAGAGAGACCTGCATGCATCTCATCTACATGGAAAGTAGAAAAAGACAAGACCTCCTGTCTAAATTGGAAGCATGGGAACCGTGGGGGAGGGTAAAAGAGGAGGGGAGGGGAAGGAAGGGGAGTGGAGAAAAATATATAGCTCAATAAAAACAATAGAAAAATTAACAATAAAAATAAAAAACAATGTTACAGGTGTTAATAAACTTCAATTTGTTTTTCTCTTGTGCATCTGTCTCCTGTCAGTTTAATTTACAGGGCCCCAGACAGTTAACCTGAGACAGGTAGAGAGAAAACAGTTTTCCTCCCCTCCAGCTGGAACTCCACTTCATGCCTGGGTTCTCTCCATATCTACAGGGATGGTGAAGGACTTCAGAATTGCCATCTGGGACGCGGCTGAGAGACTGAGCAAGAGAAAAAAATTCAGCAACTGTCTTAAGCTATTCGGAAGAGTGTCATATTGAAGAGGGATTATATTGTGCTTGCCCTCGAGGGGTATAAGCAGAACCAACTGGCTGGAGGCTCCCTAGGAGAAATACTCAAAGAGAAAGGCAGGGGCAAGAAGAGGTGGCTCTGCAGGGAGGAAACAGGAAAAGGCGGAAGAAGAAAGACAGACAGAGGTGTCTGTGCCCCTTGGTCAACTTCATTTAAAGGTTGGAAGCTCCTCTGTTTTGGGTTAACTTGCAGGCTGACTGTTTCATTGTTCTGGAAAATGGTTTTAAAGGCACCTATAAGGAGCCTTGGTTATGCTAACAGAGAACAATGGGTCTTTCCTAGAGTGACAGGTTTGAAGGCCTGGCACTCAGGAACTAAGCTATATTGCATAATGATGAAAAATGTGTTTCATTCTTTTTGTGGAAAAGTCTCATCTCTGTGTGAATTGGATTTCTGCTAGGGAAAGAAATGTTGTTTTGTTTGGGGTTTTTTTTTTTTTTAAAATGCATGTGAATTTAGCCGACATGTACTATGTATATATTGTGACTTGTCTCTGTGACAGTTTGATGTGCTCAAAAGAGACGCAGAACACGGTGGGAGGGCCTGGCTTCTGAAACAGCTCAGACTATTCATATCCCATTCACTTTCCAGAAATGGGTGACCCAGACTTGGAGAAAGTACTGGTGTGGAATTTTTAGCTTTTGATGGATTCATTTGCAGGCTCGAGGGACGTGTTCCAGAGCCTCTTCCAAAAAGATGTGTTTGCTTCAAAGAATAACTGCAGAACCAATACCCATGCGACCAATCTTTAACCAGACCGGAGCGTGACGGCAACACCAAGGACCGGCAGCCTCTTCCATTCGCCTTTCCAACAGAGATGACACCGTGTGATCATCAGCCTCCTGCTTGTCTTAATCATCTTAATACCTGTATATCCTTTCTCTCTCTCTCTCTCTCTCTCTCTCTCTCTCTCTCTCTCTCTCTCTCTCTCTCTGTGTGTGTGTGTGTGTGTGTGTGTGTGTGTGTGTGTGTTCAGGTGTACTTTTCACCTTTTTTTTTTGAGGCAGTGTCTCTTAATTCATGTTGAGTGGCTGGCCTGTGAGCCCCAGGGATTCACCTACCTTTGCCTTCCATCACACCTGGCTTCTATGTAGATGCCGGGACTCAAACTTGGATCTGCATTATCCATGAGACCAAGTCATGTCCCCAGAATCCCCAAAACCTTTCTGTTTTGCCTCACACTGTTAGCATCCCTCCCTGGGGCACCTAAACAACATCTATCTACCTTCTCTCCACAAAGTCTCAAGGACGAGCCAACTTATGACCACCAAAGTTCATGGGATGGGCAATGAGGTTAGGGGCTCACAGAGCATCCGTGGAGGGTTACTTGCTGCAGCATGAGTGATCCCAGAACAGCTGCACTGGAAAATCTGCACCTCACCCAGAAGATTGCTCCCTGCTGCTGCATAGAGGGAGCCCCTCCTGGTTAATTTGCCCTAGGTTATAAACTCTAGCACTTTCCAAGAGCCTGAGGTCAGTGCACTGAGGCTGGGAGGAGTGGCTAGAAACTCTAGTGGGAATCCAATGACCTACCCCTTCTGGAGCTTTGGTGAGAGGATGCCAACGGCCAACAAGTACTCCCTCTCTCTGTTCTGATGGGTTCCCTCATATGCAGAACCACGACAGATACTGAAAGACCCCCTGTTGGCCCTCATGTTACAACCCCCAGTGGGGAGACTCTCACTCAAGTCTCAGGATACCCGACCGCCTCCCCCCCCAGTAAGTCATGAGAAACTGTCCTTGCTGCAATCACACGAGGTTTAATGACAAGAACCAGTGCGTTTTTGGCTCTATTTTTTTCTGCTAGGGGGATCTGGATTTATCCAGGTTTTTCCAATACCAATGAGATGGTAGCTGTTTCCCTTGGAGGACTGTGGCATTCTAGTATCTTCTCGTGAATCATGCATGTTGATGCTGGTTGCTGTGTCTCATTCCTTCCTAAAGTCAACTGGAGTCCCATAGTCCATGACTTATTGACCCAGTTAGAAACTGATGAACATTTAAGCAGATTCCATTATTCATTATCATGATCAGTATTAAGGTATCAGCACTATGAACTCCACCCCAACCCCCATCATGTAGAAATATTTCTAGGACAATTGTTCACGTGATGGTTTGAATGAGAATGGCTCCCCATAGACTTATATGTCTGGATGCTTGGTCCCCAGTTGGCAGAACTGTTTGGAAAGGATTAGGAGGTGTGGCCTTGTTAAAAGAATTGTTACCTTGTTGGAGGAATTGTGTCACTGGGGGTGGACTTTTTGATTTCAAAAGCCCATGCCATTCCCCATTAGCTCTCTCTGTCTCTCTCTGTTTCTCTCTCTCTGTCTGTCTGTCTGTCTGTCTCTCTCTCTCTCTCTCTCTCTCTCTCCCTCCACCCCTCCCCAACTTTTGGATAAGCTGTAAGCTCTCAGTTTCTTCTCCAGCACCGTGCCTGCTTACTGCCATGGTCTTACCATGATGGTCATAGACTCACCCTCTGAAACTGTAAGCAAGCCCCCAGATTAAACACTTTCTTTTATGGTTGCCTTGGTCATGGTGTCTCTTCACAGTGATAGAAAAATGACTGAGACCGTTCTCTAAATGTCCCAGTATCGGATCACCTGGGAAACATGCAATGTCAACTCTTCCAGCCTTCAGTGGAAGAGGAGAGAGGCCTAACAGTCTGGGTAGGTGTGCTAACGGAAGGCCGAGGGTTTAAAGTCACACCCCCAGCCTGACCAGCATTTGATATTATAGCAATTGTCATCTACAAAGTTCATGCTTGAGAACCGCTCAACAGTCATGAAAAGATTCATACAAAACAGTCTTCTATTTTAAGTAAGTTAATGATTTAAGATTAGTTGCCACACATAGATGGATAACGCTCCCTCCAGAGACCATAGACTATCTAACAAAAAGTCAGTGCTAGACAAGAGAAGCTTCCCTTCAAGTTGTGAGTCACAGGGGATACAAGAGATCATCAGAGCAATACAAGTTTGCCATTTTTTTGGTCAGCCTGCTGGAACTCGAGGGCAGGACCCTATTACTGATCACAATGCCCTCTCTGATCACAGGACTTAGAGGCATCAGGGGGTCCTGGCCTGAAGGACTCCTACCTAAAGGCTGGTTCTCAAAGTGTCAAGAAGAGACTCTGCAAACTGCCGGAGGAGAAAGCGATCACAATCCTCCCCAGCTGTAAATGCTGAGAATTACAATTACAACCAGTCCAGTAAGAGATCCCTGCTGGTGCAATGGTGAAACTAATGTCTTGTGGGTAACCAACAGCTGTCGTCTGATAGGGTTTAAGGCCCACTTAAGGAGGAGGGAACTCATGCCTGGCACCGTAAACCTAGCTGAGAGCCAGTAGCTAGAGAGGTCATACATAGCTCCTGGAGGACACCTTACTACTACCATATTGCTCACTTAATAGAGTTTCCGATCATCTTCCAAATTCTTATCCTTATACAGGTAAGGGCAGCTTTCACCCCTCATCAAAGAAGCTCCTCTTTCCAGCCCCTGGAGACTGCTACAGACAGCTACAGCCGGTCAGAATGCAAAAGTAAATACCATAACGTGCCCAGCCCATATGGGACATCTATAACCCAACCCTACAACTAGGCTTAGGGAACTCTGGGGAAGAGTGACAGAAAGATGTAAGAGTCTGGTGGAGGGGAGGACTCCTGTGAGATCATGTATTATGAGCATAGCAGTTACACCCAAGACCCTCAGTAATATGGCTGCCTTCACAAGACTACACCAGTTAACAGGCCCACATGGATGGAGGAGTCCCCAAGGTCTTATTTCCAGATGAGGAGCTATAGACAGTCAATGGCTGCCGAGAGAGGGAAAACAACTTGGTTTTGGCAATATTCAACATCCTGATGAGTTTCAAATGATGTGTGTGTGTGTGTGAGAGTGCGCGCGCGCGCTTATGTGAATGCATGTGGATGTCAGAAGATAGTATGCAAAAGCTGAATCTCTCCCTCGTCCATGTAGGTTCTTGGGCTAGAACTCAGGTCGCTAGGCTTGGTGGCAGGTGCCTTTATCCACTGAGCCATCTTGCCAATCCTCAAATGAGATTCGTTTTCATTTTACTATGAATTTTTTAAAAGTGGGATTAAGCAATGTGTCAGAACCTGACCAGCCAAAGATGGGGAGTGGGAGGAAGGGGAGAAGGAGTGGGTGAAAGGGGAAGAGGAGGTTTAGTCTAGGCATGGGCTGGTGGAAGGATAACGCCGAACACAGCGCTAGCTGCAAAAATAATGCAGAACTTGGGAGTTAGCTGCAACGAATCGTTCACCGACTTTATGCCAAAAAGACAGAGTCCCAGCGAGCAGACCACTTCCAGAGGAGGGATGAAGACTGTCCAAAGCGGCTCTGCCGAGAAGGTAACTTGGGTGTGGACCTGGCCTCACTCTTCTTGCTCTCTGGGAGTCCTTCAGGCTGAAGATGGTCAGCGAATTTGGAGAAGCAAACCAAAGCCATCTATCCTCATAAAAATCCCTTTCCCACGACATTAGCCACCAGGGTTTCGTATTCCCAGAAATGCTTATTCAAGACTGTATTTATTTTCTATCACATTTCTCCTATTGATTTAGGGTCTTTATGCATCTTGAATTTGTATCTACCCCCCTCCATCTCTCCCTCCTTTCCTTCCTCCCTGTCTCTTTCCTTTTCTTCCTCTACTAGGAATTGAACCCAGGCTCTTCTGCATTTTAGGCAAGTACCACTCAGTTACACCCCACTCAGTCTTCTTTGCACTTTTAATGTAGTCATAGGAGAAATAGAAAAAAATCTCAGTTTTATCTATCATTTCTGGTATGATTATACTTCCTGCATCCACTTAAAGAAAATAATATTTTCCTACCATGAAATTATAATATAAAATCAAGGATATTATTCCTTATTAGTTTCTAGACACCATATATTTGCATTTTACATTTAATGTAGATTGATTATCTTGAGTTTCAACCTTTGCTCCACCAAATGTCCTGTGTCTCTCCTGGGTCATTTTCTGGTCCCTTGTCTGTTTCAGTGTCCTTGTACCAATCTGAAGATGCTCTGACCACTGGAGCATTGCAATCTGCCGTGATTTCAAGGGCACCACACTCCATACTTTCTTCTTCAAAAGGTTCTTGGTTGTCCTTGGGTCTTTATAGTCTCATATAAATTTTAAAATAAGGTGGTCAAATTCCAGGTCTCAAATCTCCAACAAACACTTAGAATTCTTCACTGAGATTGAATTAAATTTATAAATCAGTTTTGGGGGAAATGTGTACATTTACACAAATGAATCTTTCTGTTCATGGGTATAGCATATCCCCAGTCTATTTATTTTGGCATTTAATTTCTCTCAGAGATGTTTTACGGGTTTTCCATAAGCTTACATACATTTTATTTTTATTTTTTTTTCTAGTGCTTGGATTGAACCCAGAGCCTCAAACAAGGTCAATATGTATTCTTCTAGTGAGTTCCACCCTCAAGCCTATTTTAAAAGTTATAATTAGCTGCTGAGTTTGATGTTATATAAATGATAGTCTTAAAATTTCTTCTCTTTCCAGGCATGGCGACACTTGCCTGTAAAAAGGACATAGACTCAAGGCTAAAATGGATGCTGCAGCCAGACTTTATTTCAAAAAACAAGACATTTCCTAACGCTGTTACTGGATTGTGGAACAGTAAATGGGTTTTGTGCATCGATCTTTGGTCTGAACATTGGTGTGCTTTCAAAGCCACTGCTGAAACTGAATCCTCGACATTTAGGAGAACGATTCAGGGGATTCTGTCCTTATTAGTGGGACCAGTGCCATCCTCGGAGGCACAGAGGAAGCAAGCTCAACCTTCCTGCACCTGTGCAAGGAAGGATTCAATCAGGAGAAGACACAGCCAGGGGAGGACACAGCCAGGAGCACCATCTATAAAGCAGGACATTGACCTTCACCAGGTGCTTTGATCTTGAGCTTCTAAGTTTCTCCAAACTACATGGAAAAGAACCCTGTTATTCATGTTTCCCAGGTGTTTTGGTATAGCAGCAGGGATAGACCCTCATAAACTCATTAGCAGCCTTGCTAGGCACTTTTAAAACTTCTGATGGCATATTACTTATTTTGACTTGACTTTGTGTAGTCAGTCACATTATCCATGGGTGGCAGTTTTATTTCTTTGCTTGTTTACTTACATTTTATTAATCCGTTCTCAATTTTTTAAAAATTTGTTTTACTTTCTTAAGGTCCGTTAAAAATCTTTGTCACTTTCTTAAGTTAAATGATAACCTTCCCCCCAAATATATGTATTAAGAATTACAGGAGCTTTGAGAATTGACCAGTAAAAGCAGCTGCTGTGCCAGCATGAGGACCTGAATTAAATCCCGTGCTCACCTAAAAACTTGAGTATGACTGAGCATGTCTGTAACCCCAGTACTGTGGGGGACCAAGCAAGGAAAATTGTTGGAGCTTATTGACAGCCAACCTAACTCCAAAATCAATAAGGAAATCCTCTTTTGGCCTCTACATGTGCACAGTCCCTCCACACATGTACCACACACACACATGTACAACACAGACATACATACAACACAGACGCACACACATATACAACAAAGACACACACTCACATATACAACACAGACACACACACTCACATACACAACACAGGCACACACAGACATACACACAGACACATACACACATGATACACATACACAAATATATCATACAGACACACACATACATATGCCATACACACACATACACAAATATACCACATATACACACACCACACACACATATACCACACATACACACACAGACAAACATAGATACACACATACCACACAGTCATACACATAGGTGCACACACACACATATACAACACTGCCACATACACATATACTACACAGACACGTACACACACATATATCAGACAGACAAACACATACCAAACAGACACACATATACCACACAGACAACACACATATGCATATACCATACAGACACACAGAGACACATACAAATACCCCAATTTTTTTTAAAAAAAGAGAAAATAGAATGGAGTTATAAATATTTTTTAAGAATTGTGTTAGTTGCCTCCCCACAACTCTTGAATTTATTTGTGTGTGTGTGTATATATATATATATTATTATTACTTAGTTCTAAATATTTTTCATTTTCCATTTTGACATCCTCTTTCACCCCCAGTGAGTTGAGAAACAAATTGCTTAACTTCCAAGCATTGCTGGGGGTGGATTCTTCTAGCTATGTTTTTATTTTTGACTTTTTGCTGAAGTGTGTTGTGCCTAGAGAACAGATTCTGCAACATTTCAGTCCATGGAAGCCTGTTGAGGCTTGTCTTATGGCCAAACATATGGTCAATTTTTCTAAATATTTCATGTGCAATTAAAAGAACTGTGTATTCTGCCGAGTTGTGCAATGTTCTCCGTAAGCTAATTGGAGTTTGCAGAGACTGTTCCTCAAATATTCCAAGTTTTCACTATTTTTTAAATCCACTTGTTTATTTTTTATTAATTACTGAAATGGGACTTATTAAATGTTCAATTACCTTCATGAGTTTGTCTATTTCTAGTATATTAATCGGTTTTTTATCTTTTATATTTTAATCTTTTATATTTATAAAGGTTATATTTTGTAACTAGTATTTTTTCCATAACACTGTTGTCTGTTTTTACTATAGCAACACTAACTTTCTTATAGTTTATTTTCTTATGGCACAGTTTCTTGCCTTTTTATTTTACTTTGTGTGTATGTGTGTATGTGCACACATGTAACATGAGGGCCGGCTTGTTGGGGTATCTGTCCCACCTGATACCCCACAGTTGGCATGCCCCAAAGAGAAAATCACACACAGGATTCCATAAGGTTATAAACTGATTGGCCCATTAGGTCAGGCTACTTATTAGTTCTTATAACTTATCTTAACCCATTATTCTGATCTATGTTAGCCACATGGGCTCAGTACCTTTCTCAGTGTGACAGCTTACATGTTACCTCTTCGGTGGTCTGCGCAGGAGTGGCTGAGAGAGAGCTTCTGCTTCCAGAATACTCCCAGTCTCTTTGCTCCACCCCTACTTCCTGTCTGGCTTTCCCACCTATACTGCCTGCCTGGCCAATCAGCTTTTTATTAAAATATGATTGACAGAATACAGATAATTCTCCCGCACCACACACATATGGAACACACATGCATGTGTATGTGTGTGCATGTGGAGGCCTTGAGTTGATGTCAGAAATCCTCTTGGATTCTCTCCCACCTTATTCACTGAGGCAGGGTCTCCCAGTCGAGCTCAGGGCTTGTTTATAGCTAGTCTTAGTAGCCGGCTTGCTCTCGGGTGCTCTGTCTGCGCCTTCTGAGGCTGGAATTAAAAGCAGGCCATTTACATGAGCTCTGGAATTCGGAATCTGCCCTTGCTCTTGCACAGCAAGCCTTACCCACTGGGCTGCCTGCTCAGTCCGGCCCACCTCCTTCTAAGTCTTTCCCTTTACTTCGGTTTTTCTCCAGCATTAACTTTGGGGGGTGTAGTCAAAATAATTGGCTAAATCTTTTTATTATTTCATGTTTCATAATTGGAAATTATTCCCTTTACTTTACAGGCTGGCATATTTTTTTTCCTGCTACACTCTCAGTGTGTTATTAGCTAGTCAATGTGTCTGGATATTATTTGAATGGTGTTTCTTACAATATCATTTGTTCTATGTCCTAGAATTCCTATTCTTGGGTAATTTTACAGAAAAGCTCAAGTGGACAAATCTACAGGGGAGGGACATTGAGACTCCACGCCACTGTTTTGTGGGGAAAAGTAAGTGGAGGTAACGGAGGGATCCAAATTGGGTGTTTGTCTTAATGCTTACTTGAGTGCGCACATCACACCATGCTCCCAGGACTGGATGTCTTCATGCCGAGACAGGCAGCAGGAACAATAGCTCTGTCAAATAATAGGGTAATCTAATTCTCATGCCCCCAGTAAACGAAAGCTTTCGGCGAGTCCCATGCAATTGACGAAAAGGAGCAATTTTATCTCCGCCTGTCGCAATGCTGATGTCTGAACATGGTAATGACCCTCATGGACAGAGTAACCACGGGAGAACAGACACTCTTTCCCACAGGCAGCCCACTGACGGACGCCTGCGAGCACTGGCAGCTCGGTGCATTTTCCTTGACATTCTTCTCGGGCTCTATAGGAAATAGTAGGTCTTCTGACAACGGCCTCCTCTGTGCCTCTTTGGGAGCAGCTGTCCTCCTTCAATTCCAAATGCACTTCTCTGAGTCTCTCACCTCCCCCAGGTCTCCATCACTGGGGAATAAGCAGGTCCAAACAAGGTGGACGTAAGCCACGCTGCATAGCCAACTGCTATAGGAGAAAAGGGGAATGTAGCTCACCATTCATGGGTATTTTAAATGCTATGCTGCATACAAATGCAACCAATAGGACCTTCTGCATTTTTATTTATTTCATCCCCACAGCAATTCTAGATAAGCTTTATGAGGGTGAGAATTTTGTCTGCGTCCTTGGTGCCTGGAACTATGCCTGGCACACAGAAAGCTCTAGTGACATAGCGCATGAATCCTCCTCTTATAAAACTGGAATATAAATATTGTGCATTAAGAAATTTGCTTAAAGTTACCCAGTGGGTAAAGAGCAGAGCTAAGACTCCAGTTTGCATCCTGTAAGCACCCTGTCCCTGAGGCCGGAAGAGCTCCGCATCATTTGTGCCTATTAGAAACGCATACATTCAATAGAACCCACTGTTTTCCAAAAATAATGCGTGTCTGAGAACAAAAGCAACACACATTTGATTGAGTGCTTATGCAGCATGAGGGAGAGGGTCCAGGTGAGAAAAGCCTTTCAAGAAAGGAAGGGTTGCTGAGTGGTGGTGATGCATGACTTTAATCCCAGCACTAGGGAGGCAGAGGCAGAAGGATCTCTGTGAGTTTGAGGCCAGCCTGGTCTACAGAGTGAGTTCCGGGACAGGCTCCAAAGCTACACAGAGAAACCCTGTCTTGAGAAAGGAAAGAAAGAAAGAAAGAAAGAAAGAAAGAAAGAAAGAAAGAAAGAAAGAAAGAAAGAAAGAAAGAGGGAAGGAGGGAGGGACGGAGGGACGGAGGGACGGAGGGACGGAGGAAAGAAGGGTTTGCCTTGGCTCACAGTTCAGGAGGGTGCAGTCGGGCCATCAGGCTGTGAAGAGTTCAGAAGCAGGAGCTAACGGGTCACAGAGCATAGTGGAGTGGATGTGGGTCAGGCTATAAGGTCTCGAGGCCTGCTGCATGACCCACTTCCTCCCACAGGTTCAAACCATACCTGCATGTGGAAGCAATGTTTCCAAAAGGTTTGCTTATGATCGAGAATGGAAAGTGGACAGTAGGTGAAGGAGATTAAGATTCAATGATCTCCTTTTCAAAAACAGAACACCTCAAAAGAGCTCTAACCCATTCATTTAAAGTGAACAACTACGTCGTGTTTGAGTCAGATTTTCTTATTGAAAATTCAAATAATATATTCTGATCATGGTTTCCCCTACCTCATCTCCTCCCAGATCCTCTATCCCCACCTATTCAACTCCATGACTTCTTTTTCTCTCTTTAGCAAACAGCCAAGGGGAAGAAAACCAAAGGAGAATAAAAACAACCAAAAAAAAAAAAGTATAAGAAACACACAGAGAGACAAAACACCCCCCCAAAAGACCCCCAAACCCATAAAACACAAAATTAGAAATCATAATATACACACAAAAGATCAGTAAGTTAAAAGGTACTGAACAAAGCAGTATGGGACAAATCTACAAATCACCACTCCGTTAACTTTGCGTGGGCCATCCTTTGCATGGTGTCTGCCCTTAAGTGTGGTTTACATTCTCAGTGAGACTCCATCAGAGAAAATTAATTTTTCCTTTGTAAGCAGTTGTTGATTGGAGATAGCTTCTTGGTTAGGAACTTGTGTCTGCTTCCCCATCTCAGAGCTGGGACCCCAGGTGACTCGAACCTGTGCAGGGCCTATGCGCGCTGCCGTGAGTGCACGTGCGCAACAGGCCTGCTGTCTGGAAGACCCTGTGTCCTTGCTGCCATCCATCCCCTCTGGCGCTTACAATCTTTATGCCCCTCTTCTGCATAGTTCTCTGGGCCCTGGGGAGAGGGGCTAGATGAAGACATCCCTTTTAGGTCTGAGGGCTTGAAAGTCCCCTTTGCACATTGTCCAGTTGGGGGGTCTCTGTATTTGTCCCCCACTTTCTGCAAGAGGAAGCTTCTCTGATGACGGCTGAGCAGGAAGTCAAGGATCGAGTCCCAGCCTGGTGTGGCTACAGGGGTCCCAGGCAGAAAGTCTGTTTCAGTCATGCTTGGTTTTCTGGTTTTCTTTTCTTTTCTTTTCTTTTCTTTTCTTTCTTTTTTTTTTTTTTTTTTTTTTTTTTTGAGATGGGGTTTACCGTGATGTAGGCCAGGTTAGTCTCAAATCCACAGAGCCCCTGCTCCCCATCTTACCTGCTGGTTACTGAGATCAAAGGCATGCACTACCATGCTTGGCCTGAAAGACCTCCAGAGCGGGGAGACTCTTACTCAAGTCTCGGGATAACACGACCCCCCAGGAATTCACGAGAGACCATTCTTGCTGCAATCACACGAGATTTATTGACAGGACAGGAACCAGTGCACTGGGGCCGAAACTCATTGCCCACGCAGGGGTAGAGAGTTCGACCCCAGTAGCTGAGAGAAGGGGTATTTAAGGGAAGAAACCTTCCAAAGGGGGTAGGGAGGGCGTCATTGGAAAATTCCAAAAAATACCAGTGACCACTGAAAAATTCTGAATATACCAGTGATAATCACAAGGGGGTAACTCTCTGTTTCTCAAGATTATAACTTTATCTTCAGCTAGTTCCTGAAACAGAGTCACTGAACCGGTTAATCTAGATTTCTGATTCTTCTCTCCCTGCTTAGATTTTTGGCTCTATTTTTTCTGCTAGAGGGGTTTGGATTTATCCAGGTCTTTCAAGCCTATTTATTTTTAATTATTATTTCATTGTTTTTTTGTGATATGAGTGTTTTGCCTACATATATATCTGTGCACCATGTGCATGCCTGGTATCCTTGGAGACCAGAAGAGGGTGCTGGATCCCTTGAAACTGGAGTTGTTTGATTGTGGGCCTCCACGGGGTGCTGGGACTCAAACCCAAGTCCTCTAGAAGAGCAGCCAGTGGTCTTGACCACCAAACTACCCCTCCAGTTCCTATTTATTTACTTTAAAGATAAGATCTTACTGAATAGCCCAGGCTGGTCTCCATCTCAACCTCCTGCTTCTGCCTCCTGAGGGCAGAGATTTTGAGCAAGGCTGGCAATGTTTTAAATGCACAGTCACAGGGCCGTAAATCATAGTCAAAATCAAGTTTGACTATCAGAAAGAAACCCTAAACCTAGTAGCTTTCCTTTCTCATCTTCTCCAATTTCCTCATGGTTAGGAAGTCGCTAGTCTGCTTCCTGTCTCTGTAGGGCTGCCTACTATGGATTTTTTTTTATCTATCTATCTATCTATCTATCTATTTTGGGTTTTTGAGACAGGGTTTCTCTGTGTGACAGGTTGTCCTGGAACTCATTTTGAAGACCAGGCTGGTCTCAAACTCACAGAGATCCACCTATCTTGGCCTTCTGAATGCTGGGATTAAAGGTGTGTGCCACCACTGCCCAACTACTGTGAACATTAAAAAAATACAATTAGAACCTGTCTTAGTCAGTGTTCTGTTGCTGCAAAGAGACACCATGACCATGGCAACCCTTATAAAAGAAATCATTTAATTGGAACTGGCCTACAGTTTCAGATGTTCCATTCACAGCGTGATAGCATGCAGACAGACATTGTGCTGGAGAAGCTGAGAATTCTACATCCAGATCTGAAGGCAGCAGAAAGAGAGAGCTTCTGGGCTTGGCATGGGCTTCTGAAACATCAAAGCCCACCTCTAGTGACACACTTCATCCAACAGGGCCACAGCTCCTAATCCTTTCCGATAGTACCGCTTGCTGGTAGTCAAGCATTCAAAGGTATGAGCCTAGGATGGTCATTCTTTTTCAAACCACCACAGATGCTACCAACAGGTATTCCTTTGTGCTGGGCTGTTTTCATTCGGCATGCTTGTCAAGGCTCATTCTTGGTATAGCATCTACCAGTTTATTCTTTTTTTTTTCTTTTTGCAAAATCATATTCATTGCATGGAGACACCATGCTTGGTCTTCCTATCCGTCCGTTTACAGACATTTGAAAGGATTACTCTTTTTGATTAGCATGAGCAACACTACCAAAAACTTCCCTGCCCAGGGCAATGTGTGGACATTTTTCAATTCTTGTTGAGAGATATTTATAATTGCTGACTCCCTATGATTATTTATTTAGGTTTTGCCCCTCTAAGGAGCGATCAGACTGATTTCCAGAACAGCTATGCCGTTTTACATTTAGCAGTAAAGAAGGCTTCCAATTGCTCTACCTTCTCGGTAACTCTTATGATCCGTCCTTCTGATTGTAACTACTGCGCAGGTAGCATGGCCTCTCGCTGGGGTTTTGATGGCAGGTCGCTGATGGGCACTGATGGGGATCATCTTTCTGGGCTTCTTGTTTTTCTGAAAGTGAGTATGTTTGAGAAGTGATGTGCGCCCTGGTATCTACAGTCAGAGCTTGACGGTGCTGGAGGTACTAAATAAAGGCTTGGTTGGTGATTCCTGAAGGAGCCCAGCCTTTACGGAGAAAGATAACCTACAATCTAAGCGAAAAAGAGGCTGGAGGGATGGCTCAGTGGTTAAAGGCACTGGCTGCTTTTACAGAGCGCTAAGATTAGATTCCCGGCGCCCACTCTGTGGTCCACAACCATCTATAACTATAGTTCCAGGGCTTCAGACACCACCTTCTGGCCTCTGTGAGTACTACATGCACATGGTGCACAGACCTACTTGCAGACAGACTGCAGCATCAACACAAAAGAAAATAAAAACAAACATGTGATTAGACACTTCGGGCCACTAAACTGAAGAAGGGGAGGCTGGAGGAATGCTGGCAGGACACCGGGTGGTAATGAGAAGAGGAAGTACTCCTACCTTAATGCCTCTGCTTCCCCCAGGAAGCAGGAAGTGGGAAGCAAGCTCACAGGCTAAAGAGGGAGCTGCTTTAGCCAGCTTTTGCTGTGACAAAAGGCCTGCTATGGAGGACTTAAAGGGCAAAGGCTTATTTTGGCTCCTGGATTCTAAGGGTTTAGTCTATGGTGAGCTGACTCCGTTGCTTCTGGGCCTGCATGAGGCAGAAGGACAGGGCAGGGAGCAGTATACAAAGGCTTACCTCGAGGCAGACAGAAGGCAAATAGAGCAAAATAAGAAGAGACCAGAAGCAAGAAGAACCTGCTGAGGCTTGCCTTTGGACTCACTTCCTCCCACTTGATCCCACTTCCACACCCATTCAGTCACAATCCCGAACCCCTAAATTGGTTAATCATTAGGGAAATGAGTGCTCACATGGTCCAATCCCCTCTCAATGGCTAGAGGCCACTAGCTGTGGGCCAAGCTTTTAGCACAAAAACCTTGGATTCTGAGTGGTGAGGAGGACGGGAGAGCACTTCATATTCAAACCACAATAGGTACAGAGGCAGAAAATGTTGGAAGCTGGGCGTGAGAACGAGAAGATATGAGCTAGCTACCTGTCGAGAGACGAAGAATGGAGAGAGACAGCACTGGGCACCCCAGCCGGGCTTGTGAATGCGAATTCAAAATGTGGAGTCAGTCTGGCATAAATTTTCTCTCGAATTATACCACTGGGCACAGGAGCAGGAAAGCCCCTAGGGTGTGTGGACCCTGCATCCCTTGTTGGGAGCAGGATCCCAACAAGACTGAAGCCAGAGTTTGTCACACACACCCCTGTCCTCCACTGCACAGCTGTCTCCCATCAGAGTGGCATATTTGCATCCGGGACATCAGTGTCACTCAAAGCCTACAGTCTACATTAGGGCTCACATCTGTGTTACATTCCGTGGGCCTTGACAAATACATCACAAAATCTGTCCACAGTTATGAATCATACAAAACAATCCCGCTGCCCTGTTCTCCTCTCCCTCCTTGAACCCTTGGCAACCGCTAATCTTTACTGTCTCTGCTATTGTGTCTTTCCCTGAGTTCGGCAGAGAACAGCAGGTAGCCTGTTCACACTGGCTTCCTTCCTCGAAGGTCCTTTCGCGTCTTGGCATAGCCTCGTGGGATCTCTGAAAGGGAAATTTCAGGCTGGTGCTGTGCACAGCGATAACATACTGAGTCGATGTGAAGGAAAAGGTTGGGAGTGAGCAGATGGAAGGACACAGAAGCCAGGATGGTGGATGAGCCATTCTCAGGGTCCCCACCTGATTGGACCAACCCACTGTCAATCATCTTGGGCAACTATAACCACCTCCCCATAGGAAATGAGACCTAGAGCCCACTCAAAAGAATTGTGGTTTCCCTTACCTGAGTCTTGAGCAGAGAAGCCAGGCTTTGTGCAGCGATATTGAGGCTCTATACTGTCTGTAAGTGAATCCACACTTAGACGTGAGGAGGAGGGCTGGCCTTTTCCTGAGTGACAAGCAGGGAATCAGATATGGTGACCATACACTAAGGATACCTGGGTGTCCACTGGGTCCCCCTTTGTACTAGTTACCTTGTCACGGTGCCCAAACACCTGGCAGAAGCAGATTAAGGGAAGATGGGCTTCTTTTAGAACATAATTTAGAATACAATCCGTTGTTGCAGTGTGGGCAGTTGTGTTGGTAGAAGCAGGAGTTTGTGGTACAACTTGCCATATTGAGGCTGCAAGCAGGGGGCAGAATCTTGGCAGGAAGCAAGGACAGGTTATGACCCTCACCTCTCACAATTGTCATCTGTCCCCTCCACACACACACCCGCAGTGATCCACCTCTGTCAGCATGCCTCTGGCACCAAAGACCCCATGATCTCTCTCACTGATACCACTAGCTGGGGATCGTAAGCCTGTGGGGACATTCCACCTTCAGCCAAGCCTTTTGCTGCTGTGTTATAACAAACACTGGGGACCTCATCTTTGGGGCAAAAATCTTATTAAATATCTTCCTTTTGATATTGGCTTTCATGGTGGGGAGCTAAGGGAAAGGGCCGTTCTCACTTGAGGAATGGGGTCAAATAGCAGGGTGGCCGAGAGGCTGCATTGTGGAGCCCCTAGTAACCAGAGTAGAAGCTCGCCCATGAGGCTGTTTCAACATGGAGGTGGGGCGAAAGGTATCTCAAGAATGTTTGAGAATTAAATGCGAATCTGAAAGAGAGATACAGGTTACTGACATTACAGGAAGTCAGGATAGGTCTGTGAGCTGCTAACTGGGGGTGCAAGGCCACTCACATGCCCCCTCTAGGAAGTTCATTCGTGGGCTTGTCCCCAACAGGTTTTTGAAGTTCAGTATCAGATTTTCTCAGTGGACAAAAGGGACATCAGAGAAAATGCCCCACCTCAGATAGGAATGTTCTGGACACCCTTTCTTCTGGGACTGTCTCCAACAGGCACACACAGAAGGACCAGCCTGGACAGGCTATGGCTCCCAGAGCACCTGGGCATGTGAAGGCCTGGTTGAGGCAGACACCTGGGTGTATGAGGTCCTGGGTCTTTGAGGACCTGGGTGGGGGTGCACTTGAGTGTGGGTGCACCTGGGCGTGGAAGCCCTTAGGCACATGAGGATCTGGGTGTGGGAATGCCAGGATGTGAGGACCAGAGAGAAAGAGCAGCAGGGATCCTTTTGGTCCGGTCAAGTTGACAATGACTCTCAACCACAGTGGGAGGACCTGGGTGTGGGAGGACCCGGGTGTGGGAGTATCTGAGTGTGGGAGGACCCGGGTGTGGGAGGACCTGGGTGTGGGAGGACCTAGGTGTGGGAGGACCTGGGTGTGGGAGGATCCGGATGTGGGAGGACCCAGGTGTGGGAGGATCTGAGTGTGGGAGGACCCTGGTGTGGGAGGACCTGGGTGTGGGAGGACCTGGGTGTGGGAGGACCCGGGTGTGGGAGGAGCCGGGTGTGGGAGGACCTGGGTGTGGGAGGACCCGGATGTGGGAGGACTCGGGTGTGGGAGGATCTGAGTGTGGGAGGACCTGGTGTGGGAGGACCCGGGTGTGGGAGGATCCGGGTGTGGGAGGACCTGGTGTGGGAGGACACAGGTGTGGGAGAATCCGGGTGTGGGAGGACCTGGGTGTGGGAGGACCAGGGTGTGGAAGGATCTGGATATGGGAGGACCTGGGTGTGGGAGGATCTGTGTGTGGGAGGATCCGGGTGTGGGAAGACCTGGGTGTGGGAGGACCCGGATGTGGGAGGACCCGGGTGTGGGAGGACCCTGGTGTGGGAGGACCTGGGTGTGGGAGGACCTGGGTGTGGGAGGATCCGGATGTGGGAAGACCTGGGTGTGGGAGGACCCGGATGTGGGAGGACCCGGGTGTGGGAGGATCCGGGTGTGGGAAGACCTGGGTGTGGGAGGATCCGGATGTGGGAGGACTCAGGTGTGGGAGGATCTGATTGTGGAAGGACCCGGGTGTGGGAAGACCTGGGCCTGGGAGGTCCTGGGCCTGTAAACACCTCAGTGTGGGATAATCTGAGCACCTGCATACGGGAGCATTGAAAGTGTGAGAACCTGTGGGCAGAGTGGTAATTCCACAATCGTGGAGCACCAGGCCCTGTAATAACCAGGATGTGTTAGGACCTAAGCCTTTGAGGACCTGGGTACATGAAAAGGTGGATGTATGAAGATCAGTGTATTTCTAAGGCTTAGGCATTGAGTACCAGGGTACGTGAAGGTGCCCGTGAATGAGGACCCCAGCATATAGACTGTGAGCCTGGCTACCTGTCCACTTGGCACCCCTGTCCAACCACGGGTGAAGGATCTCTGAGCAGAGGGGCTGACAGAACGACTCTGTAAGGAGGGGGCAGAACCAGGGCCAAGGAACTGTGTCTGCCTTTCACCATAAACCATCAAACAGCACTTTGAACGAAGTTTATGGCTTTGGCGAAGCTCCAATCTCCTGAGAGGGCTCAGGCCGTAAATTCTTAAGAAGCCCTAGACCTGCTGGCCACCCTCTGTGGCCTGCGCAGAAGGGAAGATAGGTCACACTGTGGGCTTCTTCCTTCGTTTTCTCTTGGAAGATAAACAACCTGTTCAGCTTGGGTGGGTAATGAGGCCCAGGTGGCAGGGGGACCTGCGGCAGCCTATGTGAGCCCATACATGTGGAAAAGGCAGGAAAGGCCCTAATCCACAGAGCACGGGGAGGCCAGGTCTGTTTTTAGTCCTGGCTGGTGGGGCTACTCCTTCCTCCCCTCCTACACTTGGCTGAATCACTCAGCAGCTGGCCCCCGGGCCGGGGGTGCCTTCCTGTCCCCTCCACCGGCTCCATCTGCGCACAGGCGCCCCTGAGGTTCCCACACCCAGCTGTCCACCACGCTGCCAGTGGGTGTGAGGCCTTTTGGGAAAATGTCTGCTAAAAGCAGAGTGGAGAGAAAGGGAAACATTGAATATTAACGTGGCAGGGAGAAGCCTGCATAAATCTGCATGGCTAATGAAGTCAGGGAAGAAGTCCCTGATCTCAGACCACCAGGAACTGTGAACTTGAGGCTAGGGTTACACAGCCAGCAAGAGATGCTGTCATTTTGCAGGCCAGAGCGAGGGAGCAAAAGGGGGCAGCCCGGGCTCCCTATGCCAGCGAGAAACAATGAGGTCATTGCTGACCAATCAGAGTTGAGGGCGGAATCCCAGCGGACGTTTGGGGATTTTAAAGGACCCTGGGGACTCCCAAGAGCCACGTTCCTATCCCCGGATTGAGAGAACTGGGGAGCTGACCGGCCAGTTGAAGATCGGTGCTTATCTGTTTCTGGATTTTTCTTTGTACTGTTTACAGTACGCTTGGAAGCAGTTCCCCAGGGAAGCAGGCAGCCGCCTCTAGGAAGCAGCTTTTTGTCCCTACAGGCCTCTCTCCATCCCACCCACAAAGGCAGGTCCTCTTCTCTCAGCAGGTGCCCCCACATCCCTCAGCCCAGGATCTCTCGTCACAAAAATGCTGATTCACAGGTGGATGGAAGTCGCCGTCCATAAAGAATCCCACCTCGACAGCTGGCCTGTTAGCTCCAGCATCAGGTCTTCCTCCGTGTGGAGCTCAGTACCCACACAGTGTGGACCTCAGTACCCACAGTGTGCAGCTCAGTACTCCACAGTGTTGACCACAGTACCCACAGTGTGGATCTCAGTACCCCACACAGCCCAGAGCTCAGTACCCACACACAGCCTGGAGCTCAGTACCCCACAGTGTGGACCTCAGTACCCACACACAGCATAGAACTCAGTACCCCCACACAGTGTGGAACTCAGTACCCACACAGCATAGAAGTCAGTATCCACACATCATGGAGCTCAGTACCCCTATACAACATAGAACTCAGTACCCCCACACAACGCGGCACTGAGTAGCCCTGCACAGTGCTCTAATCAGGACAGCTTAGATATTTAGCAAGTCCTGTTTGCCTTCTTTCCCTCCCTCCCTTCCTCCTGTTTCCTCTTTTTTCCCCTCCTTCTTCTCCCTCTCTTCATCTCCCTCTTCTCCTAGTCCTTCCTTCTCCTCTTCCTTCTCCTTCTTGCAGTAGAGACCACATTAAATTCTCAGTGAGTCTTCTGTTTGGTTTTTTGTTTGTTTATTTTAATAGCTTCAGGTCCTTCAGCCTTATGTCACCAGATCAATTTCTTCACTTCCCAGTCTCTGTCTTCCGAATATGCATCCTTTTTTTCACATAGTTATTTGGTGTTTATCTGTTCATATCTCCAACTTACTCCAAAGGAGACTCGAAGGAGCTTGCAAATTATCCAGCAATAGTATAGAAGTAACGGAGGAAATATTAATGAAGAAAAAAGGCAGAAAAATGTTGAGCCATAGTAAATATGCTGCATAAGCACATTCCTCTTAGTTCTGAAGTCAGGTAGGTATAGACCCAAATTTGCCTGGTGAATTCCCTGGACACCAAGACACAAATGGAAAACTGGATAGCTACGCAATCCAGTCTCCATAAGGACAAACAGGAAACACTGCCGTTTCTAGACTGGAAATGGGAGAAAACATCCCTGGGTTTACCCAGAGAAGCCTGCATCCAGCACTTTTCTCACACTGAATTCACACTGTTTATTCAAGCCATTTCTTATAAAGGTGCCTCATACCATAACCCCCAAAGCACAATTTCAATGAAATCGTCCACTCTGCTTTGTTAATGGGCCTCTTAACACACGGCAATAAAGTACTTCAAACTCCCTCTGACGGTAGAAAATGGCAGTGAGCTGTTTCTGCCCGCGATGCTCCTAGCAGCAGGGCCTGGGGTAGCATTAGCTCCTTAGTGCCATGTTAACTCTTGGAGCGGGCTCCTCAAACTTACTGCCGCCTCTGCAACAGGAACTGAATTTAAGCCAATTTGTCTTCATCTTTTACTTGGCCAATTGATTTTTTTTTCTAACTTAAGTGCAGGACTGTATTGTTTATCACCACAATTCCATTTTGTTAACTTCGCTCCTGAGTGTTCTAGCCTGCTGATGCTAATCCTGGATTTGCATTACATCAATTCACATACCGTATTTCCTCAAGTAGAAGACTCCTTTTCTTGCAAGATGTGCTATTTACAAATTGCCACCAAGAAGAAAGGATATTGCTGATTGCATTATTAAGCTGTGTGGGTTTGAATGAGAAATGTCCCTCATAGACTCCTGTATCTTAACTCTCAGTCCCAAGCTGGTGGTACTCTTTGAGGAGGTTGTGACCTTTGGGATATGACCCTGAGCTGGAAGAAGTTTGTCACTGAGGGTGACTTTGAGGTTTTATAGCCCGCTCCACTTCAGTTCACTATATCTGGTTCATGCTTGCAGTTGAAGATATGACCCCCCCCGCTGCCCCCAGCTTCCTGCTCGAATGCCTTCTGCCTCTATACCTCCCCCACCATTATGGACTCTCCCCCTGGAACCATAAGTCCCATATAAACATATAAAATAAACTTTCATTCTTTATGTTACTTTGTATCACGACATTTATCACAGCCACAGAAAGGTCACTGGCATGGCATGGTATGCCCTGGCTTTGGAATTCATCTGGTTTTAGGCATAAAGATAATCTTAAAACCAGAAGTGATAGCTCATGCCTACAATCCCAAACTGAGACAGGAGGATTGTTGAAAGTTCAAAGCTAACTCGGACGTCCTAGTAAGTTCGAGGCCAGTCTGGGCTATATGACCAAACTTTTTTTATAAAAGAATGCAAATCAAGGACTGAAGAGTTGGTTCAATGGTTCAAGAAGCTTGCAGCTTTTTCAAAGGATCCAAGTTCAATTCCTATCACCCACAGCACAACTGTCTAGAATTCCAGCTCCAGGGGCCCTGACACCCTCTTCTGACCTCCGCAGTTGCCTGTGTGCATACAGCCACATAGGCATACACTTTGGTTTGTTGGTTGGCCTCACAATGCACACAAATAGAAATAAAACAAATCTCTTTTTTAAAAAGAATCCAAATTAAACCAAAACAAACAGGAATCTGAGTCTTAGAACCAGTGAGAACCAGTGAAGCCTGCTGTCACCAAATCTCCATAGTCTATCGTTTTAATTTGATTAGTTTGTCCTGCCTCACAATACTGGCAGAGCCAGAGAAGGTCCCTTGGTTTCCCTCTGCGTGTATATGTCTGGCCACCCATCAGGTGTGTGCTAATTTAACCTGGAATGAACAACTACCGCTTCAGGACATGGGAACCCCAGCCTCTTTAACCCCAGTCTCAAATTCACATGTTCATCAGAACCCATACACTCTGGGCCTAATTATTTGGGACCTTTGGACCCCTCTAAACTGAACTATTATCGACAACAGAGCCTGAGGCACATCCAAGAAAGAGTGGAGTGGACTGGGCATCTGATAGATCAGGGGAAAGATGGGGTCTGGCTTGGTCCCAGGGAGGTCACAGTGCCTAAAGGGTGGATGGGCCCAGGTACCACCAGGGCAAAGACTCCAGGGTTTCCTCAGAAAAAGCAAGAAGCCACACAGAGGTGCCGAAGCTTTAGTCTTCAGTGACAGACAGACATCACGGAACAGTCTGAGCATACTGTGGGCCCAGGTCAGGCTCCACAGCCAGATTGCCCCCATGCAGCGGCCCTGCAAAAACTCCTAGGGCATGGAATCCCAGAGGCAGGAGGAAGAACCAGCCTGGGTCAAGACCTAGGTTCTACAGCTGTTAGGTTTCGGAGTATAGAAAGACAGGAGGCAGAAACAGAGGCAAGAGCCTGACCTCTGCACCCCAGACAGTTTATTTCAAACAGCAAAGGACACCCCACCCACAGGAAAAGAGGTGCCTGTGTGGGGAAGACTGGCAGTGGCTCTTTATAGCGGCAGGGTGGGGGTATCATTTGCATCCATAAGGGGTTAAGGTAGTCCCACTGGCTCTTCTTCCTCTCTGCGATGCCCCAGCTGACCCAGCAAGGTCATTTGTAGGCATCCTGTCTTGTGACCAAGGCGGTCTATTAACAACTGCGGCTTGTCCCCTCCACACGATTTCCCTCCTCTAACAGAATACCTGAGATGGTCATGTGTTCATCTTGGGAGATCCAAGATGAGAGCCTGAATCTGCTCTGGGGTCTTCTGTAGCCTGATGCCATGGGAGCGATCACAGAGCACAGAAGGGTGGGTTCCCTTTGGGACACTTAGAAATAAAGACAACAGTCCTTCTATAAAGGCAAAGCACCAAGGCCTCAGCCTCCACATCCCAACCCTGTTTCCATGGGGAGGAAGTTTCTACGGCAGGAGCCTGGGCAGCAACATCCATCCCCTCATAGATTCTGTTCCCAGAGTTCCCTTGTGATGCAGAACCAGATGAAGTGAGGAAGCTTTGGGGAGCCTCCCCAGGAGCAGAGGCCACTCAGGTCAGGCCTCAGTGATGACCAGGAGAGGTTGGATCAGCCAAGACCTTGGGGAGTGGGCACGTAGAGAATGTGGGCAGAGCCTGTGCCTATAATGCCATCTGAAATCATCTTCAAATCTATGCTCCCCTTCCATGGAGCAGAGAGTGCAAAGGTCTTCTTACACCTGGGATCCCAGTAGGGAGCAGGGTGATGGGCTCAGAAGCTAGTGTGGAGTGACTGGTGGGTGCTAGCAGGGACCCCACACTAGGGACACCCCGCTAGCTGTGAGAGGCGGGGGGAAGAAGACGCAGAAGGGATGAGGCCTGTCACTCCAACTTCACGTCTATGATAGAGACCCTCTTTTAGCTTTCTGGAGCACATACGTGCACAAACACACATACACACACAGGCACATAAATACAGGGAGATTCATACATATGTAAATAAAAATAAAAATAAATCTTTAAAAGAAAACACTCCAGGAGAGAGTGGTAGTTTTTCTGTCCGTTTTATAGAGAAAAGGACTCATGAATAACAATTAAAAATAAATGTAGTGCCTAATAAGAAGAGTACGAGGTAAGCTCAATACTTACAATTTTAGGGTTGCCCGTGTCTGAAAGTTTTGAATCCCTGAAAGCCATCTGCCAAAGCATAATCCCTAAGTGGTGGTGTTCAGAGGCGGGGACTTTGGGAGACAATTAGATGCAAGAGTTCTGCCCTCATGCCCTCAAGGCAGAGTGGAGTATCTCCTTTCTGCCATTTGTCGCCATGCCTTTGAAGAAGGAGACCACCCCTATTAATCTTGGATGTCTCGACTTCATTGCCTAAGCAATAATTGTCTGCTTTTGTAAGCCATGTGCATTGTGCTATCTTGTCGCACCCTGGGTTAGTCAGTGTGGGCTACTGTAGTAAAACACCTGAGTGCGGTGAAACTGCACACACCAGAATTTATTGCTTATAACTGTGGGGGCTGGGAAGTCATAAATAAGTTACCAGCAAGTTCGGTGGTCTGGAGAAAGCTAGCTTGCTGTTGGCTTCAAAAATGGAACCTAGATGCTATGTCCACCTATGACAGAAGGGAAAATAGGATCCTTTAAATAAAGTTAGTCCCACTGATAATCTGTCCTCGTGGCTTTATCCTTTCCCAAAGGCAATGCCCTTTAATGACACCATCTTGTTCATCAGTGTCCAACGTACAAGCTAGAGTGGTTGTGGCAGGGCACAGGCATCTGGCCACAAGGAAGCCCAATGGACTAAGACAGAGAATAAGACACACCTAGGGCTGGGTGTGGCTCCATGGGAAAGCCCTTGCCCAGAATGCACAAGGTCCTGAGTTCAAGCCCCAGTACACACAAGAAGAAAACAAAGGGAACAAGGATGTACATCGCTGCAGCACAGAACCTGCTCCTAGCTGCAGTGCAGTGACCCCAGCTTTTCTCACCTCTCTCTCCACAGTCTCCCCTAAATCTGTGCCTGGAGACCCGCGTAACATTTACTTGAGAGCAGAGCAAAAAAGACAGAGAGTTTTCAAAGGCAAATGCCCCGAGTGCTTCAAGACTAATCATGCACCAAACCACAGGGGCCAGGAAGATGACAGACAGGGTCGCTGTTCCCGAGCCCTTTCAATTAGGTAGACTTCTCTCGTGTTTACACCCTTAATGGAGCTGAGAATTATCTTTGTTTAGTAGGATTAAGACATGAGCTCATCACAGCGGCTCAGACCAGCAGCTGTCGATACGGGTCTGCTCTCACTGGCTTCAGCGTAAAACCCTAAGATAACCAAACTCAGGCCAAGGGCAGCTTAGCCGCGAGTGAGGTAAGGTGCCCGAGGATGCATGGGAGCAGCTGACTATTCTTACTTAGGCAGATGTTCTGTGGGTGTCCCCTAGCTTTGGCAGTACCCTCGCTCCCAGGGAAGTCTCCTGCAAACTCCCAGGTCCTTGGGTTTTGTGTTTCCACTTTTAAAAGATAAGAGACACAAATCCTGATGAAAATGTGAATCTAGACACGACTTTGTAATTTTTCTTAAAAATTCATTTTAATTATGTGTATACGTGTATGGATTCATGCATTTGAATGCAGGGCCCACAAAGGCCAGAAAAGGGCATCATCAGATCCCCCCTGGAGCTAGAATTACAAGTGGTTGCGAGGGAGGTGCTGGACCCAGGTGCTGGGAATTGAACTTTGGACCTCTACGAGAGCAGTGTTAACTGCTGAGCTATCTCTCCAGCCCATAGACGCAAAGCTGCAAGATCCGGGATCTATATAATCACGTGAAATCCTTCTATCCCATGATAAGCCAGGAACTCACTAGGCCTTCCCTCTGCTGAGCCAACACAGACCGAGGAGTGGCCCAGGTCTTGATCACCCACTCCCAGTTTTGTGCCCGTCTGAGAGGGTAGGCAGGGGCCTCAGCCCTGGGAGCTTTTCACAAGGCCCTCACAAGCATGACTTAGTCAGTGGGGATAACAGTCATGGAATATATTACGTGCGAGCGTGCACGCACACACATACACACACACACGCACGCACGCACGCACGCATCCAGGCTGGGCACCATGGCAAACCTGCAGAAGGCTGGAATGAGTGACAGCAGACAGTATTTGATCATCAGGCATGGTCCTAAGTGAAGCACAGCTGCATTCAATCCTTCACACCAGCCCTCTCCCCTCCCCACCACAGCTATCCCTTAACAAACAACAGAATGGTAATTTTAAAAAGGAAAATACAGGGCAGGCAGTGGTGGCACACACCTTTAATCTCGGTACTAGGGAGACAGAGGCAGGCAAATCTCTGTGAATTCAAGGCCAGCCTGGTCTTCAGAGTGAGTTCCAGGACTGCTAAGGCTGTTATACAGAGAAACCCTGTCTCAAAAGACCAAAACACAAAAAGTAAATAAATAAAATAAAAAGGAAAATATGAAGCCTGGTGTATCAGTGGTATTATATCCTCAGACAGACTAACTTAGCATGGGCCAGATTACACCCCACCAGGAGGAGAATTCAAGCCCACCCTACTTTAGCACATCCATGGGTGCTGGGGTCTCCTTTGTGTTCATCTTCACATCTGCTAAGTTATTTAGTCATGGGCTGTGGTAGTTTTAATAAAACAGTCTCCACAGAATCATATATTTGAGTGTTTAGTCACCAAGGAGTGGCCTCTGAAAGAATAAGGATTAGGAGGCATGACTCTTTTGGAGTAGGCATGACTTTGGAGAAAGTGTGTCACTGGGGGCGGGCTTTGGGGTTTCAAAAACCTACACCAGCCCCAGGCATTCTCTGCCATCCTGCTGCATGCCACCAGCATGGAGCTCTTAGCTACTGCTCCAGCTCCATGCATGCCGCCATGTTCTCCGTTGTGATGATAATGGACTAAGCTTCTGAAACTGTAAGCAAGCCCCCAATTAAATGCTTTCCTTATAATAGTTGCCTTGATCATGGTGTCTCTTTACAGCAATAGAAACCCTAAGGACGGAATTAAGTATGGGGCAGTCTGCTCTTGGAGGAAGTTTAGGAACTCAGACTTGAAAACCGAGGTCTTGATCATATGTCAGGGATCCACCTTCACCCAAGAGGCCGCCCACCTCCAGTACCAACTTAGTGAATGCGGAGGGTGTGCTGGGTGAGTGGAGGGCTCATCTCTTCATTCCTGTAGAACATTGCCTATGGCATGTGCCACATGTCGCACATAGGATAAAATGACAAATGGCAGCCATGGGAAAGTAGGTCATCGGAAAAGTATGCAGCATCCCAGAGAGTCACATAGTACTTGCCCTCTGACTTGGAATGATGCAAGATTCTGCTGTCCTAGCACGGGGTAGCAAGTGATGATCAGGGGGCATTTAGGTAACTCAGGAATACAGTGACTTGGTCAGGGCCAGCATGGGAAAGCATTGTGTATTATTAATTTAGAATGCAGGGGTTGGGGGCTGGAGGGATGGCTTAGAGGTTCAGAACACTGGCTGATCTTTCAGAGGTCCTGAGTTCAGTTCCCAGCAACCACATGGTGGCTCACAATCACCCATAATGAGATCTAGTGCCCTCTTCTGGCCTGCAGACATACATGCAGTACAGAACACTGTATACATAATACATCTTTTTTAAAAATGCAGGAGCTGAGTGATCTTTGGTATTAAAGTAAATGTACCTGTTTTGCAGACACTAGCTAGGCTGAACCACATTTCAGATAATAAGCAAAAATCGCCAGTCAAAATAGTGACTTTTATTATGATCTTTTTAAAAAATATTTATTTCTGTACTTTATGTATATGAGTGCTCTATTTGCATGTATGCCTGCATGTACACCTGCATGCCAGATCAGGATTCCACTATAGATGACTGTGAGTGTGAGCCAACATGTAGCTGCTAAGAACTGAACTCAGAACCTCTGGAAGAGCAGCTGGTACTCTTAACTGCTGAGCCATCTCTCCAGCCCCTCATTATAATCCTTTAATACCTGTGTATTAAGTGCATTGATCATACTTACTCATCCCTGTTTCCCATTTGTGTCTTCTGTCACCCCTCCCAATGGTCTCCTTATCATGCCTTAGTGACCTCTGATGTGGGAGTCCCCTCTGTATGCTGTGAATACCATTGGTTAATAAAGACTGTCTTGGGCCTGCGCAGGGAATAGAGGTAGGCGGGGAAACTAAACTGAATGCTGGGAGAAAGGAAGCAGAGTCAGAAAGAAGCCATGGAGCCACTGAAGCCAGACATGCTGAAACTTTGCTGGTAGGCCACGATCCTGTGGTAAAATATAAATAGTGGAGATGGGTTAATTCTAGATGTAAGAGCAAGCAAGCAATAAGCTTCAGTAATTGGTCAAGCAGTGATTTAAATAATATGGTTTCTGTGTGATTATTTCAGGTCTGAGCTTCCGGGCAGCTGGGAAACAAGCAGCCTCATTACAACAGACACCCCTTTTTCTTGCTTTCTTCTTTTAGATTCCACACATGAACGAGAACATGCGGTGTGCTTTTTCTGATCCTAGCTCATTTCACTTAACACGTGATCTCTCATCTCACCTATTTTTCCGTTGGTTGCATGATTCTGTTTTTTTAATGGCTGTATAATACTCCATTATATATATATTCATACCATGCTTTTTGCTTATTCATCTGATGGACATCTTGTTCAGTTCCATGTCTTTACTATTGTGGGTAAACTATAATAAGCCTGGGTGTGAAGCTGCCTGTATTGCTTTGTAGCTCTCCTCTTCCTCCTCTTCCTCCTGCCGTCTTTCCAGGCTAGCCCCAACATACAGGAGATGCCCTTGAACTTCTGATTCTGTCTCCTCCATCTCCTAAGTGCTAGGATTACAGATGTGTGCCACCATGCCCAGATGATGAGGCACTAGACACTGAATCCCGGCGGCTTTCATATTCACTAGCCAAACACTGTACCCACTTAGCTACAGTCCTGCCATTTCTGCTGTGTACTGCTTCTTATTCTTTCAGGAATACACCCAGGATCATATGGTGCTTTGACTTAAATTCTTGGTGGATCTTTCATACTGACTTCCACAGTGGCTGCATC
Source organism: Myodes glareolus (assembly GCF_982192425.1). Lineage (NCBI taxonomy): Eukaryota > Metazoa > Chordata > Mammalia > Rodentia > Cricetidae > Myodes > Myodes glareolus. The sequence goes on along the minus strand of NC_142042.1, from coordinate 56,371,797 downwards.
AGTTTGCCTCCCCACCCACACTGTATAAGCATCCCACTTTCTCTACATTTTTTAACAGCATCTGCTTTCTTGACGCCAGCCATTCTGACTCAGATGAGACCAAATTTCATTGTAATTTTGACTTTCATGTCCCTGATGACTAAAAACATTGACCAGAAAAAAACAGACTCAACAGGTTGTATTTATACATATTTGTATACACACATGCATACATACACACGCATGTGCATGTAATAATAATAGTGAAAGAAAGGAGGCTATTAATGAGAATGGTGCACATGGGAGTGGTTCAAGAAAGAGCAACTGGAAGGGGTCTGAGGAAGGAAAGGGTAAAGTGATATAATTCTATTTCAATAAAAACATATTAAAATTGTTGAATAAATGTATTTATTGTTTTATGTACTCATTGGACATTTGTATCTCTTGATTTGAATAGTATCTTTTAGTGTTCATTTGTTTATTTATTGATTAGGCTATTTGTTCATTCAGTGTTTTACTATTGTCTTAGGGTTTTTATTGTAATGATGAAACACCATGGCCAGAAAGCAAGCTGGGGAGGAAAGGATTTATTCAGCTTATATTTTATATCACAGTTCCTCATCAAAGAAAGTCAGATCAGGAACT